>NC_135500.1:20011328-20316712 GCF_052857255.1 Amblyomma americanum
CCAAACATACTCAAAACACTCGATCCACCACCGCAGTTTCGGGTCCTTTTAATACAGTTACCGTTCATTCTCGGCTTGCTCCTACGAGGAACCGATGGAGCGGCAAAGCATGCGCCCTGTGTGTCTGTCCTGCAACACATTGCTCCTGCATTGGAGCCTGGCCTAGGAGGTCATCTTAAAATAAGACGAAGCCACCGCTTTTGAAGCTTCTTGCAGTGCGATCCAGCGTCGCAAGGATAGTAACTGCTTCCAAATGTGCTGGATGCAGCTGCAGAGTTGCCACGCCTATATTGTCCAACAGACCAATGTCTGTATGTATACCGGCAGGAGTGAAGTAATACAGTTCGCACAAAAAAGTTAGGATCGCTTTCCGGTGTCCGTCGTACCCATTATCTAATCAGTGGGCGCACACGGATATTTATATGCCGAATTTCGCACGCGGGCCTCGCAACACTGACGCACCGCTGCCGTGGCATTCACGTGGGTGAGACAGCGGGTGCTTGTAGTCATCCTAAGATCCGAAGGTGCATGCAAGGTAGGAACCATGAGCTCTGCTCTGCACATGACAGCGCGATACGCAGCGCACTGTCTCGGTGGCGATAACAGCATGTTCCAGTATAGGGACAGGGTTCTTCACGGGAGACAGGTAGGGTGCATGCACTAGTGCTGCGTCGGCGCCGGCGAATCATCAGTGATAACTCTAGAAAATTAACACAAAACTGCGGCAGTACGCCGAGTTTTTCTAGCGTGTTTGGTTGCGAGCGAGACGCAGAAGAGTCCCAGCGGCAGCAAAAGTTCGGAACACGCGCCTCCAGCTGTCTCACACGAAGCGGCTTCATGGTAGAGCCGCCCCTGCGCAATCTGCCTTATCAAGACAGCGGTCTGTGTATTCCGAAATGCTCGCTAGCTACACAGAGAGCGACCATCCGATCATTATCATCATCAGCACGACATAGACGCCGGACGAATGCGAGGCAAGCGGAGCATTAAGAGGGTCGCGCCGGAAGGGGGCCTGCACATGCGCGTGGCGGTTTCGAGCTTTCGTCTGGTTCAGCTAGGTGGCGCTGACACGCAGTTCCTTTTTGTGCGGCGCGCTCCGTTTACTTTTGTCCGCGCCTGTACTTGGTGCGATTCCGGAACTTGTCTGACCTAAGTGGTGCTATAGCGTACAATTCGCACAGGTCATGAACTTGCCATCATCGGGCAGTTCTTTGTGGCAAGCAATGCATTCAGTACTATTATTAGACATTGTAACATGTGGAGAGCATACACAGAGTGCAGTCGGCAGCAAATTAAACTTAAGAATGCAGGCAACGAAAAAGACACGTTACCTGTTGAAATACAATGCGTCAGCGTTGGGCAACGTAATCGCCGCCGACTGCAGAGGATCCCGCGATGTCCGTTGGTTTAAGTAGTTTCCCGATGAACTCAGGTTTTCAGACGAAGTTGGTGTTTGCCGCCAGAAGCGGCAGGACGGTTAGCTTCGACGAAGGGGATAGTGGCATCCGTGGTATCACGGGAACCGTATCCAGGGCACCGCCTGTTTAAATACAATACAATGTGTCAGCGTTCTCCAACGCAATCACCGCTGAATAATAATAATAATAATAATGAAAATAATAATAATAATAATAATAATAATAATAATAATAATAATAATAATAATAATAATAATAATATAATAATAATAATAATAATAATAATAATAATAATAATAATAATAATAATAAAATAATAATAATAATAATAATTTATTGACAAATCTACAAACACAATAAAAGAAATCAGGATAGCCTAAGCCATCACTGAGGCTTGTCACGCGAAGCCTGTCAGTCAACAGCAAGGCTCGGCCACAAAACTGACTATTTTTGTTTTTGGAGAGAAAAAAAGAAGGCACTAAAGAAACCAAATAGATTGCAAGTAATATAATACCACGCACAAAACAGGTAGAAACAGATGTTTTACAATGGCACAGAAATGGAAGTATACAACAGAATTATTCTAACTGAACTTTCTTAAGTTTAATGCGAATATCACGTATACACTCACAGGAATTAATTTCAGGGGGAACAGCATTAAACATATCTGGAACATAATAACCTCGAGTATATTTGCCAAATCTGGTCCGGGAGTGAGGAACTTTTCATGAAAATGCAGGCACATGACGTAAAGGCCAGGGAAGCACAGTGGGGACATTTGGATGCATCGCACAAAAAATGTTTCAGTACCACGATATGAACAAAAAGGGATCGAAAATTGGGAATCCCTAGCATCAGAAAAAAGGTTCACATTTTGCGGAGTACACACATTGTAACACTTGTTAACATGCATTTTAACAATCAATTTGCAGGTTGATGCCAGATACCAGAACAATGAACAAAATTTGTGACTCCATACTTTAGTATACTGTAGGGTAAGGAATGAACCAATAATTTCCTCACCGAAATAGGTAAAAACAACTAAATACGATGTAACAGACGACTTTACGAAGTTTTTCACATATGTAGGGTAAGTGATTAGGAAAACGAAGACCGGAATCAAACCAAATCCCCAAATACTTTACAGAATTCGAAAATTGTACTGGAGGGCAAGCGCAGTTTATTTATCGGGATGAGTGTAGGTAAAGGGGGTAAGAAAGTAAGACATTCTTGAATGGGCTGCGGAAGCAAGCAAACCTTGATTTAGAATGATTAATATCTATTGAATTCATAACAAAGCAGTCCATTAATTTTTTTGGACATCAGTATGAAGCTTTGGAAATGCGTTGGAAAAATTCACGTGAGTAGCTACAAGTGCAGTATCATTTGCAGTTTGAAATAGTGCAGGTAGGCAGCACAGTACACATGAATATATTAAAATGTAAGGGAGACACTGCGGAACCTGGCGGTACACCATACTTGAGAAAAACACGGGGGCTGCAGATGTATGGAATGGAAACAAGTTGGGAACGATCTGTAAAAAAGTTATGCAACAACCGGAAATACCACGAAAAACTAAATTGTAGAGCTTGTCTAATAATATAGCATGGCATACCGTGTCAAACGCTTTTCCGACATCCAAAAACAGTGCACATGATACTAGATTTCTTTCTAGCGAAGAAAACAAGTGGTCAATCATTTCTTCTAATAAGGCTTGAGTGCCTTTTTTGCGATAAAACCGTACTGACAATCGAAAACCTCAACGATTTAGAAATAAAGCGGTTCATTACTAAGAATGTGTTTTTCTAAATCTTTCGCTAAACTAGGTAGGATGGAAATGGGGCGGTAATTATGCACACACTTTGCATCGCCACTTTTAAAAAGAGGCCGCACAACGGCTGTTTTTAAACGTGCAGGAATGCTTCCGCTTACAATTATCCCGTTCAGGATTTCTAACAGGACTTCCTTCAAAATGCCGAAATTCCTGTAAAGATCAACCATGCGAATTTTATCGTCTTCTGGTGATTGATGCTTGCCGAAGCTGCCTAGTAAAGAGTAAAGTTCTTCTTCCGTGATTGAGGGAAGGAAAGCGGATTCAATTGCCTGATTAGTTGTGCTAACAGTGGAACACGAACGCTTGGACGCTCCAGAAAACTTCGCGAAGAATTGATTAATGTTGTTAACGACTGTTGATAAATCTGAATCAAAATTGTTCTGAACATCATTAGTCGTGTTTGAAGGTAAACATCTCACCTCGTTTATAAGAGACCATATGTTCTTGGCATTATGACGAGATTGATGATAGCGGTTTCTATTGTACGAACGCTTGACCGCACGAATGAGGGCATTTACTTTATTTCGAGAAGTTCTAAATCGAGCACGCAGAGCACTATCACTTGGCGTACGTTTGCAGCGTTGGCATAGTAGGTCTTTTTCTTTGATAGCGGACAAAATCACTTTCTTTTCACTAGATTTGTAAATAGATTTGTAGGCTTAACGCCTCAGAAGCGAAGGAAACGAGACCACTGCTACGAGCCGACACCAGAAAAGAACTGCCAGCCGTGGCTGCACGAGCCACGACCAGGTGCCGTCTTTATTCTCTTCGCAGGGTGGCGCGCGCTAGCCGGGTTGTCGGCGCCGCCCAAGAGAGGGTGCTACAGGGCCCCCCGCCTAGACTGGAAGTCGAAACGGACGGAGGGCCGACGATGGCACTCGAGCACTAGGTCAGGCGGCGCTGGGAGTCGTTCCAGGGCGGTCTCCATGTAAGCCGGTTTAAGGCGGTCTAGACTGACGGTCTCTTCGCGGCCGTTTTGGAGGATGGTGGCGGTTTTCGGGGTGCGCCGGAGAACGCGGAAAGGTCCGTCGTAAGCCGGTGTGAGTGGAGCTGGGAAAGAGTCGCGGCGCACAAAAACGTGGGTCGAAGTGGCCAGGTCGGGATGTACGAAAATGGTATGGTGACGGGACGGACGTGGGGGAGTAGGCCAGGGGTCTTTAACGCAGTCCAGCAGGCGTTGGAGGAATCCTTGGGGCTGGGCTGGAAGCTGCTGGGATGTAAAGAAGACGCCTGAAAGACGCAAAGCACTACCATACACGAGCTCTGCAGCTGAGCACTGTAAGTGTTCTCGGATGACGGCCCTTAGACCAAGCAGCACAAGGGGCAAGGAGTCGACCCAGGAGGCGCAATTGAGGCGGGCAGCGAGGGCGGCCTTCAATTGGCGGTGAAGGCGTTCCACCATGCCGTTAGCACACGGGTGATATGCAGTGGTACGGCAATGCCTGGCGCCGAGAATATTATTAAGGGAAGCAAACAGGGAGGACTTAAACTGGCGTCCACGGTAGGTTGTCACAGTGGCAGGACAACCAAATCGAGATACCCACGCAGAAATGAAGGCGCGCGAAACAGTATCTGCGGTGATGTCAGGAATGGGGACTGCCTCCGGCCAGCGAGTGAAGAGGTCGACTATGGTCAAGATATAGCGGTAGCCTCGAGAGATGGGTAGAGGGCCCACGATGTCGAGATGAACATGGTCGAAACGACGGCCAGGGGGTAGAAAGGCTTTGGAAGGTGTCTTGGTATGTCGACAGATCTTGGTCGACTGACAGGGTAGGCACCGGCGCGTCCAAGCACGCACATCAGCGTTGATTCCGGGCCAAACATAGCGCTGGGTGAGAAGGCGCTGAGTAGCCCGAATGCCTGGATGGCATATGTCATGGAGAGAATGGAAGATAGGGCGACGTAGTGAAGCCTTCCGGTGAGGAAAGTCCGTTGAAACCTCGCACCACAAGGGCTCAGGCGAGGAAGAATGGGGCACAAGCCGTAATCGGAGAGAACGAGGGTTCGCTCGAAGAGCGGTGAGCTCATCGTCATTCTGCTGGGCAGAAGAGAATGCGCCCTAGTCGACGGTGGAAGATGGAGCGTCTACCGCGACTATACGAGAGAGGGCGTCAGCAGCGGTGTTGGCTGCACCTTTCACATGCCGGATGTCGGTAGTAAACTCCGAGATATAATAGAGCTGACGGAGTTCACGTGACACGTACTTCGATGAGTTGGTCCGGAACACATATGCCAGCGGATTATGATCGGTTAGCACGTGAAACATTCATCCTTCTACAAAATGCCGAAAGTGCTGGATAGCGGAGTAGATGGCTAGGAGCTCTCGACCGAAGACGCCGTAGCGGGTCTCAGCAGGAAGTAGCTTCCGAGAGTAAGGTCTCCACTCGGAGTTAATGTACTGCTGTAAGACGGCTCCGATGGCCACGCTGGAGGCATCCTCCACCATTCTCGTAGGGGCGTCGTTGCGCGGATGGACTAGAAGCACGGCGTTAGCGACTGCTTGCTACACGGCAGTAAAGGCGACCTGGGCTTCTGATGACCAAGAGATTGCGGTGGACGGGCCAGCGGTTTACCAGAGGAGGTTGGTGAGCGGGCGAAGTAGCTCTGCACAGTGCGGGATAAAGCGGCGGGAGAAATTCACCAGCCCCAGGAATTGTCGCAGGAGGAGCAGGGTTGTGGGCAGGGGAAAATTCTCGATGGTCTGGACGTGGGACGCGAGAGGGCGGATACCCACTGAGGATATGTGATGACCCAAACACTCGAGCTCAGAAGCACCGAAAACACACTTGGAGGCATTCACAACCAGGCCGTAGTGCTGTAGACGCTTGAACAAAGCACGTAGGTCTTGCTCATGATCATGAGGTGTAGGGCTGGCGATGAGGGCAGCGGATAGCTGTCGTGGACAGTGTTCGCATTCAACGCCCGATAGTCGCCGCAGGGACGCCAGTCACCGGGATCACGCTTGGGCACTAGATGCAGCGGAGACTCCCACGCGCTGTGGTCCAGCATGTGGTCAAACTCAGGTTTGGCGATAGCTTGACGGTCTCCGAACAAGCGGCACGGTCGAGCAGCTGCGGGTGGACCCCGGGTGACGATGTACAGTATGTTTAGGCGCCTGAGTGAGGTTGCCTGGCTTAGCGAGCTCCGGGAAATCCGCCAACACTTTTTCGAACTGAGAGGAAGGTATCAGCGTGCGAATGCCCATGGGAGCAAGGTCGGACGAGACTCCCTAGATGGATAGATGAGTCAGACCGTCGGTAAGGCGACGATGCCGCACGCTGACGTCTAAGTCGAAGTAGGAGTGGAAGTCTGAGCCGATGATCGGGCGAACCACGTCTGCGATGACGAAGACCCATCGAAAAGTGCGGCGTAGGCCGAAGTCGAGGGTGAGAGATCGTAGCCCATACGTGGGTATAGACGAGGCGTTGGCAGCACGGAGCGACAGTCGTGATGGCTTGGAACGATCTGCCTTAGACGTTAGAACCACGCTGATTTCCGCGCGCGTGTCGATAAGAAACCGGGTGCCGCAGAACTTGTCAGTGACCATGAACAGGCGGCTCGAATGACTGGGGGAACCACACGCCGCTGTTAGTGATCCCGGCGGGCGTTTCCCGGCCACGAAAAGGGCGCTGTACACTTCGTGGCCCGGTGGCGAAAACGCCTGTGGTACCAACAGAGAGATGTAGGGCTGGGACTCCGAGCTTGACGTGAGCGCAAAAAAGGGCGATGATCAAGACGAGACGGACGGGTCTGCAGAGGTCGGCTCCGGAGTGCGGCGACTGAGGCGGCAAGCTCCTCTAGACGGGCCTCAAGGCGCGAAATTGCTGGGTCTCTTGGCGGCAAAACAGCGGTGACGGACGGGGAGGTGGCCTCATGAACGTTATCTGCGAGCTCAGCCAGGCGGTCGAGGGTGACGTCACCGGCCACCGCAAGGACGAGGCGGATGGGCTGGGGAAGGCGTTGGAGGAAAAGCTCTCGAAGCAACGCTGAGTGGTTTGGGATGTCGCGCTCCCCGAGAAGCTGTTGCATGCGGCGCAGAAGCTGGGAGGGGCGCCGGTCGCCAAGGTCTTCCCCGGTAAGGAGCTGCTGGAGGCGGGTGCGGTTCGACGGCATAAATTTCTCCAGCACCTTGGTTTTCAGGTGCTGATATGGTGTAGCACCCATGGTTGCGGAGAGAACGTCGGAGAGCTCACCGACAACGTCAGGAGGCAGGCTTGAGGCAACATGGTAGTAGCGCGTCGTCTCCGACGTGATGCGGGCTAGGCAAAATTGCGCCTCAACCTGGTGGAATCAAACTTGCGGGTTCTGGGGCCAGAAAGGTGGAAGGCGAACTTAGAGCGACGAGACGTCCTGCGGACGCGAATCCTGCTGCGTGGATGTTGCGCGATCGGTCATTGCTCATCCTTGGTCACCAATGTAGGCTTAACGCCTCAGGAGCGAAGGAAACGAGACCACTGCTACGAACCGACACCAGAACAGAACTGCCAGCCGTGGCTGCACAAGCCACGACCAGGTGCCGTCTTTATTCTCTTCGCAGGGTGGCGCGCGCTAGCCGGGTTGTCGGCGCCGCCCAAGAGAGGGTGCTACAGATTCTATCGAGCATGAAAATTTCTCGTATAGTTGAGACCTGTCGGTCGTTTCCAGCCTACCTGGCCAGTCGAAGAAATCTACAAGTTTATCAAAAGTAGCACTATTAGTAACAGACCGGCAGACGCTAGATGAACATGACAAAAAAGACGGGAAGTGCAACTGACAGGCAATAAAGTAATGGTCAGCAACATTTTGCTGCATTACTGGACCATAAACTGAAGAAATCTCCGTGCGGATGTTGAAATGATCTATACAAGACTTTACTAAATAATTAAGAAGTAATTCTTCCCTAGTTGTAATGCCAATGATGCTTTCAAGACCGTGTTTTTCAATAATATCTAAGTAATCACAAACCGAGGATATTGTGGGATAAAGAATATCGATATTAAAAGCGATATTAGAATATCGATATTAAAGTAAACATATGTTAGGGTCTAACGAGGACCTCAATAATTGTGCTTCCAACTCATTAAGGAACGAGTGCAGGTTACTTGAAGGTGGTCTGTATATTACCAAGAGGAATAGTTGGCTAAACTGGTTTGACATCTTCTGTGCCAAAGATTCTGCACTAGAAAAATTTGCCGCTATCTGTTCTACGCTGCAAGTATCCTGCACAAAAACTGCTATTACCCCGCCCCTGTGGTAGTCTCGAGTGAGCCAAAAGGAAACGAATCCTGGTAGAGTTAATAACTCGCTCTCAGCTGCGGATACATTTATTTCGGTAAGAAAAAAAACATCTGCTTTGTGTAAAATACTGTTAACGTGAGTACAAAAGGAATCCCAGTGTTTTCGCAAGCTGCGAAATAATAGTAATAATAATCAATCAATCGCCCAGGAACAACCCAAAGGTCTTTGTGCTGGTAGACCATTCACACGCACAGAAATTTAAACTTATTTCGCCACAAAGGAAGGCAGTCAGGTGAGGTAATGCAGCAGTCAAGGTGATAGAAAAAAAAGTCATTAAACTAAGCGTGACAACAAGCATAAAGCAAAAAAGCGAAAACAATAAAACAGCGAGAACAGCGGTAAATGAAAACAGCTAGAACAGGAAACAGACATATAAATAACTAATGAAACAATAAACAAAAGGAATGAACACAAGAACGACCGATAACAGCCGAGTACAGCATACATTAAAATATAAACAAGAATAAAACCAATACTAATATGAACGAATATGAAACCTCTGAAATACAACCAGAAATACAATCATACACAATAAGAAATGTAATTAGTGAACGCGTTACAGACAACCATTCATGAGTGCATAATTAATAATAATAATAATAATAATAATAATAATAATAATAATAATCTTTATTAAGCACTCAAAAACAGTACAGCAAAAACGGGCCCATCTAAGCCAATGGTGGCTTGTGTGACGTGGCCCGGCATCGTCAGCTAAGCGATGTGGTTAGAGTATATATGTACATAATTAAAACCCACAAAGAAAACAAAATAAGAGTGATAAGCATGGATCAGGTTTCCAGGCATCAAAACAAAAGCATTATCACTACAAACTGCGACAAGCAAAAGGAAAATAAGTACATAAATATGCATTACAACATGCGTAAAAACTCTTCAATTGATACCGAGAGTCCATAGAAATATAGTTGTCTGACAAGTTATTAGATATCCTGGGGACATACACGCAGTGTCTTGCTGCTCCGTATCTAGTAGATACACGTGGTACAACGAAGCGCGTTTCTTTGTGCAGCAGTCGCGGGGAGACGTGCGGATGCTTGAATTCATCCGTCCAGAAATGGCGTAGCACAACCGTAGAAATGAATAAAGATTGAAAGGACGGGAAACCGTGAACATGAAAAATGTCTTTGTTTGATGGTGTCACGCGATTATACGCCATACTCTTTAATGTATTTTTAAGAGGTTATCAAATCTGTCCTGCCAATAATAATAATATTATTAATAATAATAATAATAATAATAATAATAATAATAATAATAATAATAATAATAATAATAATAATAATAATAATAATAATAATAATAATAATAATAATAATAATAATAATCAATCAATCAATCAATCAATCAATCTTTATTTTTCGGTGCCCAGGAACAACCCAAAGGTCTTGGTGCTGGTACACCATTCACACGCACAAAATGTAGATTTATTTCACTACAAAGGAAGACACTCAGGGGAGGTAATGCAGCAGTCAAGGCGATAGAAAAAAAAAAGACATATAAACTAGGCGTGACAGCAAGCATGAAGCAAAAAAGCGAAAACAAGAAAACAGCGAGAACAGCGGTAAATGAAAACAGCTAGAACAGGCAACAGACATATAAATAACTAATGAAACAATAAACAAAGAGAATGAACGACCGATAACAGCCAAGTACAGCATATAGCAAAATACAAACAAGAATAAAGCCAATACTAATATGAACGAATATGAAACCTCTGAAATACAAGCTAGAAATACAATCATACACAATAAGAAACGTAATTAGTGAACGCGTTACAGACAATCAGGCGTGAGTACACAGTATTAAAGAAATAATATTAATGAAAACAAGTACACGTGATGTACAATTAAGGAGAGAAAAAAACAATATAATACCGGTGCAAACGCACAAGTGTAGTAAAGACAAAATGCATGAAAGGGGAAGTTATGTATGAGAAAAAGAGTGCTCAAAGTGGAACGTCACGGATATCCAATATAAAGGAAGGGAGAGAATTTTCGAATATATCTAGGTGAGGACAAAGAGAATTAAACAACTTCTGCATTCTGTCCAGAGGGGAGAGGGAGTGCAGGAGCGCAGAAACTTGGAATGGTCTGAATTCCCTTATGCTCTTTCGCGGTACACGCAAAAGGATACGCGCTAGGAGCTGAGGGCATAGAATGTGACCATGAAGAAGTTTATACAAGAAAATTATATCTGCCCTCACGCGACGGCAGCTAAGAGAAGGAAGCTGCAGTGAGTTACTCCGTCTGGGACGAGAGCTGGAAGTTTTGCGGAAAACCGATGTTGAAATATGCGTAAAAACTTTAGCTGAACTCTGTCGATTTTTTCACAGTTCGACTGGCAAGTGCCGTTCCAAACAACAGACGCATATTCCAAAAGCGGCAAGCATATGGAGAGGTAGAGCTTTAAGAAAGGAAGTGGGGATCGAAACTCTCTCGAAAGCCTGCAGATGAAGCCGAGTGTACGCATAGCCCGTAGAGCAATGCGTTTTGTATGAGAGGAGAAGCTGAGGCTACGGTCGAAAAGTACGCCGAGGTCATTAATTTCATCAACCCTGGGCAGCGGCCTACCATTCACAGAATAAGAGTAGAGAAGACTGTGCGTTTTACGCGTAAATGAAACAACCTTGGTTTTAGATGAATTGAGAGTGAGCCCATTCTTCAAGCACCAATCAGAGAAGGCGGATATGTCAGATTGCAATGACAAGCAATCGTGAAGAGTATGTATTGCCTTGAACATTTTTATATCGTCCGCATAAAGGAGAAATGAGGAGTTTTTGACCACGGAGGAAACGTCATTGATAAAAACAGAGAACAGAAGCGGGCCTAATACCGAGCCCTGAGGAACTCCGCTGGTTGGAGTGTAAACAAATGATGTCTGTCCATTTACACTGACAAAGCAGGACCGATCAAGAAGATAGTTGCGTAGGAGGGCTACAATTGAAACGTCGATCTCAAACAGCAGAAGCTTTTGAAGAAGTAATGAGTGAGTAACAACGTCGAAAGCTTTGCTCAAATCACAGTACACAGCGTCTACCTGACTCCTCTGAAGGACTTCAGCTGATGTATAAGTCATAAAAGTCACAAGGTTAGTTGTAGTAGAACGACCTTTTATGAAACCATGCTGATTATGTATGATTACATGTTTGAGGTGGAAGGAAAGTACTTTGTGCAAAGCTAATTCAAGAAGCTTAGAGGTTGCACAAAGAAGAGAAATGGGGCGGTAGTTCGAAACATCAGATTTGTTTCCTGATTTGAAGACAGGGAAAACACGCGCCGTTTTCCACACGCGGGGAAAGGCAGAACCGTCAGTAGCAAATACAGGAGAGACAGGCTGGTCTAAGCCTTAAGGTGGCTTGTAGGACCGTGCATAATAAAATACATAGTGACAGAAAAGCATGACTTATGCGTATATAGACGAAGAAAGCAAAATAACAATTAACATAAAAAAGAGCACAAAAAAATTAGTAAGTCCATTCAAAACCAAACTGAAAAAACCATTCCTAACAGCGCGACAGACGGGACAGAGAGAGGAGGACACAACACACAGCGCTGTCCCATCCGTCTCTTCTCTGTCCCGTCTGTCGCGCTCTTCTGGATCTTCGTGAGCACCAACTCGCCCAACAAATGGAAAGGAGCCTACAGGCGCAAAGTCTAACAAGGCGAAACAGATTGCACTAATCCTAAAACTAATTTTCCTCTAGAGATACCCGTAAAGATTTCATTCGGCAGTTTGTTGAGGGTAGCCGGAACATAGGCCTAACGCCTGGGCGCACCATACCTCATTTTCGGAGGCTGTGCGCTAAAAAAGACGTTCAGAGGATAAAGGAGACAACAGGAAAGAAGCGCAACTTTCAAATTTAATGACGACAAAAGAAACCAGGCGCACTTATATATCACCTGTTATCCAGAGATAAGCTGCATGAGAGAGCGTCAACCTAATCACCAAACACGAGAAAGAGCAAAGGGGCATTTTTCAGTGAGATTAAAAACCTATGAAGGTGAACATATCAACACGTGCCGTGGTATGGGCTAACAACAATTCATTACAACATGAGAATACAGATCTGCATGAAAGATGTTAATGAAAAGGAAGAAGTGCTAACAACATGAAAATATGAAAAACAAAAAATTCTGACAAGCAAAGGAAACAAGGGAGACGGGGATAAAAACCGTGTAAAGGGAGGCAGAAAAAGTTAAAGGCACATTAAAGCTTCTAAAACCAACTAAGATACATAGGAGCGAATGGTTTGAGAGATTAGATATAACCATCGAAATAGGATAGTTCATTCCTAGAAAGGTTAATAGATGGCGTGCTAACGCAATTGTCTTTTCTTAGGTCAATGAAAAAAGCCTCAATTACTTCTCTCTCAGTCTTGTCTGGGGCCTTAGCTAGAAACTTTGTTTCATTAAACTTGGGGTAGCAGTTTTTGCAATGGTTACAGTGTAACAAAAGGTTACCTCCAGATCTGTTCTTCAGGGTGACGTTGTGCTTGCGGGCGCGCTCATTAAAACATTTCCTGGTTTGCCCCACATACACTTTGCCGCACTTCAGGGGGATCTCGTAAACAACATTGGCAGTGCATTCGGTGTATACAGTTTGATGTTTGATATTACAGACTTTCTGAACTAGCTTCTTGGTCACCATCGGACATAATTTTGCTAGTTTGCAGGGAGCCGAAAAAACCAGCTTAACCCCGTGACGAGACGCAACTTTCTTCAAATTGTGCCAGAGACTGTGCAGGTAAGGCATTACCTGCACAGGTTTCTGTTCTGTGTCGTGTTTAGCTTGGTCTGAATTCTTTATCTTTATCAAAAGGTTTTCAGACATGCCGGTGACCCGGTGGGCTGGGTAACCTGCAGATAAAATCCGGTCAATCTGGGACTGGAAGCTTTCTCCTATATTGTGGGCGCAGGATTTTTCTAATGCGGATTTCATGCAAAGGGTTACGCTTGACCAGCTTGGAATGGGCACTGTCATAATTCAAAAGTGGTTTCTTTGAGCGCGGCTGATAAGCCCAACGCACATGCGCATTTGTATATATAAGTTGAAGGTGCAGAAACTGGAGTCGATCACTTTCTGCCCGTTCATGCGTGAAGTTTAGGCCCCTCGATAAAGCACCAAAGGCCGTGAGAGTTTAATTTATAAGTGTATCTGCGGCACAGTGTGTAGGCACATTAAAAAGGATAAGATAGTCGTCGACGTATCGGAAAATACGTGCTATCCCTGTTTCCTTCAAGCTGGCTTCAATGCGACGGTCAAATGACGCCAGAAAAATTTCACATAGGACCGGAGCAACTGACGAACCTATACATATTCCCGCCTTTTGTAAGTAAAACTCTTCCCGGAAGCAAATAACAGTAGAATCCAAATAAAACTCTAGGAGGTCGAGAAATTTATCAGTTGTGACACCAGTGGAATTCTGAAACCGGACTTCGCCATATTCTTCCAAACGTTCTCGGACAGCATCAAAGAAAGCGTCGTGAGGCACAGAGTAAAATAAGTCCTCAACGTCAATAGAAAACCCGGTGGAGGCTGACAACTACCTCCTTCCAGGACCTGCACGACTTCCGTTGAGCTTCGAACGCGGTAAGGGTCACCACCAGCTATCCTGTCCAGCTGGCGCCGAAGGAAGTCGCTGGGGACAGTGTATGTCCCTATACCTCGTTTGTGACTAAGGAACAATGTAACGGTTGTGTTTTCTAGTCGGGGTAGTTTCCTGTTTAAATTCACTTTACCAATAGCGCTTAAGGACAACAGCATCAATGAATAAGGATTTGAAGTTTGGGAGTCCTAGTTAACGGAAGATATCTTCAGCTGACAAAATGCGTGTGTTGTACGCAACGTTTTTTTAAGAATGTTCTTTAAAAATCTGTCGATCCTACATACCCAAAGATCCGAGCAAAAGGCAAAGATGGTAATACCGTATCTTAACACACTGTACGCCGAAGCATGTAAAATCGTTTTTTAATAGGTAGAAGCACAATACTTTTGATATTAAACAACAACCATGTCAATGACCCCAGTTTACAACAAACATTAAATAAATCGCAATGCCAGGTTAAGCTACTGTCGAAACACAATCCTATATACTTAACACATTCCACATGTTCAATAGGTGAACATTTACAAGAAACAGTTTGAAATATGCAAGTAAATTGGAATGTTAACTGTTGTCTTTAGTGGAGAACGAAAACAGACGAGCTGTGTTTTTTGGGCGTTAACTGCAATTCCATTGTCAGCAAACCAGCTCATTGCATTGTAAATGTCATATTGCAATAAATCAGAGGCCAATTTGTAGGATATAAGCTTTGCCAGTAACGCTGTGTCATCAGCATATTGGAACACTAAACAATTGGAAATAGCCAAAGAGAAGTAATTCACAAAAATATTAAACAACAATGGAGATAAAATTGACCCCCGAGGGACGCCCGCATTCAGCGGCAATCTACAACTGAAAACGCCCTTATCACTGTTAGCGACCACTTGATAACGACTGCTGAGGTAGTCTTCGAGAATGTAGTAAAAAGGCCCACGGAATTTTGACAAATACAGCTTGCCTAACAACATTTGATGGTTCAGGGAGTCAAATGCTTTCGCTACATCTAAGAAGAGAGCACACATGAAAAGATTCTGGTCAAATGCTGAAAAACAGTTCATCCGAAAATTCCCCAAGAAGGGCACCTGTACCGCGCCCAGAGACAAAGCCAAACTGGCGATTATTCAGGACAGAAAATTTGTTTAGAAAAGACATAGTGCCAAAAATAATTTCTTCCAAGACCTGGGCAATAACAGGTAGGATTGAAATTGGCCAGTAGTTTTCTATCTTATCTTTATGTTTTGACTTGTGTAGTTTAAAACAACTGCAGTTTTCAGGCGTTCAGGAATTTCGTCGTCCTCCAAAAAACCATTCAGTATGCAAATGAGAATATCTGCCAGAACATTAAAACTTCTGCGAAGGATGTGTAATGGTATCCCATCATATCCAGTAGGCTTGTTAGGGCGGAAACTGAAAAGAATCCCTTCCAAATCACATCTCAAGATCCTAGGAAGAAAAGCGGACGCAGGTATGGACTCGATTAACGAACTAAGCTAGTAGTTGGAGTAAACGCACTTTGCGACGCTTCTACAAAGTGTTTGTTGAACGCATCAGCTACTGCTGGCGGAGGCTGACTAAAAGAATCCAAAACAAAACATTTGTTAGAATTCATACCTCTGAGATAATTTACCAAAGACCAAGTTTTGCTCACATTATTTGATGATTTCTGGAGTTTATAAAATAAGTAACGGCGCTTGGTGCCGCGTAAAAGGACGAAAACCCTGTTTCTTACTGACTTGTATTCTAAACGCAGAGCTATGTTTTTGGACTTCTGTTGCACCATTTCCACAAACTATCTCGATACGAAATTGCATCAAGAATGTCCGGCCTCATGCAGCAGTGACCCTTTCTGACTCTTTTAGTTGCCACCCGAGTGCACTGTAGTTCAAAGTTTTTCAGCTGCATACAAAACTTTTCCTAGACCTTGCCTGCTGGAACTTTCCTAGTTAGTTCCTCATTAATTTTTGCTTCCAGGCTGCTGAAGTGAAGCGCACAAGGACCACTTGTGTACCGTCAATTTTGGCTTTCAAGCGATGGGCAGCGGCGATGTCGCCGGATGAAAAGCCATCCAGTTCCTGTTTAGATACCATTTGCATGAGCGGTTCTGCTAAATTTTGACTGTTGTTCTCAGGAAAACCATGAACCTCAAGATTCATTCTTCTGTTGTATTGTTCGATTTCATTTTGATTTTCCTCTAATTTTTTATCAAAGCTGCCTGAGTCGACACAGTTCCTTTCAAAGCTTCCAGTTCAGCACCTTGAGCTTGAGACAGTTGAAGTCATTCACTATCCTGCTGCTATTTCCAAATGGAATCGTACTTATCGGCCAGAAACGACGCAGATCCTTCGAGCTCCCGAACTGATTTAGAGACCGCCGTGTATTCTTCCTGCATCGGTAGGAGAGAATCAACTTTCTTATAAAGAGCCGGCAGCATTTGCAGACTTCTCCTGATTTCTCTGAGCTCATTCAACAAAGAGGGCTCCGACACACAGTTTTCATCAGCAGACTCAGAAGAACTATTGAGTCTCTTTTTGTTCGTTCGGCAAGTTTGGCAAACCCAAACTTCTGTCTTGGATTGACCCACGGTAGTAAACGTATAGCGGCTATACCTGAGCACGACTCTCCGAGATTTTATGAAAATTGGCAGTCCGCACAAGATATGAATTTTCGATCAGCAGGAAGAGGCTTTTCACAAGCAATGCAATTATCATGATTAGCCATTGAGGACAGCAAACACTAGAAGCTGTAAAAAAAGAACAAAAAATGAGGCAACTAACGCAGAAACATGGCAAGGCAACTAACAACAGTCCAGGAAATTGTTCATCAAAGGAAGTCTTGCTAATACAAACACAACCAGCATCGCTCACCGGAAGAATAGCAGGAGGTACGCACATCCGCAGCAGCCGCCGTCACAGCTGCCAGCGTGTGCATGTGCCTCGCAGCAAGCAACGAGCAGAGACTACCATGACGAGCAGAGGGGCGAGGCATAAAATTTCCCGTTTAGCGGCAGCCAGCCGGCACAGCATGCCCGCGCAGCAACGTTAACTGGGGATAGCCAGCCGGCGTGCTGGGGAAGTCTCGAAGAAATGAAACGGTGGGCGCGTTTACCGGACGAAAAATGGTGGCAGTTACCGAATTCCCGCAGCAGCCGCCGTCACAACTGCCAGCGTGTGCATGTGCCTCGCAGCAAGCAAGCGAACCAAAGTTAACTGGGAATAATAATAATAATAATAATAATAATAATAATAATAATAATAATAATAATAATAATAATAATAATAATAGATTTATTGCACAACAGAATACAAAGCACAAGAAACGGGCCTGTCAAAGCCACCAATGGCTTGAAGGACTTGGCCCGGCAAAATCAACGGACGAGTGTGCAATATTCATATTAGTATCAACGCATAACGAGGTAAATGCAGGAGTACTAACAATTAAGAAGCTTAACACAAACAAGGAGGAAATCGCGAGGCAAGGATCAATACCAATAGAATAAGATGTACATATTTCAGAGATGGTGACCAATGCATATTAGAAGTACTGAAGGAACCGCGTTACAATGAACAAATAATGTTTTTCAATTTCTTTTTTGACGTAATCAAGAATGCCTCCTTTGGCAAATCGTTCAGAATTTTCGGCACACGAACACAGCGTCTAGCTTTACCATATCTTGTTAGGATCGCGGCACTACAAAGCGAACACTATTACGAAGGCTTCGGGGGGGGGGGGGGGGGGGGGGCAGTGGAGCATGTTTTAAAATCACTAAACCAAAAATGCCGTAGCACCACAGTTTGCACAAAGACCAGAAGCATGGTAAGCCAAGCGCCGAGAAGATGTTATGATCTTTTAGTGACGAATTATTGTAGACTATATTTCTTAGTATGTTCCTTAACAAAGAATCCACGCGGTTTTGCCATCGGGTGGGGCAAAAAGCAAAGACGGTAATCCCATATCGAAGAGTGCTGTAGACCAAAGCATGTGCTATCGTTTTTTTTTTTACTTGAAACAGTACGATAGCCTTGATGTTGATAAGTAACCATGCAGCGCTCCTGAGTTATCGCAGACCTTTGATAGCTGAGTGTGCCACGACATATCACTGTTGAAAAATTTTACCGAGTTCACGTAGGTAATTGGCACGCATCGACAGGAATGACAGTTGTGACTGCGTAGAAAAACTGGCGCATCTATTGCGGTTCATTTTAAAGGGGATCTGAAGCAAACAAGCTGGGTTTTTGAGGCGTTAGCCTTTACATGATTATCAGCGAACCAAGTCATTGTTTTGTATATATTACATTGGAGATTCGAGATAGCCATGGTATAAGAAATATGTGTTGAGAGCAAAACAGTGTTATCAGCGTATTGAAATATTTAACCTTTTGAGACAACCCTAGATTAATCATTAATAAATATATTGAAAAGTAGAGGTTATAGTATGGAACCCTGAGGAACTACGGCCTTCAGTGGAAGTTTACGACTTGCGCTTTTGATTTCGTCTAAGACAACTACTTGAAATCGTTCGGCGAGATAGCTTTTGAGAACATCGTAAAATAGCCCCCTAAGACCACTGGAATATAATTTTTGTAATAATATCTCGTGATGAACTGTCTCTAAAGCTTTTGATATGTTCAAGAATAAAGCAACGCTAAACAAATTTTCGTCAAAAGATGAAAATAGTTCATCAGAGAATTCTTCTAGAAGGGTTACCGTACCACGGCCGGCTACAAAACCAAACTGTCGAGTCGACAGAATTGAAAATTTTTCAACAATGGAAGACATGGATTTCAAAAGAAAATTTCAATAATCTGAGAAAGTATGTGTAGGATTGAAATAGGCCGGTAGTTTTTCATGTTATCCCTTTTCCCTCCTTTATATAACGGGTTAACAATCGCAGTTTTAAGCTCCTTGGGGATAAACGCGGTATCAAGAAAACCGTTTAACATAAAGAGCAGGATACTGGATAATGCTGCAAAGTTTCTGTGTAGCAAATTCGCGGATAAGCCGTCGATGCCAGGAGGCTTATTGCGCTTAAAGCTGAAAATTATTTGGTGATGGTCATTTTCTGAAAATCTAGATAGGAAAGCGGACGCTGATATAGAATCCTTGTATTGGACGGCCTGGCAAGAAGATCCATTCTCAGAAGCCAGTGCAAACAGATGGTTGAACTTATCTGCGACCTCGTCCGAATCGCCTGGAAAAAACGAAATTGGGGAAATGTTTGCAGCGTTCTTGCCACGAAGATAATTTATCAGTGACCATGTTTTTAATAATAATAATAATAATAATAATAATAATAATAATAATAATAATAATAATAAGATGAATGAATGAGAATGAGATGACGTAAAGGGGAGCAATGACTTGCTGCTTCGTGGCTCGTAAGACCAACACGAGCCACAAAACAGCAAGCCATTATTCCCCTTTACGTTGTAGCACCCTCTCTTGGGCGGCGCCGACAACCCGGCTAGCGCGCGAGACCACTGCTACGCGCCGACACCAGAACAGAACTGCCAGCCGTGGCTGCACGAGCCACGACCAGGTGCCGTCTTTATTCTCTTCGCAGGGTGGCGCGCGCTAGCCGGGTTGTCGGCGCAGCCCAAGAGAGGGTGACCAAGGACGAGCAATGACCGATCCCGCAACATCCACGCAGTAGGATTAGCGTCCGCCGGACGTCTCGTCGCTGCAGGTCCGCCTTCCACCTTTCTGGCCCCAGAACCCGGAAGTTTGGTTCCACCAGGTTGAGGCGCAATTTTGCCTAGCACGCATCACGTCGGAGACGACGCGCTACTACCATGTTGCCTCAAGTCTGCCTCCTGACGTTGCCGGTGAGCTCTCCGACGTTCTCTCCGCCCCCATGGGTGCTACACCATATCAGCAACTAAAAACCAAGGTGCTGGAGAGATTTATGCCGTCGGACCGCACCAGCCTCCAGCACCTCCTTGCCGGGGAAGACCTTGGCGACCGGCTCCCCTCCCAGCTTCTGCGCCGCATGCAACAGCTTCTCGGTGAGCGCGACATCCCCAAGCACTCAGCGTTGCTTCGAGAGCTTTTCCTCCAACACCTTCCCCAGCCCATCCGCCTCGTCCTTGCGGCGGCCGGTGACGTCACACTCGACCTCCTGGCTGAGCTCGCAGATAACGTTCATGAGGCCACCTCCCCGTCCTTCACTGCTGTTTTCGCCGCCAAGAGACCCAGCGATTTCGCGCCTTGAGGCCCGTCTAGAGGAGCTTGCCGCCTCAGTCGCCGCACTCCGGAGCCGACCTCTGGAGACCCGTCCGTCTCGTTTTGATCATCGCGCTCTTTCGCGCTCACGTCAAGCTCGGAGTCCCAGCCCTACATCTCTCTGCTGGTACCACAGGCGTTTTCGCAACTGAGCCACGAAGTGTACACCGCCCTGTTCGTGGCCAGGAAACGCCCGCCGGGATCACTAACGGCGGCGTGTGGTTCCCCCAGTCATTCAAGCCGCCTGTTCATGGTCACTGACAAGTTCTCCGGCACCCGGTTTCTTATCGACACGGGCGCCGAAATCAGCGTGGTTCCACCGACTAAGGCAGATCGTTCCAAGCCATCACGACTGTCGCTCCGGGCTGCCAACGCCTCGTCTATACCCACGTATGGGCTACGATCTCTCACCCTCGACTTCGGCCTACGCCGCACTTTTCGATGGATCTTCGTCATCGCAGACGTGGTTCGCCCGATCATCGGCTCAGACTTCCTCCCCTACTTCGACTTAGACGTCAGCGTGCGGCATCGTCGCCTTACCGATGGTCTTACTCATCTCTCCATCTCGGGAGTCTCGTCCGACCTTGCTCTCATGGGCATTCGCACGCTGATACCTTCCTCTCAGTTCGAAAAAGTGTTGGCGGATTTCCCGGAGCTAACTAAGCCATGCAACCTCACTCAGGCGCCTAAACTTACTGTGACACACTGCATCGTCACCCGGGGTCCACCCGCAGCTGCTCGACCGCGCCGCTTGTTTGGAGACCGTCAAGCTATCGCGAAACGTCAGTTTGACCACATGCTGGAGCTCGGCATTATACGCCCGTCGTCCAGCGCGTGGGCGTCTCCGCTGCATCTAGTGCCCAAGCGTGATCCCGGTGACTGGCGTTCCTGCGGCGACTATCGGACGTTTAATGCCAACACTGTCCACGACAGCTATCCGCTGCCCCACATCCAGGACTTTACATCGCGCCTCGCCGGCTGCGCCATTTTTAGCAAAGTTGACCCGGTTAAGGCATATCACCGAATTCTCATTGAACCCGCCGACATACCTAAGACCGCCATCACGACGCCCATTGGTTTGTTTGAGTACGTCCGGATGCTTTCTGGACTATGCAATTCGGCTGAAACCTTCCAGCGGTTCATTGTTGAGGTCACGCGAGGCCTACCGTGTGTATTCGCGTACCTTGACGATGTCCTCATCGCCAGCCCTACACCTCATGATCATAAGCAAGACCTACGTGCTTTGTTCAAGCGTCTACAGCACTACGGCCTGGTTGTGAATGCCTCCAAGTGTGTTTTCGATGCTTCTGAGCTCGAGGTTCTGGGTCATCACATATCCTCAGTGGGTATCCGCCCTCTCGCGTCCCACGTCCAGACCATCGAGAATTTTCCCCTGCCCTCAACCTGCGCCTCCTGCGACGATTCCTGGGGCTGGTGAATTTCTCCCGCCGCTTTATGCCGCACTGTGCAGAGCTACTTCGCCCGCTTACCGACCTCCTCCGGTCAACCGCTGGCCCGTCCTCCGCAATCTCTTGGTCATCAGAAGCCCAGGCCGCCTTTACTGCCGCGAAGCAAGCAGTCGTTAACGCCGTGCTTCTAGTCCATCCGCGCAACGACGCCCCTACGAGATTGATGGAGGATGCCTCCAGCGTGGCCATCGGAGCCGTCTTACAGCAGTACATTAACTCCGAGTGGAGACCATTGTCTTTTTACTCTCGGAAGCTACTTCCTGCTGAGACCCGCTACAGCGTCTTCGGTCGAGAGCTCCTAGCCATCTACTCCGCTATCCAGCACTTTCGGCATTTTGTAGAAGGATGCAAGTTTCACGTGCTAACCGATCATAAACCGCTGGCATGTGTGTTCCGGACCAACTCATCGAAGTACGTGTCACGTGAACTCCGTCAGCTCGCTTATATCTCGGAGTTTACTACCGACATCCGGCATGTGAAAGGTGCAGCCAACACCGCCGCTGACGCCCTCTCTCGTATAGTCGCGGTAGACGCTCCATCTTCCACCGTCGACTGGGCCGCATTCGCTTCTGCCCAGCAGAATGACGATGAGCTCTCCGCTTTTCGAGCGAACCCTCGTTCTCTCCGATTACGGCTTGTGCCCCATCCTTGCTCGCCTGAGCCCTTGTGGTGCGATGTTTCAACGAACTTTCCTCGACCTTTTGTTCCGGCTTCACTACCTCGCCCTATCTTCCATTCTCTCCATGACATATGCCATCCAGGCATTCGGGCTACTCAGCGCCTTCTCACCCAGCGCTATGTTTGGTCCGGAATCAACGCTGATGTGCGTGCTTGGACGCGGCTGTGCCTACCTTGTCAGTCGACGAAGATCTGTTGACATACCAAGACACCTTCCCAAGCCTTTCTACTCCCTGGCCGTCGTTTCGACCATGTTCATCTCGACATCGTGGGCCCTCTACCCATCTCTCGAGGCTACCGCTATATCTGGACCATAGTCCACCGCTTCACTCATAGACTGTTTCGCGCGCCTTCAATTCTGCGTGGGTATCTCGATTTGGTTGTCCTGGCACTGTGACAACCGACCGTGGACGCCAGTTTAAGTCCTCCCTGTTTGCTTCCCTTAATAATATTCTCGGCGCCAGGCATTGCCGTACCACTGCATATCACCCGTGTGCTAACCCACACGTGTGCATGATGGACCTCCTTCACCGCCAATTGAAGGCCGCCCTCGCTGCCCGCCTCAATTGCGCCTCCTGGGTCGACTTTTTGCCCCTTGTGCTGCTTGGTCTAAGGGCCGTCATCCGAGAAGACTTACAGCGCTCAGCTGCAGAGCTCGTGTATGGTAGTGCTTTGCGTCTTCCAGGCGACTTCTTTACATCCCAGCAGCTTCCAGCCCAGCCTCAAGAAATACTCCAACGCCTGCTGGACTGCGTTAAGGACCTCCGGCCTACCACCCCCCCCCCCCCCACGTCCGTACCGCCACCATACCATTTTCGTACACCCCGACCTGGCCACATCGACCCACGTTTTTATGCGCCGCGACGCTGTCCCAGCTCCACTCACACCGGCTTACGACGGACCTTTCCGCGTTCTCCGGCGCACCCCGAAAACCGCCACCATCCTCCAAAACGGCCGCGAAGAGACCGTCAGTCTAGACCGCCTTAAACCGGCTTAAGAGCGTACGTTGTTGGGCTAGTCGGTCAATCATAGTAAATACAAGAAGGGGGGTACTGCGCACAAAAAGACAAGGACAAGAAGATAACACAACAGGCGCAGACTCGCGACTAACTTTATTGACAACACGACACTCCTTAAATAGTTTCAAACTGTCACATCACACACATGTGGAAACCAAAAACTTGTCTTCATTCTGATACAGTTTCATTCTGATACAGTTTCATTCTGATAATAGTTTCAAACTGTCACATCACACACAAGTGGAAACCAAAAACTTGACTTCATTCTGATACAGTTTGATAGAAGGGTCACTTACGCAATCTTTATCCTTCTGTTTGATACAAAACGCCTCCGCCAACTCACGCGCCACCTGGTCACGGCTCCTCTTCAAAACTTTTGTATCTGTCAGCAAAGGCAGGCAAGGGTTATTGCGCGTAGCATCCGGGCATGCGCCACAATGCAGGGGTAAATTCGACCCTGTCCCTGATTTCATGGAACGCTGGTGTTCCCTTAAGCGCTCATTCAGACATCGGCCTGTCTGACCGATATATATCCTGCCACAGGTGAGGGGAATCTGGTATACGACACCCGTCTGGCACCTGACAAAACGAGTGGCATGACGCTTCTCGCAGTCCGCTTTCCTCTTCCCCCCGGACATGACCTGAGGGCACAATGAGGCCAACTTGCATGGGGCGGTAAAAACTACCGGCACTCCGTAGCGTTTCGCCACGTTCTTCAAGTTGTGGGATATTCTGTGGATATACGGTAGAACCACTGGCCTCATTTCCTTAGAACGGCCAATATCCCGGCACTTACTATCTTTCAGTTTGCGCAGAAGCTTCTCTGCCACTGCAACAATGATTGAGGCAGGAAAACCAGCCTTCGTCATCCTCATTACCTGATTATTGAGGCTCTCGTGCATCAGGTGAGCGCAAGACTTAGACAAGGCGCCCTGTAAGCAATACGTTCCGATAGCCCGTTTAACAGTCTTGGAATGTGCTGACCTGAAAGGCAACTTACCACGTGTACGGAAAGACCTGTTGCCTTTCAGGTCAGCACATTCCAAGACTGTTAAACGGGCTATCGGAACGTATTGCTTACAGGGCGCCTTGTCTAAGTCTTGCGCTCACCTGATGCACGAGAGCCTCAATAATCAGGTAATGAGGATGACGAAGGCTGGTTTTCCTGCCTCAATCATTGTTGCAGTGGCAGAGAAGCTTCTGCGCAAACTGAAAGATAGTAAGTGCCGGGATATTGGCCGTTCTAAGGAAATGAGGCCAGTGGTTCTACCGTATATCCACAGAATATCCCACAACTTGAAGAACGTGGCGAAACGCTACGGAGTGCCGGTAGTTTTTACCGCCCCATGCAAG
The DNA here is from genome assembly GCF_052857255.1 of Amblyomma americanum. NCBI lineage: Eukaryota > Metazoa > Arthropoda > Arachnida > Ixodida > Ixodidae > Amblyomma > Amblyomma americanum. The sequence continues at coordinate 20,036,219 of NC_135500.1, forward strand.
TTGGCCTCATTGTGCCCTCAGGTCATGTCCGGGGGGAAGAGGAAAGCGGACTGCGAGAAGCGTCATGCCACTCGTTTTGTCAGGTGCCAGACGGGTGTCGTATACCAGATTCCCCTCACCTGTGGCAGGATATATATCGGTCAGACAGGCCGATGTCTGAATGAGCGCTTAAGGGAACACCAGCGTTCCATGAAATCAGGGACAGGGTCGAATTTACCCCTGCATTGTGGCGCATGCCCGGATGCTACGCGCAATAACCCTTGCCTGCCTTTGCTGACAGATACAAAAGTTTTGAAGAGGAGCCGTGACCAGGTGGCGCGTGAGTTGGCGGAGGCGTTTTGTATCAAACAGAAGGATAAAGATTGCGTAAGTGACCCTTCTATCAAACTGTATCAGAATGAAGTCAAGTTTTTGGTTTCCACTTGTGTGTGATGTGACAGTTTGAAACTATTATCAGAATGAAACTGTATCAGAATGAAACTGTATCAGAATGAAGACAAGTTTTTGGTTTCCACATGTGTGTGATGTGACAGTTTGAAACTATTTAAGGAGTGTCGTGTTGTCAATAAAGTTAGTCGCGAGTCTGCGCCTGTTGTGTTATCTTCTTGTCCTTGTCTTTTTGTGCGCAGTACCCCCCTTCTTGTATTTACTAAACCGGCTTACATGGAGACCGCCCTGTAACGACTCCCAGCGCCGCCTGACCTAGTGCTCGAGTGCCATCGCCGGCCCTCCGTCCGTTTCGACTTCCAGTCTAGGCGGGGGACTCTGTAGCACCCGCTCTTGGGCGGCGTCGACAACCCGGCTAGCGCGCGCCACCCTGCGAAGAGAATCAAAACAGCACCTGGTCGTGGCTCGTGCAGCCACGGCTGGCAATTCTGTTCTGGTGTCGGCTCGTAGCAGTGGTCTCGTTTCATTCGCTCCTGAGGCGTTAGGCCTACAACGTCATCTCATTCTAAGCTGGTTAAACGTGCCGTGGCAAAATCATGCTTTGAGAATGCGCTTAACAAATCTGGCATGCGCTCCATGCAAGATAGCTTCTTTCACCAAACTGATCGGCTCATAAAGGCTGGTTATCCGAAGCAGCTGCTAGTGTCAGTGTCAGACTCGATTCTGGGTAGTTTGAGCAAAAACAGAAAAGGGGAACGGATGGGCTCATTGACGCGAAAGGAAAAAGAAAAAAAAACCACTGTTGTGCCTTACATTCATCATTTCTCCCACAGACTGAAAAAGATAGCAAATAGGGCATGTGTCAAAGTCATCTTTCGTCTCCTGATAAGCTTGGGAAGATGTGCAAAATGGTTAATACCGATTTCGTTCCTAGAGAGTGCGACATCAATCATGAAAACGAATTCGTCTCCTGTGAAGAAGGTGTAGTCTATGCCATTCCTTTGTCATGTGGCAAGCTTTATGTAGGTCAGACGGGGAGATGCCTCAATGAACGCCTGAAGAAGCACAATAACAATGTGCATAACAATATAAAAGGGCATCTTGGCATCCACTGTAGAGACTGTGAGAGCAAAACTTGTCATCCTTACTTAACTCGCACACAAGTCTTAACTAAGCACAGTAACCAACTAACACGTGAAATGATTGAAGCAGCGCGCATCGCCTAGTCAAAAGACGCCTGCGTTAGCAGCCCCTCTTTATCGATTGGTCCCAAAGAACTGGCATTTGTAGCGGGTGGGAAATGATCTCAGTAATCGTCCCTGTTCTGTGCAGCATGTTTGAATGACTTGAATCTATGAATGGTTGTATGCTTTCTTCTTTTTGTTGGAACTGTATATATGGCTAGTGCCAAGCAATAAACTTCAGTGGCAAGTCAGCGCTCGTCTGTGTCGTATCTTCCTCGTGTCCCTGTCAAAGTGCGCGCTGTTCTGTTTTAAAAATGACTTACCACTCGCCCAAGCATCCGTTCTAACGAATCTACAAATTTGCTATTGATGCCTGGACGTTTTAAACCATATTTAAAAAGTGGATTTATCTATCTCGACTAATTATTGAAGTAGGACGAGGGAAAAAAAGTACTGTAACTTAAGATAAACCCTAGCAATATCCACGCAATTTCAGTTCTAAAGAACGCTTACGCTATTTCACAATCTTGGTCCAAGTTAGATGGGACACCCTGCATATTTAAAAGCACGCGCGCGCACACACGCGCGCGCGCACGCACGCACGCACGCACACGCACGCTCACCCACGCACACACCCGCGCGCGCGCGCGCACACACACACACACACACACACACACACACACACACACACACACACACACACACACACACACACACACACACACACACACACACACACACACACACACACACACACACACACACACACACACACACACGCACGCACGCGCGCACGCACGCACGCACGCACGAACAGACACAAGCAAGACACATACCATCAGCCTCCACCTTAGGCTCGGACTGCGTCACCTTCAACAGTGCGGCAACGGCCGAAGTACTTTGCGAATTAGGCCCGCTGTCCCTGTAATGGCTACTGTCGCTGTCAAATGGGTTGTGCACCCTCGCTCCGATACGGGACTCCACGTCTCCAACTCGGCTTAGCTCGTCGTTCAGACGGCTCGGTGGCGGCGGGTCTCCCTTTGAAGAAGGCCACACAAGTTAAGCAATAATGTTAGTGAAATTCGCTCATTTTCAAGCGCCTACAAACAAGGGAAATTTCACATGATGTACTACAGCATGAAAGCTATTATCTTTGCGAAACGAAGCTGAAGCGGGGCCAGAAAATGTACTCCCTGCGGAAGGATCATTAGATCCTCCCTGCGGAAGGATCATTAGAGGGGTCACGACACCGCACGCTGCACCATGCTCAATCCGCTGCTGACATTACAGGTTCTGCTGTTCTGGCTGCCTGCTGCTGAATGCCCCTTCCCTCAAGTCCCGTCAACCGTTCACGGTGCGGAGTGCGCAGTCAATGACCGTGTGCTCGGCACGGTACCCAACGGCGCTCCGAACCTAGCCCGCATACCGCTGCTCGCCTGGCAACCCATTCCTTCATCGACGTCGTTATGGTGGCTAGATTGGAAAGGTGTGAAAACCGGCAGGGAAACATGGCCCCACAGCGCGCCGATGCCGTGTGGCGGCGCTGACGGCAGAGGCGCGGTAAGGCGCGCAGCCAAAATGAGCGCATCGCCTAGGCTAAATTTAACCACTGAAGCGGAATTAAGCCCGTTTTGCTTATCGCGCGTTTTAATAATAATTGGTTTTTCGGTCGAAAGGAAATGGCGCAGTATCTGTCTCACATCTCGGCGGACACCTGAACCGCGCCGTAAGGGAAGGGATAAAGGAGGGAGTGAAAGAAGAAAGGAAGAATAGATGCCGTAGTGGAGGGCTCCGGAATAATTTTGACCACCTGGGGATCTTTAACGTGCACTGACATCGCACAGCACACGGGCGCCTTAGCGTTTTTCCTCCATAAAAACGCAGCCGCCGCGGTCGGGTTCGAACCCGGGAACTCCGGATCAGTAGTCGAGCGCTCTAACCACTGAGCCACCGCGGCGGGGCGCGCGTTTTCTGCTAGTGTCAAAGAATGAATATTTATCATAAAATAGTGTTTCATAAACTCGCATCATTATTCCCTTGAAATATGCTGCTTCACAAGCCGAGTTTGCATTGCATAGCTGAACTGATGCGCGTTTTGTGCATGCACATTTCGAGACGCTGCCCAAGATGTGAGGGACGCTGTTAATGCCGCAGCGGAAGGTTGTGGAATAATTTAAACGACCTGGGTTTCAACGTGCACTGACTCTCTGCGTTGCGCCGCCAGCGAAACGCCGCCACTACACGTACGTACGGCGAGAAGAGCAGGTTGTAATGCGTGCCGTAGGACCTCAAAACTGCAGTCGCATGGCTGAAAGCGAAAATTAAAACTCGTTTTTAGGGAAAGGAAATATCGCAGTATCTGTCTCACATATATCGGTGGACACCTGAACCGCGCCGTAAGGGAAGGAATTATGAAGGAGGGACTAAGAGAAGAAAGAGTGGCCGTAGTGGAGGGCCCCGGAATAATTTCGACCACCTGGGTATCTTTAACGTGCACTGACATCGCGCAGCACATGGGCGCCTTAGCGTTTCGCCTCCATCGAAACGCGGCCGCCGCGGTCGGGTTCGAACCCGCGGGTACTCCGGATCAGTAGCCAAGCGCCATAACCATTAGTAGCCATCGCGACGGGTAGAATGAAGGCGCCCCAAAGCACAAACCAGGCGTCCCAACGCACAAATCGGTTTTTGTTGCCGCTTGCGAACCTGTCGCATGTATGCCATATCTTGACGCTCATGTAAGCAATGAAGCAGCACATCTGGCCATGAAATCGTTTATTTACAAGTGAAGGAAAAAAATTTTCAGAATTTTATCTACAACACACAAAGCTTCAGTGGTTTCCGTTTCTTATCACCATCCTCCTGATTTATACCCTTAAGGGAAAAAAATCCTTGTGAGGCAATAAAAACGTGCAACTGATGCTGTCAGCGCAACAGAATGCTAAAAACGACTAATTTTTGGCACGTATCACTAATTGACTGCAGAATACCTCTTCCGCAGCTTCGACATGCAAGCGCGTTCGGCTGAACGCATGTGCAAGTTCGTTTTCAAGGATGGTGACAAGACTGTAAAATGATACGACGGCCTTGACACTTGGGATCGCTCGAGACCACTTGGCAAACATTCCCTGGCAGACAGGGGCACTGAACAGAAAGTTTTTTTTTATGTTTTTCTGTATCCTGTGTCACACCCAGGCGCAAAGCACCAACGCTCCGTCTTCTTTTTTGTTGTTGAAGGCATCTCGCCCTCAGATGAGAAAACGCTGCTACAGACACTCCAATACAGGTGACGAAACGAATTGAACTAACTGCTACGGGGTGCGCAAGGCCGACGCGGCTGAGTTTACCGCGCTGCTACTAGCAGCGCCACATTCCTCCTGGCGGGATCGGTGCGCAGAGGGGTCACGCTCAGCCGGCGGAAAGCGCCGCGCTCTTCACACCTTTCCAATCTAGCCACCTTAACGTCGTGAATCACCGGACCCGCCCACGCAGCATATATACCGCGACCCGCCGCAGATCACCTGGGGCACGACACCGCACGCTGCACCATGCTCAACCCACTGCTCATATTACAGGTTGGTTACCTGAACAATTCCATTGAATGCAAATGTAGCAACCGCTGCCTTGTAGCGGTGTCTTGCCCCTATGTGATCAAATGGCGTAGCGCTGTGCAAATTTGTTGTGACTGTATATTATCCCACCTGTTATCCCAACTGATGTTATACCTATCAGGCGACGTGGAGCTCAACCGAGGACCACCGACATTATTTGATAATTCATCCGTTCTAGAAGCACTCAAACGCCTTGAGGACGCACAGGTCAACATATCAAATCCACTAAAAAGAACTTAAGGCTAAGCAAGACAACCACGAAAAGCTAATGTCCGAACTAAACAACCGCATTTCTTTGTTACAATTTGATCATAAAAAGGAACTAGCAGATTCGAAAATAGAAGAAACTAACGAAATAAAACGTGAGCTTGCAGTTCTTCAGGCCGCCAATATTGACGCAAGCAATCGTATGCGAAGAAACAACTTACTTTTCTTTGGCCTTAAGGACTGCGAGAAAGAAAGTTGGGGAGAGTCTGAAAAACAGGTACGATCCCTTTGCTCTACGGAGCTCGGCGTGGAACTAGACACAGCTAGTATAGAACGTGCACATCGACTCGGAAAATACTGTACGGATAAACAGCGCCCAATCATTATTAAATTAGCCTATTTTAAAACAAAAGAAAACATTCTGTCGTGTGGGCCCAAACTGAAAGACACGGTCTACGCAATCAGAGAAGACTTTGCCCCTGAAACTCGCCTTGCTCGTTCCAAACTTCTGCAGTTCATCCGCCCCCAAAAATGTGCCTTCAAACTACGACTTGATGAGCTGCATGTTGGAAAAAAGTGTTTTACGTACAACCCCACTACTGACACGGTGACGGAATGTACGGCACGTGTTCCCAACGCTGATGGTAGTGAATGACGCGCAACGAATCATGTTCACACCAGACGTCCTCCATCTTACCTCGACATCCATATCACATTTACCAACATAAGGAGCGTAATTCCAAAGCGTGACCAGCTTCATAGCTTCATCGACGACATTGACGCGCACATTATCATTCCAACTGAAACCTGGTTAACTGAAGATATCCTCGATAACGAAGTCCTTCCCGCTAATCTCAACTTCACCACGTATCGTCGCGATCGCCGCAACCGTAGAGGCGGTGGTGTTCTAAGCTGTAAGAAATACATTGTCATCACCCTTAGTGTACCACGACGACGTACTCGAATTATCATGGGTTTGTGTTCATACCTCAACTGTCAAAGCTATAATTGGCAATTGTTACCGGCCACCCGATTATGGGCCATCTTTCATCAACTCACTCTACCGTTGTTTAGCGTATATCAGAGATAACTTTCCCAAATCACCGATTTTTTTATTTCGCGATTTTAATTTCCCCCAGATAAACTGGCCTCTACTTAGCATACCTGATAAATCGCAGTCCAGTGAGCCCAAGCAATTCCTCGATCAAACCCTTGATTTCAGTCTCCATCAAGCCATAACACTTCCGACGAGAGGGAATAATACCCTTGATCTCTTGCTGACGAGCAGTCCTGAAGACATTAAAGGTGTAACGGCTCTTCCTGGACTCAGTGACCATGCACTTCTACACATTTCTATATCACTACTGCTGAAAGTTAGATCAACCGCTGAAAAGATAATCTTCAATTATAATAATGCGAACTTCGATGCCATCAACGCGGAACTTACACGGTTTTATGAGCATTTCTGTGAGTCTTATCTATCAAGAACAGTTAATCATAACTGGGAATTGTACAAAACAGCAATGATAAACCTCAGAAACAAATACATTCCAAACATAAATATTAGGTCGGATCATAGCAATGAGTGGTTTACCGTAAGCCTGAAAAGTCTCCTAAACAGGAAAAAGCGCCTCTATCGATCAGCAAAGAAATGTAATTCACCTATTATATGGGACAGATATTATCAATGTACATTGAAAGCTTAGCTGCTGCAAAAAATGAAAATCTTTTTCGTTGATCTACATAGAATCCTACAGTCGAACCCCAACAAATTCTGGCGCATTCTATCCCCTAGGTCTCGCCCGAACCAAACAGCGCTTGTGGGAACTGATGGAGAACCAGTCGAACCAGATCAGTGTGCCAGAGTTTTTACCAGCTATTTCGTCTCGATGTTTTCTCCTGTAAGCCACTCTACCGCCATAACTTCACCAGAATCCTCATCAGTGGCGATGCCTATGATCCAGGTTGATGCCAACGGTATCAGCAACCTTATTGCTTCTCTAAAAGTGTCTTCGACAACAGGCTGTGATCATATCAATAGTAAACTACTAAAAACACATCAACGACTTCGGCTGAGATACTACAATTAATCTTTACTCAGTCTTTACAATCCCAGGAATTTCCGGATGATTGGAAAATTGCCCAAATCATCCCAGTCTTTAAATCCGGTGACCGCAAATTAGCCTCCAACTACCATCCTATTTCTCTAACCAGTGTGCCATCAAAATTACTCGAGCACATTATATCTACAAACCTAATGACACATCTTGAATCTAACGACTTTTTTTATTCGCACCAGCATGGTTTTAGGAAACACCTTTCATGTGAAACCCAGCTTGCCGAGTTCATACACGATTTGCTCGAATCCATGGATGCCAACCTCCAAATAGATGCTATATTCCTCGATTACTCCAAAGCATTTGATCGGGTCCCGCACAATCATTTACTTCAAAAACTTTCATCACTAGGAATACCCGTCAACCTAATCCGTTGGATCGAAAATTTTCTTTCAGGGCGCAAGCAGTTCACTTCTACAAATGATAGCCACTCTCCTCCTTCCAATGTAACATCGGGAGTCCCTCAGGGCGCCGGCGTGTCACCACTACTATTCCTAATTTACATTAATGACCTCCCTTGCAATATAAAATCGGAATTACGGCTTTTTGCCGATGATTGCGTCATATACAGAGTAATTAGGGCAACCGACGATTCATCTTTGCTTCAGTCCGATCTTGACACACTCTCCTCTTGGTGCGATAAATCCCTCCTCTTCTTAAACATTAACAAATGCAAATCCATGTCGTTCACCAGAAAACGCACCGTGAATCTGCATCAATACAGTATTGGCTCATTTTCCATTGATCCCGCATTATCGTACAGATATCTTGGCCTCCATCTAACGCCATCGCTATCATGGGTAACTCACGTTCAAAACATCTGCGCTGCAGCCTCTCGCACACTAGGATACCTGCGCCGTAACTTGAATGCCGCATCCCCCGACATAAAAAGATTGCATATATAACATTCATTCGCCCAAAACTAGAATATGCCTCATCCATTTTGGACTCGCCCCGCGCCCACCGACCGGAGCAGACGTGCGCGGATGGGCTCCCGCCCGACCCCGAAAGCTGCGAGTACCTCTCCCCACGCTCGTTTTCTTCGGAACGCGCGATCGAAGTTCGAAGTTTTTTTCTCGGCGGCCATTTGGAATTCTGTGCTCTCTCTTGAGTGCGAGCGATGTTGAGTGTGTCGACGGTTGTGGACGTTGTTTGCACCTGAAGACCAGCATCGCCGTCTTGTTCTGAACACAACGGGCGAGTTGACCTGGCCACGGCGGGACCACGGCTAGGACTCGAACGCAGAGGGGCTCCATAATGGAGCCCACGTTTTCGCCCCCCCTTCTTGTGCTCGACAGGCCTGCGGCGAGCGCGTTGATACGCATGCCGCGCTCGCACAGCGCCGATGCACACGGCTGCAGCCGCACCAGCCTCACCACGTTGCTGGTCGAGCTGGAGCGCGTGAACGGCCTCCTGAGGAACGCTGGCATCGCCCCGGGACCTACGGCCACGTACGGCGTGCCCCATCAACCCCGAGGACCTGGCGAGCTGCCGCTGCCGCGTGGCCTGCCTGCTGAGCCTTCTGCCACGTCGGAGCACGTGGTCGCACCGACGGGCCCCCCTGCCACCCTTGGAGCCCTGGCGACGGCGAGCGGGATCGCGGCCACGACAGCGGACCCGGACCTGGAGCCCATGGATGAAACCACGGTCCGCAAGCGTCCTCGCTCGCCATCCCCTCCTGCTGCTGGGACCACAGAGGGACGCAGGGCCAGGCCGGGCAGAGAGCTCCGCGGGGCCAGCGAGCAGGGCGCTGAGGACCACGTGGCGATGGACAGGCCAGCCGCATACCACGGCAGCAGCGGCCTGTCAATCACCGGCGGAGCAGAGGGGGCTTCTTCCGCATTCCGGCCTTCCCTTCCCAGCGAGGGAGCGCCCAGCGACGCGGAGGCCGCCCCCTCTCTCGGACATTCCGAGGAGCAGCCGCCGGGAGGCGGCGAGGACGTGCCTGGCGGACCCCCCTCTCCCTCACCGCGGCAGACGGAGGGGAGACCTTCAAGCGGCAGAGAGGGGGAGGCTGTTGTCGTCAGCCCCGCTGACACGCGACGAGGGGAGAAGCCCTTGTCTGTCTACACGGCTCCTCAGAGCGCGCAGCATCCAGCGCGCGGGGACGGCTGTGACCCGGAGGCAGCCTGCGACCTCGTGCCTTGGAGGCTGCAGACTACCAAGGCCCAGCGGAGGCGCAGTGCTGCCCTAGCCGGGGCGGCAGCCGCGGTTCGAGTCCCGGAAGATATCCAGGGGACCGTGCTCTTCCGCCCAGCCCAGCGGGGTACCACCTTCACGAGGGACCAAGGCTGGGAACTGGCGGAGGAGCTGGGATCGCGGCCTGGTGTCCTGGCGGTCCGGGTCAACACTCGGCGCGGCGTTGTGGCTGCGGACGTGGGGAGCGATGCTGCCCTGCGCGAGCTGCTCGCCATGAGCGTCATACGTGGCGTGGCGGTAAGCGCGAGGGAGCCCGCCACGCGCAACCACTGTTCCGGCCTCGTTTTCGGGGTGGACGGGCGCCGGACAGTGGAGCAGCTGCTCGCCGCGACCGAGTCGGCTGTGCCGATCGTGTCGGCGTCGCTCACGGACTCGACGCTCACGGTCCGGTTCGCGGCGCCGACACCACCAGCCCATATCTCCATCCACAGGAGGCGCCTGGCTGTGAGGCCCTGCAGGCCACGACCGCTGCAGTGCGGGAAGTGCGGCGGTCTTGGCCACATCACCGGAGCCTGCCGAGCTCCAGTCCGCTGCATCCGCTGCGGGGGCCCCCACGACCAGGGCGCCTGCTCGAGCCGCAAGCCGCGCTGCATCAACTGCGGCGGGCCACACGCGGCCTCGGACCCCATGTGCCATCATTGGCAGCGCGAGAGGCATGTGGCCACCCTGCTTGCCACATCGCAGGTGCCACTGTCTCGACGCGCGGTCCGGGGCGTGGTGGCGGCGGAAACGGCGACCCAGGGTCCCCCGCAGCGACCTACTACATCGCCTGCTGCTCTCTCCTATGCGCAGGTGGTGAAGGGCGGACGGAGCAATCGCAGCCAGCAGCCTCCACAGCGGGACCGGCAGAAACCGGGCCCGCGCGCGTCCCGCCAGGCACCAAAACGCGCACCCGCTGCCAAAGCCCCAGGCCAGCCTCCGGACGCACGGGACCGCGAGATCAGCCAGCTTAGGCTGGCCTTGCGGGCTCTCAGCTCCCTGCTTCCGGAGGGCTCAGAGGGTCGCCGGGCCTGCTTAGAAGCTGCAGGCTCTCCTCCACTGGATGCCGACAACCATGGCTAGTCGCCGGGCCCCCCCACGGATCCCCACCATTCTCCAGTGGAACGTGCGGTCTCTTGCGGCGCGGTCTTCCGAGCTCCGCGTGCGGATAGCGGAGAGCTCGCCGGAAGTTATCGCGCTGCAGGAGACGTATGTGCGCGTCCACGACGGGGACCCCCAAGGGCGACTACCTGGATATGTCGGCTACCACTCACCAACATCATGTGAGGAGCTGACCTGTGCAGCAGTGCCATGCGGCGATCGCTCCCATCCGCCTGGGAAATCGCGGTGCGCGTTGTATGTGCGGCGGGACGTGCAACATACTTTTGTCGGCTCGGCGGCGGCGACATCCGATGCACAGGAGTGTGTGGTGGTGACAGTGCGCGTCGGTGGTGTTGACACGTCGGTGGCATGTGTTTATGTGCGCCCAGCTGTCGCGTGGAACGCGCTGTTGTTTAGTGCAGTGTCGTCGTGTTGTGCCCCGCGCCAAATCATCTGTGGCGACTTTAATGCGCACCACAGTGCGTGGGGCAGTGCGCGTCACACAGCGCGAGGAGACGACCTGCACGACGCAGCCACGCAGCTGGGACTCACCGCCCTGAACACCGGCGAGCCCACCTTTCGACGACGCGGAACACCCGGCTCCTGCATCGACGTTGCATTCGCATCCAGAGGCATCGAGGCGACATGGCACCGATCACCATCTCTCTGGGGCTCAGACCACTACTCCATCCTGATTGAGCCCACTGCAGTAGAGGCGCGCGCCAAACGAACCTACTCCATTGTCAACTGGAGCGCGTTCAGGCAGGCTGTAGACGAGGCGGCTGCCTCAGGCGCGCCCTTCTTCACCAGCTTGGTCCGGAGCGCCCTCGCAGCCACCAGAACAGCAGAAGTGCGGGCAGGCCAGCCCGCACCAGACAACCGCCTGCTGGAGCTGCGCGCTCATAGAGACCAGGCAGAGCGCAGGGCGCGACGGACCGACAGGGCCGCCGATTGGACTGTCTACAACCGCCTGGACGCGAAGGCGCGCCGCCACTCCAACAAACTATACCGGCAGCAGTGGGCTTCACTCTGCAACAGGATGGAGCAGGACGCTAGCTCGCGGAGGCTTTTCGACACCCTGCGGCGCATCTCCGAACCGCAGGCAAACCCTCAGCCGCTTGCTGCCCTGGCAATAGCGAGCGGGCTCAGCTTTGAAGAACTCGCTGAGCGGTTTGCCGATCGGTTCGCGCCGCAAAGCCCCGCGGGCGCAGCCAGCATGGTTGCATCGGAGAGCCCCAGAAGCGGTGCCACGCCCACCCCCGTCACCTCGGAAGGTCCCTGTGACGCGCCTTTCACCGCCGCGGAACTGAATAACGCGCTGCAGCGCTGCCGCCGTCGATCGGCGCCCGGACCGGACGGGGTGACCTACCAGATGCTACGGAACCTGGATGCGGAGCAACGACAGGTCCTCCTGCAGCAGGTCAACCTGGTGTGGGAACGCGGGGAACTACCAGAGGAGTGGCGCACTGCGGTCATCAGCCCTATCCTGAAGCCCGGTCGCCCACCGACGGAGCTGAGCGGATACCGACCAGTGGCACTAACATCGGCAGCGGGTAAGCTCATGGAGCACATGGCGTTGCAGCGTTTGAACGAGCGAGTCGCGGAGGCTGATTTGTTTGACGAGCGGCAGACTGGTTTTCGCGCGATGCGGTGCACGGCCGATTCGATTTCGGATGTTGTCACGGCGCTGGAGCACGCTAGAGCGGCGCGGCACGTAGCGCTGCTGCTGCTACTGGACGTCTCCAGTGCCTTTGACAACGTCCTCCGAGCACCAATTCTCGCGATACTGGAGGGGGCAGGCGTGAGCGGGCGCCTGTTGCAATATGTTCGCGGTTTCCTGACCGGGCGCATCATGCGCGTACGAGTAGGGGGCAAGCTCTCCGAGCCTCGTCCGGTGGAACAGGGCGTGCCGCAGGGCTCTGTTTTGTCGCCTTTTCTTTTCAATGTGGCCATGTCGGTGGTGCCGGCCTGCCTCCCCGCGGGCGACCGACACCATGTGTACATGTCCATATATGCGGACGACATTGCCCTGTGGTGCCGTGGGCCACCGGGCGAGGCGCTCCGCGTGCGTGGGTGCCTTCAGGAGGCGCTGACGGCAATTGACGCCCGCTTGCGCGGCCTGGGTCTGTCGCTGAGCGCAGGCAAATCGGTCGCCATGGCTTGCGTTTCGCGCTCGCGCGCCCGCCCAGCGCCACTGTCACTGGACGGGACTCCGATTCCTTGGCGAGAGTCGGTGCGGTACCTGGGCTTGGACATCGACTGGCGCCTCTCCTTCCGCCCCGCGGCGACCAAGGCCTGTTTGCAGCTGAAGAGGACCACCGCCGCCGTGCACAGGCTCACCGCTCGAGGCCAGGGCATCAGCCAGCATGCCGCGCTGCGACTCTACAACGCCGCAGCGCTGGGGGCGGCACTCTACGCGCTGCCACTCGTCACGGTGCGCAAACCGTGCTGGCGAAAGTTGGAGACGCAACATCGCAAGTCCCTGCGCGTGTGCCTCGGCCTGCCCAAGAACTCTCAGAGCGCCGCGACGCTGGCCGAGGCAGGAGCTTGGCCGCTCCAGCTCCAAGCAACGCGCAGGGCACTGCATCACATTGATCGCCTGCACCGCGCACCGGACGGCGCCTCGCTTCTGCAGCGTCTGCGCTCGCATCCCCACTCAAGAATGGGCGCGGCGCTGCAGGAGTACGAGCGCCTAACTGATGCCGCCCCCCCCCTACGGACCCTGCCCGCCCTGGCCAGCTGCCTCGGAGATACAGCGAGACATCGTCGGTATCGAGGGAAAGCGGAGCACACCCCTCTGCGCTGTGCAGCAGCTGACCAGAGCCGTCATACACGAGGAACTCCGGGACTACCTCCTCGTGTATACAGACGGCTCAGTGGTCAGAGACAGCTGCTCCCTCGCAGCGGCGGCCACCGTCCCCGCCCTGCGGCTGCACAGCCAGACGCACGCAGCATTCCTGGGCTCGTCCACCACCGCAGAACTGCTCGGACTGCAGCTCGGGGTGGACCTGTTGCTCACAATCTCCCCCCCCGCCACCCAGGAGTGCTCTGCTGTGTGACTCCCGCTCCGCCCTCACCCGCCTGCAGTGCAACGGCCGTGGCACACCACTCGTGCGAGCCATCCGCTCCGGCATCGCGCGGCTCGCGCAACAAGGATGCGTTGTGCGGGCCCAGTGGGTGCCAGGCCACTGCGGCATTGCGGGCAACGAAGAGGCCGACAGTCTCGCGACCGCCGCACACCAGCTGCCAGCCAGTGACCACCCCCTCTCGCTGGAGGATGTGCGTGCGGTGATCCAGAAACATCTCCGACAGCAGCACCCGGACCCGCGCATCGCCGGAGGTGAGCGCATACCCAGCCTCAACGGCTGCCGTGCCCTTTCGCGGCAGCAACGCGCAATGATCCTCCGCGCGCGCGTTGGTTGCGTGTGGCCCGGGGTACGACGGGTGCGACACGGAATTGCGACGAGTGATGTGTGTGATGGATGCGGTGCAGTGGAGACAATGGAGCACCTACTCCTACGCTGCACCGCGTTCGCTGACGCTCGTCGCGATATGCTCGCGGCCTACAGAGCGCTGGGCATCTTCCCGGACTCGCTCGAGACGCTCCTGTGGCCGCAAGGCAGTGCGCGCACCCGCGAGCGAACCTTGGTGAGCCTGTGTGTATTTCTCGAACAGGCGGGCTTGACGTCCCGCCTGTTCTGCGCCAGGTAGTACAGTGCTGTGACTGAACGCTTCGTGTGTGCTACCTCGGACGCTCTAACAGCTGGGCGCCCCACACCAGCTGTTGCGTGCAAAGTGCGGCGCGCGTGTGACCATTGACTGCCGAGTTTCCCGACATCAGCACACGCGCGCCGCGAAGACAACTGACTTTTTGACTGTTTGTGTAAATAATGTATATAGTATATTTATTTTGCATTTATAGTGTTTACTTTTAATGTTTTTATGCAGTGTATATCTATTTTATGTAGTGTACTATTTACCTCCCCCCATGTCTTTCTTCTGTCCCCTCACCTCTTTTATTTCATTTCTCCCACCTGCCTGCTATCCTTTATTTCCGCTGCCCCAGCTCAGGTGCCGCCGCACGTGATGGCAGATGCCGGGGCTAGCAAAAATCTTTTACCTTCCTTTTATGTTATTTTAAATAAACCACTACCACCACCATCCATTTGGCACCCATCACAAGCGTACCTCGCCGCTGACCTTGAAGCCATACAGAATCACGCCGTCCGTTTTATATCATCTTGCTATTCAAAGAAAACCAGTATCACAGCTCTGAAAGATTCCCTGGCCATCCCTTCACTCGAGTCACGCCACATTATATCTCGCCTCTGTCTTCTTAATCATTTCTACTATCACCCACGCACGAGACACGAAAAGCTGCAACCCCCGCACAGGACGTCTAGCCGCCTAAGCCATGACCATAGCATCGCACGCATCAACTGTCGCACCTTAGCTCTAAAGTCATCATTTTTTCCGGACGCGATAGCACTATGGAATGGCCTGCCAAATACCATCGCATCATGCACTAACCGCAAATCATTCCGGGATAAACTAAACGACCATTTTTCATGAGGGCAAAAGGTTCCTGCCATATTCGATTCGGCACTTTGAACATCTGATTATTTTTACTTATTTTTACTTTTTTCTGTGTGATGCCATTTTCACTATATTTTTCTCTTGTATTAATTGAGTGTTTCATATATATATATATATATATATATATATATATATATATATATATATATATATATATATATATATATATATATATATATATATATATATATACATAGTGTTTCAAACCCGTGAATTTTACTTTGCATTGTATACGCGTGACAAGATCATTTAACTGTACTCTTTTTTGTTTTGTTATTGTTCTCTTTTGTCAATTTATTCTTTCCCTTTCGACCTTGATTTTGCTCCCCCCTTATGTAATGCCTTCGGGCCATTAAGAGAACAATAAATGAAATGAAATGAAAAAAAAATAGTGCTTGTGTTGTTCCTTTTCATTGTTTCAGCGTCCTCATCCAAGTTTCCGAAAATTGCTTAGCAGAAAGCACAAAGCATGCGAGAATTAAATGCGTTGATGGTCGGGGAAAGCAAGGAATTGCTTTTTTAGTCAAGTACAATAATGAAAGCAGAGCCCACCTGTACAAAAATCCCCTTCATGTCTGCTGCCTTTGCTTCTCGCTACTTTTATTTTAAAATTTTCCAACACTTGCGCAGCTGGGCTCAGTGCGCGGCCGAACGTCGGTGCTGCAGTTGTTGATGATTGCCTCACAAAAATGACACATACTGTTGTGATCGGAGGCCCCGACAGCGGGAACAGACGAGCCCGGCAGGCGCCATCGAACTATGTTTGACCAAAGGTGCTGTCGTCCTGAGAAGAGGATTAGGAACGGCTCCTGGCGACAGTGAGCTGTGACGAAAGGCCTCTCATCCCTTCGTCCGGAGTATGGAATGCGGCGTTTCTCTCGAACTGCGCCCTCACGTGGACCGGCAGAAAGACCCGAACAAAGGCGCCGGACCCGCCTCGCTCGCTTGCACTTGCGCTGCCAGACAAAGCGGGGGCGGACACGGCTGATTCATCTTACCCTCTGGAATGCCCGGGGCCGTCAGGACGCCTCTTTCCCACGGAGGGCATCACCGCGTGCTAAGCCAACGACCTTATGCACCTGGTCAACCGGTCGGAAACCGCATTCCAGGACCTCAAGGCGCCAGGATTCCTTATCTCCTGTGCACGTGTTTGTGGGGGCGGAGCGGTCACGGGGTTAGGGAAGAGACTATGAAGAGTGTGTCTGCCCATTGGACGCTTGATCAGCCACCGGTTTCCCTAGCTAGGTGCCTAGGGAATATCCACTGTATTTAAGCCGCGATTGGGCTGGTTTCACGGCCCTTCATCTCTGACTTTTTGTCTTCCTGCTTCTCTTGTAAATATGTAAATAAACCTTCAAGTTTACCAACCCTCCTGAAGGCTTCCCTCCGTCGTCTGCAGAGTTCATCGTCATGCGGTGAAGACCTCGGTCCCGATACCCAAGCATATAAATACCCACAATGGGGATTGGCCATAACCGGGCGGTGACTGCTTCCATTGCAATAGCATGCGGCTTACATAGGATGACCTAAAAATTTGGGCAACTCAGTTTCCGTGACGCAGGTGATTACGGGTGGTTAGAGGTTCTAAGAAGCTTAAATTTAGAGCGGCAGAGCAACCATACTAATTTGTATTGTTCAGCAAGAAGCTTCCATGTCTTCTTTTTTTTCCGTGTGATGCCCCGTCGCTCTTTTTAGATTTTATGACTGACTTGTGCACGTTGATCAAATCGCAAAAGTTTTTTTTTTTTGCTCCGTGTGCACGTTTTCGAAACAAATAAATAGACTATCAAAGACAATGTAATATATACAAAAACTCAAATGCTGTATCTAGTAATTAATGAAAGCGCAAACAGCTTAAACACACACACGCCCACACGACAACACAGGACGCACAAGAAAATAAAAAAACCGACTCAACAAAGCTTCTTGTGGTGACGACTGCGTATCATTGTGGCTAGTGCAAAAGAAAACGTGCGTCAAAATTACAGATAGACTAGTTCTTTTGGTCTAACGAACGTGTATGACAGCCCCAGTACTTGCTGAACTACTTATACAGGAAAGAAAAAAGTGAGTGCATGCACGGGTGACGGAAGTTTTGATACTTTTTTAGCCTCGCTACCATACCGCTTTCTTCTGCGGGTAAGGGCGCTTTCCGTAAGAGAGGTTTCAGAAACGCGGCTTGACCTTTCCTGTATCTTTCATTTTCCGTAACCTTTATGAAAGTCGCCTTTCGGGTGAAGGTATGGTAAAGGTAAGGCCCGTTTGTGAATACGGCGGTTAGTCGCTTTGGAAAGTTAAATGCAATAAACCAAATCAAACCACAGTGAAATTAAGTGCATTGTTTACGTAAAACTGCCACATTGTGTTGCATGAAGGGCCACCAAGAAAATAGTGGCCTTTACAGGGCTTTCTAATAAGTTCGAATCCAAGCACTTCCGCGAGGTACTTCTGAGCGAGCCTCCTTGCGCTTGCCGGGTTTGTGAGTGACGAAGCTTGATTCTGCTTATCATTCTGTTCATTTGCGCAAAGCTTGGATGCTACGAAAGTGGGTCAAATTTTGGCTCAAATTTTATTCAATAACAAGAAAAGTTGCGCATTTTAGTGGTGAGAAGATTCCTATCGATGCTTCTAGCAGTGCTCTAGAGCACAAAAAAAAAGAAACATACACCAAATGAAGTGTCTAATCACCGATTTTCTGATGTGTTACATGACCTTAGCCCTCAGTGGTTAAAGTTCACGCATGCCTGGGTTACAGAAGGTCATTGCAGCAAATTGTGCTCCTCGCAAGTCGGTTACGTTAGGAGATTGAAGTTGTGGGGGATGGCTCGATAACTATCTCGATCTGAGTGAGCACGACACTTGAACAGCACCTTTCGCGACGATACCGATAAAAGAGGGGAAAGCCATTTCAGCTCATAAGCACAGGCCCCGCCGCGGTGGCTCAGTGGTTAGGGCGCTCGACTACTGATCCGGAGTTCCCGGGTTCGAACCCGACCGCGGCGGCTGCGTTTTTATGGAGGAAAAACGCTAAGGCGCCCATGTGCTGTGCGATGTCAGTGCACGTTAAAGATCCCCAGGTGGTCGAAATTATTCCGGAGCCCTCCACTACGGAACCTATTATCCTTTCTTCTTTCACTCCCTCCTTTATCCCTTCCCTTACGGCGCGGTTCAGGTGTCCAACGATATATGAGACAGATACTGCGCCATTTCCTTTCCCCCCAAAACCAATTATAATTATATTATAAGCACAGTGGGGGCCATGGGGGCTTCTGTTAGAACGGGGGGCGCAAATTTCCTCCCATTCAATCAACTGCTTTGGGGAAGACACGAAGACCACGCATTCAGAAGCGGCACTCGTCTCGCTGTGCCTAGCGAGGCTCGCATGAGCAGATAAGGTTACAGCGGTTCTGCAGGGAAACATTGAGCCGGAGTGTATGCATGCGGTTGGCCGTGAAATAGGACAAGGCAACTACGGTCGGATAGAGCAAGAACGAAGTGGCGAATTCCTTTCAAAGGAAGGCTTCCAGCCAATGGTGTCGGTATGACGTCGCACCCGATAGCACCTACGTGCAGCTTGGAGCGCGCCCGCTCAATGTGCGTGATCTCTCGCAAATGGTTCCTAAAAACGTTGTTATTTCTGGCAAGGATACAACTCTTCGGGCGTCACATTATGTGGCCGGTAGAGGTGAACAGGAAAAACGTTTTATTTCTGAACAGTATTAGCGTGACAAAAAGTAAAACGAATGCAATTTTGAAGAAATGCACGACGTAAGGACAGTTTAGCAATAAACGAGCAGCCTGATGTGCTGCCAGAAAAAAAGCATGTTATTGCTGGTTCAGTTATTAACTTTCACGTATTGATTGCGTGGAGTTATTTGTATTGTAACGGGGGCTTAGGTTAACACTCAGGCGGCGGCAAAACCACGCGGCGACCGAGTCTCTCGTCTGTTCAGGTCAGCCGGCGCTCGGTCTGAGCGATGGCAGTGCGGCTACTTCTTTTCCTCAGTAAATATAGGATGATGCCCTTCTTTTTCACAGTGGCTCCGGGGAGAAAACGAGCCATCCTGGCGACTCAGGGTGCCGACAACATAACTGGGTCATAGTATGGCTTGAGTCGTTGGACATGCAGTCTCGCAACCACGTCGGCGAAGGTCGGAAGACGGTGTGAGGGGCTCAATAATGTAATTCACGGAGGATGTGCGTTCCAGGAAGCGGTAGGGGCCATGGTATTTCGAAAGAAGTTTCTTTGAGAGGCCGGGAGCAGTGGAAGGTGTCCACAGCCAGACGAACAAATGGGAAATCCGGATCAAGGTGACCGTCGTCATGGCGGTGTTTCTGGCACCCCTGAGTGTCTGCCATGAGCGACCGTGCAATCTGGCGGCAGTCTTCGGCGTGCTGGGCAGCTTCAGAAATAGTTGTACACTGAGATGAGGCAGGGCGGTATGGAAGATCTGTGTCGATGGGAGCGGATGGATGTCGGCCGTAGAGCAGAAAAAATGGAGAGAAACTAGAGAAACCGGTGGTGGACTGAGTAGCAGTGTTGTAGGCGTACGTAATTTAGGGTAGAACGAGGTCACAGCTCGTGTGGTTGTCAGAAACGTACATCGCCAGCATGTCGCCCAGAGCGCTATTAAATCGTTCAGTTAGACCATTTGTTTGCGGATGGTAGGCTGTACAAGTCCGATGAGTGATATTGCACTCGGCGAGTAGAGCTTTAACGACATCAGACAAGAATACGCGTCCTCCGTCACTGAGGAGTTCACGAGGCGCATCGTGGCGAAGTATAAAGCGCTGCAAAATGAAGGACGCCACTTCAGGAGCTGTAGCAGCCGGGAGCGCGGCGGTTTCTGCATACCGGGTCAGGTGGTAAATGGCAACAGTGACCCAGCGATTGCCAGCAGCGGTGTACGGCAGAGGGCCATATATGTCGATGCCAACACGGTCGAAGGGGCGAGGAGGACACTGCAGTGGTTGCAACTGTCAAGCGGAGTGATGAGGCAGTGGCTTACGGCGTTGGCAGGACGGGCAGGAGCAGACGTACTTGAGGACGAAATTATACATGCCTCGCCAGTAGTACCGGAGACGGATGCGATTGTACGTCTTGAAGACTCCCGCGTGGCCGCATTGCGGGTCAGCGTGGAAACATGTGCAGATTTGGGACCTGGGATGTCGGGGGATGACGAGAAACCATTTCCGTCCGTCAGAGTTATAGTTGCGCCGATAGAGCAGGTCATCGCGAATTGTAAAATGTGAAGTGACGAAGGGCGACGAAGGGCGCCGGATGCTGGAGGCTTGGATGGGTCGGAGAGAAAATCAAGAAGAGAGGCAATCCATTCATCTTACGCTGCAAGTCGCAGTCAAGTCGCAGATAGCGAGCGAAGGCGCAGAGGATTCGAGGGCGGAGAGGCTGGCAAGCTCGGCAGGTATCGGGGAGCGGGACAGGGCATCAGCGTCCTGATGCTTGCGGCCCGACCGATATAGGACACGTATGTTATACTCTTGGAGACGGAGAGCCCATCGAGCCAGGCGACCGGAGGGATCTTTGAGCGAAGAAAGCCTACATAGGACATGGTGATCGGAGACCACGTCAAACGGACGGCCACAGAGATAAAGGTCGAAACTTTCCAAGGGCCCATACAATGGCCAAGCACTCTTTTCGTGAGGGTGCGGCTGGCGTAAGCAACCACATATTCCTCGAATCCAGAATTGCGTTGGGGGAGCACAGCCCCGAGGCCAATGCCACTGGCGTCCGTGTGTACTTCAGCTGGGGCTTGCGGGTCGAAGTGGCGCAAGACTGGTGGTGCCGTGAGGAGACTGCGCAAGGTGTTGTAGGCGTCGTCGCAGGCAGACGACCAAATCGAAAAATCCAGATTGTTGACGAGAAGCTGTGTTAAAGGGGCAGCAATGGCCGCAAAGTGGCGAATAAAACGCCAAAAATAGGAACAGAGGCCTAGGAAGCCGCGCAGTTCCTTAATGCAAGTAGGTTTTGGAAACGCAGTCACAGCACGAAGTTTGGCGGTGTCGGGGCGGACGCCCTCTTTTGACACAACGTGGCCTAAAACTGTGAGCTCACGAGCAGCAAATCGACACTTTTTTAAGTTGAGTTGAAGGCCGTCATCCGTAAGGCAGGTTAAGACGTGCTTCAGCCAGGACAGATGAGTGGCAAAGTGGGGCGATAATATCACGATGTCGTCGAGATAACACAGGCACGACTTTCATTTCAGGCCACGCAGAATGCTGCCCATCATGCGCTCAAAAGTAGCAGGAGCATTACAGTCCACAAGGCATGACGGTAAATTCATACAGGCAATCAGGGGTCACAAACGCGGTTTTAGGGCGATCGTCGGCTGCCATGGGGACCTGCCAGTACCCAGAGCGTAAGTCGAGAGAAGAGTTCCGTTCCTTGAAGGCAGTCCAGAGCATCATCAATGCGCGGAAGAGGGTAAACATCCTTTCGTGTGACCTCATTCAGGCGGCGATAATCAACGCAGAAACGAATAGAGCCGTCTTTCTTTTTCATGAGGACCAGGGGCGAAGCCCAGGGACTGTGTGAGGCCTGACTCACGCCGCTCTGAAGCATGGTGTCAACTTGGTTTTGAATAACTTGGCGCTCACTGCCTGAGACACGATATGGGCGCTGACGCAGAGCGGCGTGGTCACCGGTGTCGATATGGTGGGCGACAGTTGACGTGCGGGCGAAAGCGGGTTGGTGTGAATCGAAGGAGGAACGAAATTGATGAATCAGAGCGAGAAGTTGAGATCGTTGAGGTGCAGGAAGAGAGGCGTCGATGGAGGGAAGGGAAACGTCTGTAGACGAAGTGTCGGGTGCAGGAACCGGCAGGCTGAGGGCATCGACGTCAAGGGACGGCGAATCGTCATTTTTATCGTGATAAAGAATGAAGTCAACGATTTGTACTGTACCGAGGCACTCACCGCGACGCACAGCGGAATCATATGTAAACGGATTGGTCACGAACAACGTGCTAAGGCCAGCTGACAGAGTGAGGACAGCGTAAGGTATGGACAGGTACTTGCGGCACAGAAAGAGGGGCGATTGTGTAAAAAGTACGTTGCCGGCGCGAACAAGGTCTGAAGTGAGGGGCACAAGAACAGAACAGGCAGGCAGTTCAGTGTCCTCGGCAACGACGGCTTTGGCAGGAGCAGCAGAAGGGGCATCGGGCGGCGAGGAACCGCTGAGCGCAAAGAACTCAAGTTCAGCATGAGCACAATCGATGACTGCGTTATGGCGCGACAGGAGGTCCCAACCCAAGATAATCTCCTGAGAACAGGTTGGTAAAATGACAAATTCAATCACGTAGAGGATTTCCTGAATAACGGCGCAAACCGTACACGTCGCTAGCGGCGCAATAGCCTGCGCGCTTGCGGTGCGCAGCGAGAATCCAGAAAGTGGGGTGTTCACTTTTCGTAAGGAGCGGCAAAAGGAGGCGGCCATGGCAGAAACAACAGCACTGGTGTCGACAAGCGCCAGAACAGAAACACCCTCTACAGAAACGGCGATCAGATTGGTGGGACATACCTGAGGCCTTGAACATTTCGCTGGTGGCGCAGTTCTCGCCTCAGGAACTGCGGCGTCTAGTTTTCCTCTTGCGAAAGGTTCAGGCGCCGACGCATGGGAGAAAGGGAGCGGCGACGAGGAGAAGGTGAGCGCCGGGTGGAGAAGGTGGTGCGATCAGGTGAAAGCGGGCGACTCTGGGGCGGCTCGGCTGGCGGTGAGTAGTCACTGGGAGGAGGTCAGTAACCGGCAAAAGGGGAGATTGGCGCACGACGACGGCAAACCGGGCCGCATGACCAGGCAGTGCGCAACAGTAAAAAATAGGCTGATTGTCACTAGTACGCCAGAGATTGCAGAATTGTCGAAGCGGTCGCAAAAAAGGCGTCGGAGCGTGAGGAACTTGAGGCACAGACGCTTGAGGTGGAGCGTAGGTTGGGCGGTAGTTAGGTGGCCGCGGCCTTGTGACGGTGGCAGCGTAGGTCAGGGGTGCATCGATAGGTGCGGGCGGCTGTGCAGGTGCGAGCGGAGGGATCGGTGGAAGGGCCTCAGCCACTTGTTCGCTGATGGCAGTGCGATGGTCGGGCGCCAGGAAAGGAGATTGCACGGAGGGGATGGCAGATGCGACAGCTGCCGTGCAACTTCCTCACGCACAAAATTTTTATGTGCGCCAACAGTTGCGAGTGGTCGGGTGCAGCCGACAGGCCGGCAAGCGACTTAACAGGCGCTGCTGCGTGCTGGTCAGTGATGAGCCTCTGCTTGCTCAGCTTGTCGTAGCTCTTGCAGAGACTGACGACTTCGGCAACGGTGCGGAGACATCGCGACAGCAGCATCTGAAAGGCGTCATCCTCGATGCTTTTCAGAATGTGCTTGCTCTTGTCTGCCTCGGACATCTGGGTGTTGACGCGCGAGCACAGGTTGACCACGTCTTCAATGTAGCTGGTGAACGTCTCACCCGAATGCTGAGAGCGCTCGCGCAAGCATTGTTCGGCGCGCAGCTTGTGAACAGCAGGACGTCCGAACACTTCGGTGAGGTTCGCCTTGAAAGTAGTCCACGTGGGGAAGTCTGCTTCGTGGTTTCGAAACCACAAGTTGGCAACGCCGGTCAAATAAAAGATGACATTGTTCAACTTGGTGGTATCGTCCCACTTGTCATATGTGCTCACCCGCTCATATGATGTGAGCCAGTCTTCAGCGTCATGATCGTCAGTATCGCTGAAGAGTGCCGGGTCCCTCTGCCGGAGCGAGCCGGAACAGAGGACTGGTGAGCCAACCTGCACGGCTTGGTGGTGGGCGGCTTCAGGCATACCGGGCATAGCGGGGGTTGGTAGCGTGCGGTTGTGCAGGTCCAGGGTGTTGCGAGGATGCTAAACCGAACCTCTACCAAATGTAGCCTGGACTCCATGTACGCGAAAACTCACGCAAACGCGAAGGCGACGGCGGCAAGCGACGAGCGACGCCGTCGCGCGAAGCAAAATGCATATGTCGCTTGCCGTGTCGCTCGGATCTGCGCCCACAGAAAATTTCGCTCGTCGCCCGGAAGTTCCCCACGCGACTGGCCAACCAGAGTCCCATCTGTTGCAAATGGGTTGCAAGCCCCAAGGGTAGCGTTGGCCTGGCGCCCTGGGGCACAGCTGGAAACATCCGAAGGTCCCGGCAAAGGATGAGTCGACTGGCAACAGAACAACTTGTTTATTCTGGCTTCGCAAAAGAGCAGCCGGTCAGGGCGACCACGTTACTCGAAGGAAAAAATCGAAGTCTCTCTTTGGCGTCCGGGGCAGCTGCTTTTTATACCCTCGGAGTCGAGGGCAAGAAGGAACGGCACGGGATGAGGCGCCCGATACGGCGACGCTCGGACATGTTCAGACGTGACGTGCGCGTCCGCCGGGCCGGCGCCGGTCAGACCTCCTCGCCTCCCAGTTGGGGGAGCTCCTCTCCCCGGCTGCCGCGCTTTGACAAGCGTGGGCACCAACATGCACTCACACACACACACACGCACACACGAAGACACGTGGCATTGAAACCTGCCTGGACGCGCTTGGCGGGAGGCGTTGCGGCAGCACTGAACGGGCCAAAATGACCGCCACTTTGAACGAAGCCCCGGCGTCCGTTGCATCCGCGCCGGCTATACCGCGCGTCGTAGGCGAAACGTAACAGACCGCCCCGCCGGGAGAAGGAGATCCCGATGGTCAGGGGACTGCATCCGCTGTCCGGAGGGATGTCGCTCGATGATGCTCGTAATCGAAACCGGTCGTCCCTCGACGTTGCTTGAGCGCAGCGCACAGAGAAGGCCTCGTTCTCAGGTTCAGGTTCACACAGGACACTGCAAAGTAACTTCGGGAGAGTTGCCATTTTTGTTCTCGTTCCCAGCAAGCGTTAGAACTACGCCGAAACGCAACTGCTCAGTCAGCAAGCACGAGACAACCCTCACTAAGCTCTGCCAGGCTCTTTCCCCTTTTATACTACTGCCTAGTTCCTTACAGTAGTCAAGCAGCACTCAGAATGCGTCCGCAAATTGGAAAATTGCACTAGAAAGCACATCATCACATTGAAACACTATACAAAAGCAATATGTTTAAAGTCCTGCTTCAGGAAGAAAACATCAGTAACACACAACTTTGAGGCGGATTCCTACGTTAGGGGCTTCGACTTAAGCCATCGGCGTTACCGTTGAGACTCCCCTTTTTGTAACGCACCTCAAAGGAATATTGTTGCAAAGCGAGGCTCCAGCGCAGGAGGCGGCCATTTTTGGGAGAGATGGTCTGCAGCCATTGGAGAGGGCAGTGATCCGTCTCAATGATAAACCTCGAGCCGGCTAGGTAGCATGACCATTTCTGAACGGCCCACACGAGACACGCACACTCTTTCTCGGTGGCGCTGTACGCCTGCTCATGACAGGTCAGCTTACGAGTAGCATACAGGACGGGGTGTTCCACTTCTCCATTGTCCCTTTGGCACAGTACAACGCCCATGCCTCGCTCACTAGCATCGCACTGAACAACGAACCCTTTTGTGTAGTCTGGCGATCGTAGCACAGGCTGGCTTGTTAGGGCGCTCTTTAGGGCGCTAAAAGCTCTTTCCTTTGTCTCGCTCCAGACGACTGTTTGGGGCTCTGTTTTTCTTAGAGCATCCGTCAGGGGAGCCGCGATATCGGAGTACCTGGGGATGTACCTCTGATAGTAGCCGGCGACACCTAAGAACGACCGAATATCGGTCTTCGTGCGCGGTTGCGGGAAGTCTCGCACAGCGGCCACCTTTATTTCAGAGGGGCGGCGACGACCCTGTCCAATCACGTGACCGAGGTAGACAACCTCGGCCTGTACTAATTGGCACTTGGGAGCCTTGACTGTCAAGCCCGCTTCGCGCAGGCGGGTTAGCACTGCCCGCAAGTGTGCCATATGCTCAGACCAGGATGCGGAGAATATCGCTACGTCGTCTAAATACGGTAAAGCGAATTCTTCCTGTCCCCGCAACACTTTGTCCATGAGGCTTGAAAAGCAGTATGGCGCGTTCTTCAAACCAAAACTCAAAACTTTAGGACGGAACGTTCCCATTGGTGAAATGAACGCCGCATACCTACTAGCCTCTTCTGTAAGTGGAACCTGCCAATAAACCCTGACAAGATCTAGGGTGGAAATAAACTGAGCGCTACTAACTTTCTCAAGGCGCTCCTCGATGTTAGGGATCGGATAAATTTGATCCTTAGTGATGGAATTAAGCCTGCGTTAGTCGACGCAAGGACGAGGTTCCTTGCCCGGTACCTCGACTAAAATCAAAGGGGAGGTATAATCACTCTCACCCGCCTCAATAACACCGAGCTGTAGCATTTTCTTTACCTCAGCCTCCATAATATCGCGCTGGCGGGGTGACACCCGGTACGCCTTGGATCGTACTGGCTCTGGGGAGGTAAGTTCTATATCATGAGTAAGGACAGAAGTCCTACCAGGCCTCTCTGAGAACTGACCTTGAAACTCTTGTAAGAGTTGGTGTAGTTCGGTTTTCTGCTCAGCCGACAGCGGTGCTTTAATGATTAAGTCACTAATGACCTGATCAGTGTCTTCCCTGTTCGTCACTGAGCCTAGTCCCGGAAGCTCGACCGGAAGCTCTTCGGGAACGTTTACCATCATACACACCACTGCTTCCCGTTGTCTATAGGGTTTGAGCAGATTACAGTGGTAAACTTGCTGTGCTTTCCGTTTTCCTGGCAGACTCACCACGTAGTTAACATCCGACAGTTTTTGAACAATCCGTGCTGGGCCCTCCCACTGCACGTCGAGTTTGTTTTTTAGCGATGTGCGCAATATCATTACCTCATCGCCCACCTCAAAACGACGGGCCCTGGCTGTCCGATCATAATAAACCTTGGCCCTCTGCTGGGCCTTTGCCATTGCTTCACCTGACAACTCCTGTGCCCTCCTTAAGCGTTCGAGGAGACTAAGCACGTACTCGACCACGACTGGGTCGTCGCCCCTGCCTTCCCACGAGTCTCGAAGCATGCGAAGCGGAGACCGCAGCGAGCGACCGTACACCAGCTCAGCTGGCGAAAACCCCGTAGCCGCATGCGGCGCGGTCCTTAATGCAAACATCACCCCAGGCAGACACAGCTCCCAATCACTTTGCTGTTCAAAACACAATGCTCTCAACACGCGCTTCATGACGGAGTGGAGCTTCTCAACGGAATTCGACTGTGGGTGGTACACTGAGCTGTGTAACAGCTTTATCCCACACCTTTCGAGAAAGGCTGTCGTCAAAGCGCTAGTAAACACTGTGCCCTGATCTGACTGGATTTCCGCAGGAAAACCAACTCGCGCAAATATGGACAGTAGTGCATTGACTATCTCAACTGAGCTGAGTTCTTTAAGCGGCACTGCTTCAGGGAACTTTGTCGCTGGGCAGATCACAGTCAAAATGTGTCTGTACCCCGTGGCTGTTACCGGCAGAGGTCCCACTGTATCCGTAACGAGCCGTCTAAAAGGCTCCGTAATGATAGGTACCAACTTCAACGGCGCCCTCGATTTGTCCCCTGGTTTGCCAACCCGCTGACAGGTGTCACATGTCCTCACAAAGTGTTCTACGTCACGAAAACACCCTGGCCAATAGTACTCTTGCAAGAGACGGTCCTTAGTCTTCTTAACTCCTAGGTGTCCGGACCACGAACCGCCATGCGACAAGCGCAACAGATCCTGACGGTAGCACTGAGGCACGATCAGCTGATCGAACTCGACTCCCCTGCGGTCTAGATACTTCCGGTACAGGACCCCACCTCTTTCCACAAAACGAGCATTTTTCTTGGCGATACCTTCCTTGACATTGCAGCGCATGTTTTCTAGGCTGCCATCCTTTTTTTGCTCGGCTATCAAAGCCGACCGGCTGACTTTTAGCAACCTATTAAGTCCATCTGACGTAGGCGCGATGAGCAAATCTGCAGATAGCTCTTCTAACTTTCCTGTGTCGGGCATTTCCTCTCCAGTACCTGGTGCCTTCAACGCTACAGGCTCAATTTTATTCAGTTCGGACATGCTCTGAGTATCAGCTTGCTGCGCCTCCGACCCTTTCTCATTGTTCGAAAACGTCGGCCCTGCAACTACCGCCTTTGCAGCGAGCTCCCGAACTCTCGATCTGGTTAAGGCCTGAACGCTAGCCTCACCAAACAAAAGCCCCTTCTCGCGCAGGAGGTGTTCGAAAATAGGTACGGGTACTGGGGGGGGCAGCATAGATGACACTGCGGCCTCCATCTCAATTGCTCCGAAAGGTCCTTCAATAAGCACTTTTGCTACGGGCAGACACACGCTGTGAGCTTCCACGGCTTGCTTGATCCATCCGCACTCGCCCGTGAACATATCGGGTTCTACGTAAGAGGGGTGAACTACATCCATTGTAGCTGCGGAATCACGAAGCACTCGGCACTCTTTCCCGTTCCCGAGGAAGTCTCGCATGTAAGGCTCGAGAAGCTTCATGTTCTCGTCAGTTCTGCATAATGACAAAAACACGACTTTTGTTTTTGTTTCTGGACACTGCGCCGAAAAGTGACCCGGCTTCTGCCACGTATAACACACGCGCGCTTGCCTCGTCTCGAACCGCTTTCTGCGTTCGGCTTCGGCTGCCGCCGTCTCCTTACGTTCGGTCGGACTGCTTTCACTCGCATCCGCACTACGTGTGTCCCCCCTTGCTCTCATGGGTGTGAACTTCGGCCTCTCAGACTTGGAGCCAAATTCACCCTTTTGACCGTCCTTAGCTCCGCGAGCCCGACGCGTCACAAACTCCTCGGCTAGCTCGGCGGCTTTAGCCACTGTACTAACGTCTGGCCTATCCAAGACCCAGTACCGCACGTTCTCAGGTAACCGACTATAAAACTGTTCCAGCCCGAAACACTGCAGAATTTTCTCGTGGTCACCAAACGCTTTCTCTTCTTTGAGCCACTCCTGCATGTTTGACATAAGCCTGTAGGCAAACTCTGTTTATGACTCACTTCTGCCTTTTTCATTTTCCCGAAACTTCCGACGGAACGCCTCCGCTGACAGCCTGTACTTTTTTAGCAGACTCGATTTCACTTGGTCGAAATCCTCTGCCTCCTCTCTCTTCAAGCGAGCAACTACGTCGGCCGCCTCGCCGGGTAACAAAGTGAGCAAGCGCTGTGGCCACGTTTCCCGAGAGAACCCCTGCTTCTCGCACGTTCGCTCAAAGTTAACCAGAAAAAAACCAATGTCCTCTCCAAGCTTAAACGGCCGCATCAGGTCAGTCATTTTGAACGATACTCGTTCTCCTGCACCGTGTGCCTGACTTCCATTACGAGCGCGTTCCATCTCTACCTCGAGACGCTTCATTTCCAAAGCGTGTTGACGGTCGCTCTCGTCTTTCTCTTTTTGTTCTTTACGTTCGCGCTTGTCTTTCTCTTTTTGCTCTTTACGTTCGCGCTCGTCTTTCTCTTTTTGCTCACTCTCCTCAATGGTCTTAAGGCATTCCGACAGCTCGTCATCCTCAGCCTCCAACTCAAGAATAGCCCTTAGCAGTTCTGGTTTTCTGAGTTTGTCTGAGACATCCAGACCCAACTCTCTTGCAAGCTCCAGCAATTTCGGTTTGCGCAGCGACTTCAAATCCATGGCTGCTCCGAATGCTGCTTTCTCTACTGCCTACTATTGTCTTTCCGCAAACTAACCCGGCAGCAACGACAACCACAATTACCAGCTCTGTTTCTGACACTAACAAAAGCCTGGCAAAACTCAGAAGAAGAAAGTCCCGCACTCACCAAACCTCGCAGCCAAGAATTCAGCGCAGTCGTTCCGCTGCAGGCAACCAGTCATCACACAGGGCTCGTTGCACTGCTCCCGGATGGTCGTTGTGCTGCTCAGCATACAGTTGACCGCATATCTTCGCTGCTGGCCTCCGTTGTCGGGATCTCACCGCTGGCAACCAGTTGTTGCAAATGGGTTGCAAGCCCCAAGGGTAGCGTTGGCCTGGCGGCCTGGGGCACAGCTGGAAACATCCGAAGGTCCCGGCAAAGGATGAGTCGACTGGCAACAGAACAACTTGTTTATTCTGGCTTCGCAAAAGAGCAGCCGGTCAGGGCGACCACGTTATTCGAAGGAAGAAATCGAAGTCTCTCTTTGGCGTCCGGGGCAGCTGCTTTTTATACCCTCGGAGTCGAGGGCAAGAAGGAACGGCACGGGATGAGGCGCCCGATACGGCGACGCTCGGACATGTTCAGACGTGACGTGCGCGTCCGCCGGGCCGGCGCCGGTCAGACCTCCTCGCCTCCCAGTTGGGGGAGCTCCTCTCCCCGGCTGCCGCGCTTTGACAAGCGTGGGCACCAACATGCACTCACACACACACACGCACACACGACGACACGTGGCATTGAAACCTGCCTGACGCGCTTGGCGGGGGGGCGTTACGGCAGCACTGAACGGGCCAAAAATGACCGCCACTTTGAACGAAGCCCCGGCGTCCGTTGCATCCGCGCCGGCTATACCGCGCGTCGTAGGCGAAACGTAACACCCCCAAAGCCGTTTCCGGATTGTCTACGGTTTCTCACGGGTACATCTCACGAAACCCGCCCGTCATCTTTGTCATCGCCACCGTCGATAAAATATTTTTTTTTGTAGCTGAGAGGCAGACCCGCATGATTTAAATAATTAAAACAATCTACTTGTTGGGTGCGGAGGGCTAACAGCATTTGGAGCGCGCTACGTGAGCGGGCGTACTGCAGGGAGAGATGCGTGTCGAGCCGCTGGTACCGGCGCTCGATCCACCGTGCCGCTGCGCTCCAACTGTGCAGAAACACTCGCGGCGCGCATTCTCACTGGTAAATTATAGTTCGCTCACTTACAATCAAACTGCGGTGACAGTTTATGGGAGTGTTTTTACTAAGCCGGAGTGCACAGGCACCGAACGAAAGCACACCTCCCCCGTGAACCCGTGATGTGACTTCGTCTCCGCAAGCACGCCTTTGGCTATCTCCACTGCCGCTACACCGCTGCCGTAGAGGAAATATTCCTTTGGCCCTGACTATGAGGCACACTCACAAAATTTTAAGGGAGAGAACAGGTTACGGGCGTGTTTCTAAGCTTCAGTGCGCAAAGCACGGAGTCCGCTGCGCACGTCGCGGGTTCGCGTCGCCTGCCGCCTTCGCTTGCATGGAGGTTGCCCACAAGCGACGGAGCGAACGCCAGCCGTCGCCGCCGCCGTCGCCTTCGCGTTCGCGTGAGTTTTCGCGTACATGGAGTACAGGTGTGTAACGGGGGCTTCGGTTCACGCTGAGGCGGCGGCGAAACTACGGCGGCGAGCGAGTCTCTCGTCTGTTCAGGTCAGCAGGCGCTCGAGCTGAGCGATGGCAGTGCGGCTACTTCTTCTTCTTTTTCTCGGTAAATATAGGATGATGCCCTTCTTCTTCTTCACAGTATGAAGGCATGAGACTTTTCTCTACACTGCAAGCAATTTTGGTACATTTACGGGAAAAGCTGAACGTGGTAAGTCATATGAGTCGGCGCACCGATAGTTCTCGTTTCGAAATGGCACTTCGTACGTTACCGTTCAAACTCGCAATTCAAATATTACGCGCTTGAATCTGTGCAGGGTGGAGCAGGACCAATGACAAAACAATTTAAAAACATCATAAACATGACACACGCTACATCGGCGTAAAAATACCAGGAACTTTGTTACACTTGGTCGACATTCATTCTTTCGAGGAGAAATACAGCCTGGAGCTGCGGTACCACACGTGCGGAGCGAGGCGGCGCACGCGCAGCAGGCGGAGCAGCGTCGTTTGCGGTCGGTTTGCCTACGGGCGGGAACAGCTTGACGCTTTTTGGAGCAGCCGCGGTGCACAGAAGACGTTTTGACATGGGCCATGCCGTGTTGGAGGCATAAATTTTGGTAACAAACCTCCTCCTGTCTTCCAAGGTGCGTGAATGTTCAGAATATCAATATAAGTGACCGCCTTACTTGGATGCTGTCGTTGTATGTGAGGCTAGCCCTTAGTGCCCACAGAGGAAGAATGAGAACGTGCGCAGCGAGCTGCAAAACGTTGTCTTAAGCTAACGAGAAGGCAAAAGCCAAAGTTTGTTAGTCGCAGTATTGCTTGCATTGTAAAATGTTGGAGGGGACACTCAAGCTCCGTTTTGACGATATGACGCGATAGCGTAATGGGTTATAGATTCCGTACCTAGACCAACTTGCTGCTCTTTTTAATTATTAATCCTTCCGGGATTTCTGGCTCACGGCCAACGCTTTCGAAGCCGCTTGAACCTGATGCTACGCACGGTGAAACGGACGCGCGAAGCGGCAAACCACGTTGAAGCGCTGCCAGGCGCCTTGCCGAAACGCGCGGGACTCAAGTTGCAGCCGTAGTTCGTTGGCACATCGTTCTCGGCAAGCCCGACGTCACGAAAGCCAGCATAGCTTCCGCGCCGAACGAACGGGCAGCAAGCCGAAAGCTTCGTGGTGAACGCGCCTTGGATGTGCGATGCGTTGTTCGCCGCTCAGCGCGTGATTCCTGCGTCCCCGCCCGCACGGCCCCACTGCGCCCAAACGAGACGAGCGGCAGGCGCTAAAGCCTAGCAGGCGCTAGGGTGCCTCATGCCCGCTTGCCTCCGCTTTCAGGGTGAGGACACTGCCCGCGACGGCAACATATGTTGGGTCACACTCTCCCGTTCGGCTGCATAGAGCGCAATGCGGCGGCGGGCCGTTCGGAAGACAAAACTTCCACTACCGCGTGAAAATCCGCAAATCTGGTGTACTAACAAGAAAGGGTGGTACCGGAGATGTTTCAAACAGTAGTTAAGCTAAAATATGTCATGTTTCGCAGCTCATCTGCTGAGAAATTCGGCGCCTTGAGAACATTCGTTACATTCTCACAGCGGTTGTAACATTTCCAGCGCTCTGTACACCCGGATACTCTACATCTCGAATGCTTTTCTAACAGTCAGAATTGCTTATTTAGAGCTGGAGTTTCATAATCACCAAACACTGCCACTCGGGCAGTTCTAATGAGAATATCAAGCTAATTATATCAAGATAATTATATGAAAGCATAACAACTGTCAAAAGATTTAGACATACACGGCTCACCTCGTGTTTGGGGTGTTGTTGAAAGAGACCAGTGAGCTGTGTAGGAGTCTCACTGTTTAATGGTAGCACAAGATTGACTCACAATATTTTATAATTTGTCTTGCTTTCAAGAAATGTGTGAAACGGTCACCTTTGTTGAATCTGCTACTGCGTGGTTTTCTTTCGTAGTCTACAATGAACTTGTGTGTGTGTGTATGATTCACTTTGCACAAGAGCGTGATAGCCATAACCACTGCTTATTCGCCGTGAAATTTTGACTTCAGTTTTGGGAAGGTTCCAGGCAATGCCAGCTCGTAATGACCAGCCTGTCCACTTCAAGAAAACCAAATTAAAAGATATATTTTGTGGGTCAGTACTCCAAGCCTCCGCACTTTTCGCCATCGGAATACGGCGGACATCAAATGCACTGACCATAGGAGTTCGTGTTGCTGAGTGAAACACAACACGTAAATATCAGAACAGCAAAGAATAATCCATTTGTTTACAATATACATGATATTGAATGTACACATTCCGCTCTCTGTTCTAAAACAAAAGGCAACTTGTATTCACTGAAGGCCTGCGCCTACTACTGTTTTGCTTCCATAGGATCGATCAGGCAGTTCAAGTGTGTTCAGCCATCGTGCGAAAACACGAAGCCTAGGGGACACAAAACGGTCAACAAGTTTCTGAAAAATTTCTAACTGCTGTGTGGACGAAACTTGTGGGAGGGCCACACTACTGATAATCATTTGTCTTAGTGTCTTCATTGGCTTTTTTATTTATTTATTTATTTATTTATTTATTTATTCATTTATTTATCACAGTACCCACAGCGCCAGTTTGGCATTTCAGGGGGGGGGGGGGGGGGGGGGGAGAAGTACATATATCATTGACAAACCGCAGTTTATATAGGATACAGATAGAATACAGTTTATATAGAAGATACAGATCAGGGCAAATCGCCGCCACAACAAAAAGAAGGAACAAAGAAGCAGAGCATAACCGTACATGTGCGAAGTGAAACAAAGCGGTTCTGTTGACGCAAGCACAAAGTAAAAAAGTAAATAAAAAAATGCAAGTCATACTGCTGAAGCAAAGGCATCATTTGAAGATAGCGATACAACATCGCCGGGCAACCTGTTCCACTCACTGACCGTCTTAGGAAAAAATGACATCCTAAAAAGCTCCGTCCTGCATCTATACTCTTTAATCTTAAGTGGGTGATCGCGCCTGCCAGAAGTGTACTCCGGGGCCTTATGTAGCTATCACGATTGAGGCCGGTTTTAGAATGATATATATTGTGCAAAAATTTTAATCTGAATGTTTTTCTACGATTTTGAAGTGTATTCCAGCCTAATGTTTCCTTTGCTTGGGATGCGCTAAAATACCGAGTATAATTTTGAACCACGAAACGGGCTGCTAAGCTTTGTACTCTTTCTAGTTTCTTTATGTCTGTCGCAGTCCACGGGTCCCAGATAGTACAAGCATATTCCAGTATTGGTCTTATGTTAGTCTTGTAAAGCAGGTTCCTTGTTTCTAAAGGAAAGCACTTCGCATTTCTACGTAGCATAGCAAGAACTCTATACGCCTTAGCAATTATATAGTTAACATGACGGTGCCAGCATAGTTGAGGGGTCAAGTACACCCCAAGGTATTTATATTCGCGCACGGATGCAAGATTTGTCCCGTTAATGCTATATGTATATACATTTGGTGACCTTTGTCTCGTGAAGCACATCTGCACAGTTTTATCAAGATTTATACTCATGCCCCATTTATCACACCACTCTGCAACCTTGTCTAAATCCTTCTGTAATTCATTATAATCATCGGGACCTTTCATAACGCGATACAGAACGCAGTCGTCCGCAAACAATCGGATGAAAGACGATATGCCAACGGTAATGTCATTCATGTACAACAAAAACAATAGCGGACCCAAAACTGAACCTTGAGGCACCCCCGATGCCACATCAACACCATGCGACAGCCTACCTCCAACGACTACGCGTTGTGTCCTACAATTTAAGTATTCTTTTATCCATTCAACAACCGTTTTATTTATGTTGTACCACGATAATTTTTCAAGTAGTAAAAAATGGGGCACTAGGTCAAAAGCCTTCCTGAAATCTAAAAAGATGCTATTTACATAGCCCCCTTTGTCAAGAGTGGATGCTAGGTCGTGCGTTAATTCTGTAAGCTGAGTAATACAAGAAAAACCACTTCGAAATGCGTGTTGCTGAGAGATCAACAAGGAAAACAAATTTAAGTGAGTCATGATATTG
This sequence comes from Amblyomma americanum, assembly GCF_052857255.1. NCBI lineage: Eukaryota > Metazoa > Arthropoda > Arachnida > Ixodida > Ixodidae > Amblyomma > Amblyomma americanum. Next base: position 20,071,943 of record NC_135500.1, read on the forward strand.
CTAAAAAGTACATGCTCAAGGATCTTGCAAGGTACGCTAGTCAAGGACAGCGGTCGATAATTAAACACAGATTTTCGAGGTCCTGACTTCGGAATAGGAACAACATTGGCAATTTTCTAGTCTATAGGCAACATTCCGCATGTTAAGGATTTGGCAAAGAGCACATAAAGGAATTTAGACAACGGGCCTGCACAGGCGGAAAGCAGATAGTTCGGCAAGCCATCGGGACCGCTGGCACTAGTGGTACTTAAACGTTCAAGTTGTAGTTGAATACCCGTCCTGTCGAATACGATGTCATTCACTGGTTCCCCTCCGATAAGCCCGTAGTGAAATATTGAATCAGTATCAGTTGCGCGCGCAGAAAAAACAGAACCGAAGAACGAGCTAAAACATTCTGCCTTATCTAGACTATCTTGCACAAGAGACCCATTGTGTTCGAGCACAGGAATTGACACTTCGTCTTTTCTATTCTTCTTGATAAACTGCCAGAATTCTCTAGGGTTGCTTTTTAACTTAGAATGAAAAGAAGCATAAAAAATACCTTTCGCGTGTGATATTGCGGAATTCGCCTCATTTGTGGCTTGTTGCAATTGTTGCTTTTTCTGGGGTGTCGGCTTCTTCCTGTACGCCTTGTATACTTGATTTTTTTTCCCCAGTGCTCTACGAACTTCCCTCGTGAACCACGGCTTACTTCTAGCCCGCCTTGCCGTCAGTACCCATGCCGGGACAAATTGGTCCCACAACTCGAAAATCTTCTTTTTAAGTAAACACCACAATTCTTCTACGTTAAGCGACTCTGACAATGTTTCAAATACGTCGTAATACGAGTCGAGTGCCAACGAGATTTCATCGACTTGTGCCTTTCGATAGCTGTATATCCGTCTACCTGCGCTATTAGCGACTTTAATGTACTCCAATTTCAGCTTGCACAAAACAGCGTTATGGTCACTTATGCCTGGCAAGATCCGCACAGGTTGCGTATCCAAAGGCAAATTAGTAAAAAGTAAGTCTAACACATTGCTTCCACGAGTAGGTTGGCACACCAACTGCGATAGCGCAAATGAGTTGTATAACTTCATCAATTCTTTTGCTGACGCACTAGACACATTAGGTATTGTTGAATTTTGCAAGCAATTAATTTCGGGCAAATTAAAATCACCACCGATCACTAAGGAGTCATAATTTCTCACTTCTACATCTTCCACTAGCTTAGTTAAAACCTGTACCTTACTGCCAGGAGGCCTGTGAAAGGAACACACCGCCAGTGAGTTTCCATTTTTCAAACAAAGTTGCACCCAGACAGCCTCAGTAGAATCATGTGACTTGCATAACATCTGCGACTGTATATTTTGATCAACAAGAATGAACACACCACCTCCGCGACAGTCTCTATCCTTTCTATAGCTAACGTAGTTGCTAGGAAAGACATCACAATCCCTATCGTTACCATCTAACCACGATTCAGTGCCCAAAATTACAGATGGTTTGCTCATGTCAACCAAGTTGAAAAATTCCTCTGTTTTGTTTCGGAGGCTTCTGCAGTTAACGATAAGGAACGATAACAACGCGCCTTTCTCTCGGCTTTGTCAAACTCGCACAACCTTCCCCATGGATTCGTCATAAACATACTTCATTTTATGCAAGTAGAGTTCGTCACGCTTTACGTACCCTTTATCTGCCTCGGACTGATTTTCCTTCGCATATTCTAGAAGCATTCTTCTTTTCTTTCGCAATGGCTCAGAAAAATCATCCGAATTGGAAATTCTTGTACCCTTCAATTTCTTAGCCGCCAGCAGAACTATCTGTTTGTCCTTATCTGAACAAAATTTGACAATTATAGGGCGTTGCTTGTCAGCGTTAAATTTGCCAAGTTGGTGTGCCCTTTGTATTTCCACCTCGCCGACTTGTAATACTGAAGTGCACAGATTGACAACACGCTCTACAGATTTTCTATATGGTTCCAGCGCGTCATCTCCGTCAACGCCAAAAAAAATTAAGTTACACCTCCGACTACGGTTTTCAAGATCGTCCACCTTGTGTACCAACGATGCTAAGTTAGCCTGGAAGGAATCACAGCTCGACTTATACTCTGCAACGCTACTGCATAATTCTTCGAACCTGTCAATAATTGCTTCAATCTTGGTCATACGCGCATTTATATTAGCCATAGCGGCCTTATTGTCTCCTTGGTACTTTTCAATAGCGGTTAGCTTCTGCTTGATTTCATTTTGGCCATCCAAGAGTTGCTGCAGTATCGTGTCACCGGGCCCAGGGTTTAGTTCAACATCGCCGCATAACAACAGCATCAGGAACTAAAATGCAGCGCGACGAAGTAGCAAAAAGTGAGTCTTCCTTCTACGAGAAGGTCGCCTGGCCCCTGATCGCGAACATACACTCGCGAAAAGCACAGGGGGTGAAACCGGCAAGGCAAAAACGCGCTGCGCACATATATCATCTGAACCAACCTGCATGAAGAGCAGCAAAGACATGAATGGCACAGCCATAGTAGTGCCGGTTTCACGCCCCCAATCCAGACTGAAGCTCGCCGCCTTTTGTACATGGAAGTGGTGCTTGCTAACAGCCCATGGTAGCTCGACCCGAGTTGCGCAACGTCCAAAAGCAGCGGCACTGCAGTATTCATCGGTGATGTTGAAGTCGGTGTTTTCTAAAACAGTGTCAGCTGCGCATGACATGCTGTTAACTTGCGACGACGGCCCTTGAACGATGTTCTCTTCGGTGATGACGGGGCAGCGGCTCGTAAGTGAGCTAGCACCAACCTGCATGAAGAGCAGCAAAGACGTGAATGGCACAGCCATAGTAGTGCCGGTTTCACGCTCCCAATCCAGACTGAAGCTCGCCGCCTTTTGTACATGGAAGTGGTTCTTGCTAACAGCCCATGGTAGCTCGACCCGAGTTGCGCAACGTCCAAAAGCAGCGGCACTGCAGTATTCCTCGGTGATGTTGAAGTCGGTGTTTTCTAAAACAGTGTCAGCTGCGCATGACGTGCTGTTAACTTGCGACGACGGCCCTTGAACGATGTTCTCTTCGGTGATGACGGGGCAGCGGCTCGTAAGTGAGCCAGCACCAACCTGCATGAAGAGCAGCAAAGACGTGAATGGCACAGCCATAGTAGTGCCGGTTTCACGCCCCCCCCCCCCACGACTAATATCCCTTGTTTCAGAAAAAAAAATTAAATGTCCTTTCGCACTGCTCAACAATTTTCAGAACTTCTTGTCTTGCGTAAGTTTTTCCCACCTTGTACAAACTCTTTCAGCTGAACGAGTTTGTGCTGTTCTCCGGGCTCTTACGCAGTCAGCATGCGCATGCAGACCAAGCAATGTTCCACAGTAGACAAAATTGGCCTAACTAAGAATCCTGCTAAATGAGAAAGTATGTCGCCCTCGATAGGAGACACTGGGTGCAGATCGACATCAATGACTTCCTCATTTTCGTCATATTCGCACTGCCTCGCATGCTGTATTTATGGAGAGAGAAACTCAACTAGATAATCCCTGTCGTCAATTTCGTACCCAGATTTTTTTGAAACTTTTAGAAACTGGCTCACTGACACAATTTTAATGGCATTTTTAAGATCATAAGAGTTAGGCACAGGCGCCCGCATTCGGATTACGGAAAATAAATTCTCCAAGCAGTCTTGGAAAAGCCTGCCAGTCAGGACAAATTTGTACCCGCAGTCTTTTAGGAGGTAAAGGTGTAGCTTCAGCACAACATCTGTCCACATGACTACGCCTGACTGGCAGGGCTTTCAGATTTTTCGGACGTCAATGCTGAGTTCCGAGACAACTTCTGACGCAAGGTTCCAAACTGAAACTGCTCGCCCATATTTTTCTTTGTCAGTCATGCCTAAGGCGACCAACGGATGGCGAGCTGTCATTATCGTGTACCACTTGAATGAAAGTTCCAAAAACCAAGCAGTGGTTCCAGCTTCCGATGGTAACGCTCCTTGATCCACAAGGTACTTAATTCCTACATGGGCTTCTCTGAATAGCTGCACAGTGATTCCAACCTTCATTTTTGTGAAGTGACCATCTGAAAAATGAATTTCACTGAGGTTTGAAGCAACCTTGAGCTGTTCGTCGTGCTCATGCTCAATCAAAATCTCATCATGCCCTATCAAAATTTCAGTGCTCGGCAAATTTCAATGCTCGGCAATCTTTTCACTAAGATGCATGACATCCTTCCTCACAAGATGTCCTCTAATTTTGTCACGTTGGCGTTGGCGTAGAGTCAGCAACGGCGTTAAGCGACCGAGAGTCAGTAGCGGCGTAGCCCTGGACGAGAGCGCTTCCTCAACACTTCGTTCTCTTCTTGATCGGCGCGTTCGTCTTCCCGAGCGCTGGCGTCATTAGCCCCCTCCTCCTAAAGCATCGACCCGATGCTGAAAAGAAAGCAGGGGGTCTCGAGAAGAGCTAGGGTGGTGTCCTTGCGTAGTAGGGCTTCAGGCGAACCACGTGGACCACCTCGGGCCGGTGGTGGCGTCGAGATTGTTGAGTCTCATGAGGGACTTGTTCTTGTAAACCAGCGCAACGGCTCGAAGCCAAACAGAAAGGGACAAAACACAGCGCTGACCACAAACAAGCCCAGCACCTCGGGAGGCAGAATGCGCTTTCGAATGCAGAAGCCAAGCATGCGCGATTTACACGAAGCATTTGCGATGACGGGCATGAAACGAGACGGTTCGGTGAGACAGGACGAACTTCATAATTGAGGGCTCCAAGGCGTCGCACAATTCGGTAAGGACCGAAGTAGCGGCGCAAGAGCTTTTCACTCAGTCCGCATCGTCTGATTGGACACCAAACTCAGACAAGGTCACCGGGTGGTATTCCACATGCCGCCTCCGTATGTTGTAGCGTTGGGCGTCCTGTCCCTATGGTCCTGAATTCGAACCCGTGCGAGTTGGCGGGCAGCTTCGGCGCGTTGTAAGAAAGACGCAACGTCGTCATTTGGATGATCGTCGACATGAGACAGCATGACATCGAGTGTTGTCTTGACCTGACGTCCATAAACTAGGCCAGATGGTGTCATGTTGGTTGTTTCCTGCACGGCTGTATTGTATGCGAACGTGACGTAGGGTAGGACGTCGTCCCAGGTTTTATGTTCCACGTCCACGTACATTAAAAGCATGTCGTCAAGCGTCTTGTTTAGAGGTTCCGTCAGTCCGTCAGTTTGAGGACGATAAGAAGTCGTTCGACGGTGACTGGTGTGACTGAAAATTAGTACATGGTGCAGTAGCTCAGAGGTAAAGGCAGCCCCTCTGTCCGTAATTAAAACTTGTGGAGCACCATGACGTAAGACGATTTGAGTAACAAATAACTGGGCTACTTCGGTGGCGGTGCTACTTTGAAGAGATGCTGTCTCTGCATAACGTGTGAGATAATCAGTGGGTACTATTATCCACCTTTTTCCGGAGTCTGATCTAGGAAAGGGCCCGAGCAAGTCCATGCCGACTTGTTGAAACACTTGCGAAGGCGGCTCAATTGGCTTGAGGAATCCGGCTGGCTTCACGGGCGGAACTTTGCGGCGCTGGCAATCCCGGCAAGTGCGGACGTAATGCGCAACGTCAGGGCCCAGGCGAGGCAAGTAGTACTTGTCTTAAATCCTAGCTTGTGTTCTAGTAGCAACAAGGTGGCCGGAAGCTGGTTCATCATGGTAGGCGTAAAGAATTTCGTCGCGTAGGTTCACAGGGACGACCAGCAAGTATTGCCTACTGTTGGCGGCGAAATTCTTGAAGAGAAGACCGTTTCGTATTCAGAGAGACGACAAAGCTCGTCGGTACAGTCAAGCCGCTCCCTGGACGCAAGCGACAGCCGGTCGCACGCCCTTCGCGATTAGCAAGTGTGAATGGGCCTTTAGTAGGCAGCTGTTAACCAAATTTTTCTTTTTTTTTGTCTGTGTGTGCAGGAGAAACGCAGTATTCGTTGAGCCGCCAGTTCTGACTTGGCCACTCTACAGTGAACTCCATATTAGAGGAAACCTGCTCAGCGATATATGCTGAACTAAAAGGATACGTTTTGAGAACTCCAAAGAGCAAGGAAAAATGGGAAGTCGTTATAGAAGAATTCGGACAAAAATGGCAGTTTTCAAATTGCATTGGCGCTAAAGACGGGAAGCACGTATGCATTGTGAAGCCGAAGAAGTCGGGGTCGTTATTTTCAACTATAAGGAAACCTTCAGCACTGTGCGTTTTGCACTTGTTGATGCGAATTACAAGTTCAGATACGTTGATGTTGGTGCTCCCGTGTCTCAAGGGGATGCTGGAGTGTGGCAAACCACTCCGCTGCAAAAAGCAATTGACAACAAAACAGCAAGGCTTCCTGATGCAGTCAAGATTGGTGACCAGCCAGACCTCCTCATTCCCCCAGTCATTGTCGGAGACGATGCTTTTCCTTTGTCAGAAAACCTCATGAAACCTTACGGTATAAATTGTTTATCTTCAGCCCAAAGGATATTCAACTACAGGTACTACTATTTTAAAGATGTCTTGGGGTTAATGTGTCTTTTAATGAAATGTTCGTACTTCCACGAATTCTTTTTATAGCAATTCCTTAAGGATTACGCCAGCTGTATGCCTCTTGCCTTTACAGGTTATCAAGAGCCCGTCGCGTCGTCGAGAATGCGTTCGGTATCCTCTCAAACCGCTTCCCGTTTGTACACACTGCGTTGCAAGCAGAACCAAAGAGAGCATCCCTGTATGTTGCCACCGCATGTGTGCTTCACAACTTTCTTGCTGCTGAGCCCGTGCAACCAGCCGAAGCCGCTCTTGAGAGCAGAGTGGACAATTTTTTCTGTTCAGCCATCACGGGGCCGGCTTAGAGCTATGGCATGTTCGCAGCGTGATCGCCTTTCGGTCTATTTTAATGGTCGAGGAGCAGTGCCATGGCAGAGGGACTTAGGGCATATACTGTTTGATCAGCAGAAAAGACTGCACGGTGATTCTCCTGCTTTGGCTGTTGGGGTGATTTTATCTGCCTAACTGTGCACTGATATGCGATGATTTCTTTATGGCAGCTCCTGTTGCTGCTCTTTTGCGTAATTTTTATTTTAAAAATCAATGTTTCATGCAGCGCCGTTCTGATTTCTTAATTTTCTATAAACTATGTTCGTTTCCTTCCTCATCTGCCACCTACCTTCATCTTCCTTCATCTACCATAGGCATAACATATGTAAATATATAACGCGTACGTGTTTTCAGATTCTCGCGTTTCTGGAGTATTACTAGCATCCTTAGTAGCGAATTTTTTCATCTTAACAAGCTTGGATTCAATAAACTGGCTCAATTTTCTTCGGACACAGGATGAAGATGTATATATGAAAAGTGACCTATCTCTTTTTATTGACATGTTGTAATGACTGCGATGTTGCAGTTGTAATGAACAAATGTCAGTGTATACTCCACGTGTATTTCATTCAAGAAAGCAGCGCTCATACTTGACTTGTAATTTTGTTGTTCACAAATAAAGCACGGCAAAGAACTGAGCATTTATTACAGCTGCGCACACCTCCACTCATCTGGAGACTCTGCTTGGCCGTTATTTCCTGCTTCGTAGAAGTGCGGCAGAATAGCGTCAATGATGGCACAGCAACCTCTTCTTGTCATTCAGTTTTCGAAGGTAACTTGCAACCATCTTGCCAAACGTTCCTGCGGAATCTTCCCCGTCGTCTTTAAAAAATGCTTCGGCTACTTTTTTTAGTGCTGCGGTACGTTGGACCATCAGGTCACTCGCTTTCCTTTTTTTTGCTGTCGGAGCCCCAGCTGGCCGAGGTGGTTGACCAGCTTGGCAGTGCGGCTGAGCAGGTGAGGTACGGGAAGTTCCTCTTGAGAGACTGTCTCCAGAGCAGATGGCCCTGCTATAACTTGTTCAGCTTGGAGCCACTGCTGTGTAGGTGACGTTTGGGAGAGGTCAACTTCAGTTGTCGTCTCGCAGCCGGTGTCTCGAGTGGTTTCACTGGGCGGCTGTGTTAACAAAAAATTTAGGATTATAACTGCGTTACACCGCTTACAGCGTGAAAGCACTGCCTTTTTTTTCTCGATGGCCGGGCCAAATTTCGTAAAGGGCCGAGACGAAGTTTGGAGGTCACCATCGCGTTGGGCGCGGTCAGTTATGACTGGACATCGATTTTGGTCAAAATCGGCCAAGGTCAAATTTCGAGGGTGGTCCAGGCCAAATTTATGAGTGACCAAGGTCATATTTGGAGGTCACCATCATGACGTGCGCGCCCAATTACAGCTCGACATCGGTTTTGTCCCAGTGCGGCCAAGGTCTTATTTCGAGGGTCGCCCGGGCCAAATTTTTGGAAATGACCCGTGACAAATTTGGAAGTCACCTTCGTGTTGCGCACGGTCAACGATGGATATCGATTTTGGTGAAAATCGGCCAAGGTCAAATTTCGGGGGCGGTCCAGGCCAAATTTTTGAAAGTGACCAAGGTCAAATTTGGAGGTTACCATCGTGTCGGGCGCGCCCAATTACAGCTCGACATCGGTTTTGACCCAGTGCGGCCAAGGTCTAATTTCTGAAGTCGCCTGGGCCAAAATTTTTGGAAATGACCCGTGACAAATTTGGAAGTCACCATCGTGTTGGGCACTGTCAACGATGGATATCGATTTTGGTTGAAATCGGACATGGTCAGATTTCGGGGGTGGCCCAGGCCAGATTTAGAGGTCGTCATCGTGTCGGGCACGCCCAATTATGATTGGACTTCGATTTTGGTGCAGATCGGCCAAAGTCTAATTTCAGGGGTTGCCCGGGCCAAATTCTTGCGGCTTGGCGTCAAAGTTGCTATGGCTACGAGCGCTGCAAGAGCAAGATACGCATTCAAGATGAAAGATGCGCAAGATTTTTGTTGGGCTCTGACGATCCTATGAGTGCTTTCGCACTAAAACTTTTTTCGCACTAAATTCCATTTTTAAGAGTTACTCAAGAAGGGCTATATAAATCTTTTCACTCATTTCGTGCTAAATAAATGGGAAAAATTACACTTTCCACTTCTCCAAGCCCATCGTCGTTCCTTGCGGCATCCAAGAATGCCAAGCACGAGTAAAACCGCCCCTTGCCAGAGTAAACTTCGTCGGTGCCCTGGCCGCTCTTCGACGCTCTGTTTTTTGCGTTCATTTCGGAACGTACGGCGCTTATTTGGAAACAGCGCCGTCAAGAATCCTGCGTAGGGACTCTTAATTAACAAATTAAGATGCATCGCAAGGGCAAGTTCGAACGCCCACTTAGCTCAAAGGTTTGAGTAAATATAAAAATAAAAACATTACGTCCCGACTGTGTATGGGGCCGACTCGGGATGTCGCACATCCATTTCCGTAGCGACATTTTGCCACAATCGATTTCTTAAAGGCGCGAATAAAGTCCAACGTAACGCAAGCAAGCGCGCGCGCGCGCACGCTGCGTTGCGTTGGTGAAAAAGCTGTCTCTTGTTCGACGCTCTGCAGCGGCCAACGTAACCAGCGGCTGCCAGCGTGCCCCGACGGGCCCGGCGCAGATTTGGCTCCTGCTCCAATTGCGCGCCAGCGCTGCGTCGACCCACAATGCATCGCGCGGAGAAAAATGGCGGATGCCAGTGCGAGCGGCGTGAGTGGCGCGAGCTGCCCATATATTGAAATTGTGCCGGATATCGTTGTGGAACGGTTTATCGAAGCCATCAAACAACACACTTGTGTATACGACACCAAAAGGCTGGATTTCAGAGACCACCAGGGCAAAGAGAACGCTTGGCAACAGGAGGCGAAGCACCGGTCTCTCCACGGGTGAGTCGTTCCCGTGGGGAGAGCGATCTTTCGCACATACATCGAGCGCCTGCGCTTTCGCCGCAAACGGTGCCCTTGTAAAACGAGAGCAAGTTTCTGTCGCGCGGATAACACCCTAGCCATGTTTCATTAGTAGCCGCAATGCCGTGGGTGGAACGAAACGGATGAGGCGACGCAGAAAAAGGCGCGAACGGAATTCAAACTGCCGGCGTGTCGGCGATCGGCGCGCGAGGCGGAGGTCGTTCTGCGCATGCTCCGAAGTCGGCGCGCAGCGTCTGGGCGCATCGAAGTATAGAGGGGGTGGCGCTTCGGCCGGCGCAGCGAAACCGGCGTAGCGCGACTGACTGCGAGCGACGCGCGCCCGCGCGCTGAACACGTTGGACTATAAATGCACCTTTAGCGTCATGTTGAGGTAGTCAGTGTGCTCAATGTTCCAGATCGGTTGGCAGCTCTCAACGAGCGCTAAAAACGTGACGGTCACTTCGTCACTGAGGACCTTGTTCCTAACTTCACCCATTCCAACGTGCACAAGCTCAAAAAAGTGCAGCAAACACAGAGAGAACAACGCAGAGAAACACGAAGAGAATAACACAATGCTCCACTCGAGCGGCAAATACGGCGAAAAGCGCGCCAAAACAAAAGGCGCCAACATCGAGCAAAGCCGACTTAATTCCGGATAGCTAGCCAGACGAGCGCTCGAGCCAACGTTGACTGACCTAGAAGCAAAAAAGAGCAAAAACACGTCCCCGTTACGTGTTGAGCTTGAGTTGAGGATGCCGTCGGCGTCGCGGAGACACCGGAAATATCTGCGAGTAGCGTTCCCACGTTTCGCAGGTGGTCGCACGTGTTCCTCATCAGTGCACTGGCAGATTTGCGCTGGCGTCGCTGCCGTGGATACGCCGGGGATTGCCCCTGCGTCGTCCTCGCTGACACACTGGCAGCCCGTGGGAGAGTCCGTTGCAGTCGCGCCGGTTGTCTCTGTCTTAAGTTATTTCTAACGTCCCGTCGAGATAAAGTTCAATGACGCAACAGAACGAACACAGGAAGACACAGATACAGAATGAGCGCCTCTTCCTGTGTTCGTTCCCTTGCGCCTTTATACTTTACGATGAACCAACTAGCCCAACAGCAAGTACTTCTGTCCCGTCGAAGTGGCCAGCTGGCGCGGTAACGGGGGAACCTTTTTTTTTCCCCTAGACAAAAGGCATAGTAGAGGTTCTTTCCTTTTTCCTTCTCGCTGCTTCTTCGTAGCGAGGTCAGGCCGTCTCGTTGCCGTGACAGCCCGTTCTTCTGATTGGCATTTGCACGAAGGATGATGCCGACGACTTTCGTTGGAGAACAAAAAAAATTTATGTATATTTGAGTAGCATGTATGATACAGTAAAGGCAGAATAGAACAAAGGGAGAGAAAAAACAGAGCGGAGCCGCCAGAGCTCTCCCTGTCAAAAGCTCCTGACGAGAGCCCCCATTATCCCGCCAACGTCTCTGCTAACCCCTCAGCACATCGCTCATTGGTCCGCCCCCCCCCTCCCCTGTGGCCGTGTACTTCTTTCAAGATATGAACCAACTAGCCCAAATCAAAGTACTTCTTGAGCATATTTAGGCGGGCCTACAGTGTTTCCAGCGAGCACCTAGCTTCCCCTAAGGAAGTCGGACTGCGCTCACGAATTGAGGCAGGAACACACACACACGCACACGCACGCACACACGCACACACACACGCACGCAGAACCGTCATTTGCCTCCTCTTCCTCGAAACGGCGCCAGCCAGAAGAAATAAAAACACATGGCCAAACGAAAAATCGTCTCGGCGCCGCCGTTGACTGCAAGTTCGGGCAATGAGCTTAGCTCAGGTAGATATCTTTCCGCGCTGTTCTGGAACTATGGCATGCCACCGTCGAAGCAGCACGTTGACCTAAAGAAACAGAAACCTAAAGGCCAGCGTTCGGAAAGCGCGCCACTGGCACTGAGCAGGCACAATCCGTGTTCCCGGCTTCCCGCGCATTGCCCAGAAGCGGCGCCGTTTCCCCCACGGTGAATACGGGGAGTCGGCACACACCCGCACGAACAAAAGAAAAGGGAGCGTTTCCCCGAAAAGCAGTGCGGATGAAAGCGCCGTTTCGGGTTTCCCGGGGCAGGGATCCTCCAACAGGACCGAGACGAGACATGCCGGCGCGCTGTAACTCACGCAACGTGTGCCCGGCCAGCTCCTCGGCGCGGGAACTCGTCGGCGCGACCGTGTCGACAAACGGCTCGCAGGCCGACGGGAACACGCATATTTTGGCTGCTGCGTGAACGGTCTTGAGCTCAGTGGCTCTACGAATTCCCCCTCATGAGGATATCTGGGGTATTAGCACAGACTAGCCGAAAATAAGACAGATGAGACATCGAGTTCTTGCAAAAAAAAAAAAAAAACACGCGCACACACAAATACGCTGGAGTGCGGGCGTTTTTCACATTTTCCCTGCACCTTGTCGCCCGTTTCAATACCGCAGTTTGAGTAAAAGTTGGGCAGTTTTCACGGCACCCGAGCGCACACACAACACAAAAAGAAGAACATGCACACTGGCTTGCGGGAACGTTCACGTTCGCCGGATGGCTTAGGCTCGATCCGCTCCCTCCCGTGTTACATTGAGGAGGCGAGACAACGCGTCCGCGTTCGCATTTTGGCCCCTTTTCGGTGGGTGATCGCTGCGTTGTAGCGCTGCAGTGCGAGAGCCCACCTCGTCAGCTTTGACCCATGCGGCGTGCACGCGGTCTAGTAAGACAGTCGACAGTCCGGCAATCAATGTCGGAGACAACATCGATTTCCGCCCCAATTATCCAGTAGTCAAATTTTTTCAGCGCCCAGATAACGGCGAAAGCTTCGCGCTCGATTGTCAACCACCTTGACTGTGTCGGAGTATAGTGGTGACTGGTGAAAGCAATCGGCCTCTCCCGACCATCATTGTGCATCTGTGCCAGACAGGCGCTAGTCGCGATCTCAGACGCATCTGTGAACAGCCAAGAAGGCTTGTTAAGGTCCGGACTGCTCACCATAGTCGCCCGACGAGTGACATTTGCAGTTGTTCGAACGCCCGTTGGGCTTCGTCCGACAAATGGATTGGGTTTTGGGCTCCACGTTTCGTCAGAGTTGTCAGCGTGAGGCAACTTCCGCGTAACCTTTCACATACTCACGGTAGCATCCGCAAGGCCCGAGAAAGCTGCGAAGCTCTTTTCTTGTCGTTGGCGCGGGTATGTCGCGGTTAGCTGTGAGTTTGTCGGGATCCGTTTCTTGTCTGCCTCCTCTCACCACGTGTCCCATATACCTTATGCACGTATGGCCAATCCGGCACTTTTCACTACCTACTTTCAGCTTAGTCTCACGTAAAAGACTCATGATGGACTCCACATATGCTCAGGATGCTCTGACCACGACTGCGAAAAGGTTGCGACATCGTCAAGGTACGCGTAGCATACCCTTGGTGTTTGGACAGAAGTACGTCCATCAGTCTCTGGAACGTTGCTGCACCATTTTTTACCCCGAAAGGCATGACTAGCCAGGCGTACTGGCCGTCATGCGTTAGGAAGGCCGTTAAGTGCTGGCTCTCTGGTTCTACCGGGACCTGCCAATAGCCGCGTCGTAAATCTGCCACAGGGATAAATTTCAAAGGCTCTGTAGTCAACACATAGACGGACCGAGCCATCCTTTTTCCCACACATACCACGGGATGCGCGCAGTCGCTTTTGACGGGGGTATATCAGCCCTAGCTCTAATAGCTCTTCCACTTGGCGGCTTACCTCCTTTCTGAGAAGTTCCGGCACCCGATACGGGAAGGCTCGTTTGGGCCTGTACCAGCCCTCGAGCATGATCCAATGGGTTCCCACTTCGGCGATCCCGGGGGTTTCGCTAAACACCTCTGGGTACCTTGTGAAGAGCTCTGCCAGTTCTGAGCGTTGTTCTCCTTGAGATGGGTCACTTTTGTTTGGTCAATCGGAATTTTTCCTTGAATTCCGGCTTCCGCGCGAGGCGCGTACTCTGCGTTTTCAAACTCCTCATCTTCATCGAACACTACGCCTTCGTGACTGACTCGCGCGTAATACGGCCGGAGCCGGTTGGCATGTAGAACAGAAGTCTTTCGCGCCCCAGTGTCTATGCGGTACGAATTTTGCCTCTCTCGTCCTACTACTGGGAACGGCCCCAACCCTTTCGGTGAGAGCTTACCCCCACGATATGTATCGAACAAAAGAATTTGGTCGCCAACATTGAAGCTCTTAATACGTGTAGCCCTGTTGTACGCCTCTTCATAGCTACCTTGGCGAGCGGTAGCCGTTAGTCCTGCTACCTCAGCCGCTATCTCCATCTATTCGCGAAGCTGCTGAAAGTATTTCGCGGGCGCCTCTCGGAGTGTACTTGGGACCAGTGTCCCACCCGTTCACGTGCGCTGCAGGATCGCAAGCGGTCCGGTCGGATTCCTGCCGTAAAGCAAGCTTAATGCAGCTACCCCGGTTGTGTCGTGGGGGACGTCTCGGTATGCCCCCAGCACAAATGGGGTTAGTTTGTTCCAATTTTTGGCGTCCTTGTCCAGAACATGAAATATGTTTTTGAGTACGCAGTTCCACCTCTCGACGGTCCCGTTGCTCTCTGGATGTTCCGGCGTAGAAAAGCGGGGCGAACATCCCAGCCTATAGCAAGAAACGCCTGGGTGAGCTGCGATGCAGTTTGTTCCTTGATTACACCTTTGCGAGTAAATACTGTCAGCAACGCGGCGCACATCGCTCTTGCTGTTAGTAAACGCAAGCAAACCACTTCAGGCTATCGCGTACTTAGGTCCACTAGGCAAAGCGCATACTTGTGCCCTAGCGCGGAGCACACGTCAATCGACCCTACTCTGTCCACGTTAACCACCTGTAATAGTGGCTCCGGCCTAGTGAGGGGAGTGATAGGCACCGTATCTGGAATCGATGTGTCTGATCAGATTTGGCACCCGTGACATGTTTTACAGTGCTGCTTAATACACTTACACTTCGAAGCCAGGCCAATAAAAGCTCTATTTTACCCTTGTCTTCGTTTTCTTAGGCCCGAGATGGGCTCTCCACAAGGACTCGTGTGCTAGCAGCAGTACCTCCTGACGTCTTTCGCAGTTCAACAACTGCTTAACCTTAGAACCTGTGATCGTGTCCTAGTGGTACAGCAGTCCCTCCGATATGAACATGCCCCCTTTCCGGATTTCGCGTCAGACCATGCCTTTAAGAGAGTTTCGTCGGTCACCTGCGCAGCACGAAATTTTTCCCGCTGGCTGAGAGTCTCCGGTGCATCCGTTATTTCCTTATCCTGCAATTCGGCCGGCAGGGCTTCCGCACTTGTTTCAAGTATAGTCGCCTCAGATACCGTTTCGCTTCCTGTACCAAACTCACTACCCGGGTGGCCAATTGTCGCGCCAGATTTAGGGATCCCAGCAGACACTGCCACTGCTTCACCCTCGCTGTTTTGTGATATCAGTCCCCAGTCTTCCTTAGATAGAAGACAGTCCACTCCTTCGGCGAGCTTACTGGTCAGTGCACAAATAATCTGCACTTTTTGCGGCTCTAACAGCAACGTGGACGATCCTAGACCGACGGGGAGGCTTACTAATTTTGAGGTCCTCCGTCACTACGGTGACCTCTCTGCCCGTATTTATTATGGCCACGGTGGGTACGCCAGCACAGTCTAGCTGCACTTGTTGGAGTCTAGACTCGTATTTCCTCTCGCTGAGGCACTTTGATTTCTGCGACCAAAGTGTTCTCATACTGAATCGCAGGGGCGTCTTTAACAGTCTCTGGGTTTACTATTACCACCTTGCTTGCCAGGGCATCTCTACGGTTATCGTCTTACTTTTGATTGACTCGTGGGCAGTGTTAAGCGAGATGACCTGCAGCTCGGTATACGTAGCATGTGGGCTGCCGTATCCCATCGTGTATAGCCCGGGATGGGACCAGTGGCGCGCTGCGTGGGCAGCATGTTCTTTGTGTGCAGGCTGTGCGCTCGCCTGTCTCACTGCACGGCCTTTTCCTTTTGCCTGCTCGAAAGTCTGCATTGCTCGGGACACCCCTTCTGGCTTAAGCCATTTTTCGCCTTCGCGTAAGTGAATGTACTCAAGACCTACCGCACTAAGGCTCGCCTTTATCCGGTCAGCTACCACGAGTGCCACCACTTCATCCTTTGTGCTCGCTTGTCTTGAACGGAGGTAGTATTCGAAGCAGGTCTTTACTCATGATGCAAACTGTGCCCATGTTTTATTTTTGCGCTAAGACGCTCCTTCGATTTTTTCCAAGTACTCGGTCGGGTTTAGCTGAAGCCCATTCAAGACCGCTGCCTTCACCGCCTCGTAATCACGGCACGCTTCGTCTCCCAGTCCACGCAGCAAGTACCCGACCCGCACCGTTAGAGTCGGAATTATTAAAAGCACCCTACTGGAATTCGGGACGTTGTAAGTCGCAAACATTCGTTCCACTTCATCAGACCACATAGGTAAATATGAGTAGGTTGGCAGCCTTAGTCCCTTAAGGACTTTAGCACACTGAGTGGTCAGAACGGTCCAGACCTGTCTGCACAAACAAAAGAAACGGGAGGGTTTCCCCGAAAAGCAGTGCGGATGAAAGCGCCGTTTAGGGTTTCCCGAGGCAGGGATCCTCCAACGGGACCGGGACAAGACTGGAGGCGTGCTATAACTCACGTAACGTATACCCAGCTAGCTCCTCGGCGCGGCAACTCTTCGGCGCGACCGTGTCGACAAACGGCTCGCAGGCCGACGGGAACTCATATATTTCGGCTCTGCGTGGCGGTCTTGAGCTCAGTGGCTCTACAGGCATCCCGCGCGCAGCCGTCTCGAGGTTGTCGGCTTTGTTGACAGCTCCCGAACGTCTCTTGCTCCGGACCCGCGTGGCTAGAAGTACGATCTTAACAGCTCGCCCACCGCCAGGTAGAGGTCTCGGAAGGGGTTACAGCTCCTCGCTGTCCTCTGAATAAGCTGGGCAGATACCCTGTTTCCTGGGTCATCTGTGGGCTGTTGTCTGCAGGCCAAGGGTCTGAACTAGAGCAGTAGTGATAAAGTTTGCACAATACCCCGCCCCAGCAACGCAAGAGCTCCACCCACTCTCGAGTTAGCCAGACGATTAAAGAACAAAGTCTTAAGCTCTGCTGCTAGCTAGAATGTCATACCTTTTTTGCCCCCCCCCCCCCCCCCCGCCCCTCAGGCGGTCTGATACTGTGAGCTGGGGACTTGACCTGTGTGGGCGATTCATTGGCACCGCATCTTACAGTCTTGTATCAGCTTTGGCGAAAATAACGAAGCGCCGACCAAAAGGTGTTGTCAAGATGGAAGGACGTTTCGACTTCTACACGGAAGTCTTGTTCACTGATGGAAAAAATTTCGCGCACAAAGCTTAAGTACGTTGTGCTAATCTTCGCAGGCATCTAGCGTACGAGGGCGGTAGATTGCCAATGTTACGGTTGAGCGTCTGATCTGTTGTCTGGATAAACAAAGACTCCAGATATTGGCGCGACATCCAGTTTTTCTCACGGCCGATAATTGCCGCTTCTTCTTAAGCGATATCATGCTTCGTGTTTTCAACGTGTTCAGCCAGTGCGTTGGAACAAGCCTTCTTTTTCTTGACATCATTTTTCTGCTCATTCAGCCGTCTTTCAAAGTTTCCGCTTTCACCTATTTAGGAGTGATCGCAGTCTGAGCAGGGGATTTTATAAATTACTCCGGGAAACTTTTCCTTTTTTAGCTTGTCCTTTACGGACACCAACTCGTGATGAAGCTTGCACGCAGGCACGTGAGCTATATGCACATCGTAGGTGCTAAAAACGCGGGCCAATGACTCGCTCACGCCTGGCACATAGGGTATTGCAGCTCGGGCACGGCAAGGTAGGCGAACGGGCTGAGCTGGTCTCGTTTTCTGCTGTATTACAGCGTTCACGAAGTGCTGTGGGTAGCCACAATTGTTGAGCTCGCGTCGCACTTGGCGTATGTCAGAGGCTTTTTCTTCGGGTTTCGAGCATATTCTTTCCGCACGACGGACGAGGGTAGAAACGACGGAGCGCTTATGGCACGTAGGATGGACTGAATTAAAGTGAAGGCATTGGCCTGTGTGCGTGTCCTTTCTGTACACCTTGAATGATAGGCGGTCATCACGTCGCTCCACCATGACGTCCAGAAAAGGAAGACGGCCAGAAATCTCCTCCTCGACGGTAAACTGGATGGAATATTCCATGCTGTTCAAATGGTTCGTGAAAGCAGCCAAGACATTCTTTTTGATTATGCAAAAGCAGTCATCAATGTACCGCAGGAAGACCTTCGGGCGCGGCTCGAACGAAGCCAAAGCGCGGCTTTCCAGTGCTTCCATTGTGAGGTTTGCGGTTGTGACCGAGATAGATGCTCCCATGGCAGTGCCATGAACCTGCTTGTAGACAGTGCCCCGAAAGATGAAGTACGTGTTCTTCAAGCAAGACTGCAAAAGCTTCAACAGGTCCGATGGATCGATGGGTGTCCTAGCACTCAGTCCGTCGTCGTCCCGAAGCGCTGAACGGCATACCTCCACCGCCAGATCCACGGGGACGCTGGTAAACAGTGATCTGACGTCAAATGACACCATTATCTCGTCGCTGTCAATCGTGATTTCGCGTATTTTTTCAGTAAAATCAAAGGATTTGCGTACGAAAGTCGGTCTCTTGCCAACGAGTGGCGAAAAAACTGTGCAAGTAGCCTGAAAGCCGGTACAAGGGAGAGCGGGTAAAATCCACTATTGGTGGCATTGGAACGCCTGGCTTGTGGATCTTCGGGAGGCCATATAAAGCAGGGGCAGATACATTGTGGCAGAAGAGCGTGAAGGATAACGACCTGTGCTGTGGTGGAACAAACTGGAAGACGTCTGTCAAAAGCCTTTGCAACTCTCGCTCTACCTTGAGTGTAGGGTCCCGCTTGAGTCGCATGTTCGTGCCATCATCCTCCAGAAGCTTCGTCATTTTCTCAACGTAGTCGCTGTGGTTTAGGATGACGGTGGCGTTGCCCTTGTCAGCAGGTAGGATTATGATATCCGTATTGCTCCGCAGGCTCCTGACTGCATCACGCTCCTGAGCAAGGAGTGGGGTGGGGTGCCGATGTGGCAGCTTGGCGATTATGCTGATCGCACGACAACGAGACCAGCTCAGCCCGTTCGCCTACCTTGCCGTGCCCGAGCTGCAATACCCTATGTGCCAGGCGTGAGCGAGTCATTGGCCCGCGTTTTTTGCACCTACGATGTGCATATAGCTCACGTGCCTGCGTGCAAGCTTCGTCACGAGTTGGTGTCCGTAAAGGACAAGCTAAAAAAGGAAAAGTTTCCCGGAGTAATTTATAAAATCCCCTGCTCAGACTGCAATCACTCCTACATAGGTGAAAGCGGAAACTTTGAAAGACGGCTGAATGAGCACAAGAATGATGTCAAGAAAAAGGCTTGTTCCAACGCACTGGCTGAACACGTTGAAAACACGAAGCATGATATCGCTTGGGAAGATGCGGCAATTATCGGCTGTGAGAAAAACTGGATGTCACGCCAATATCTGGAGTCTTTGTTTATCCAGACAACAGATCAGACGCTCAACCGTAACATCGGCAATCTACCGCCCTCGTACGCTAGATGCCTGCGACGATTAGCACAACGTACTTATGCTTTGTGTGCGAATTTTTTTCCATCAGTGAACAAGACTTCCGTGTGGAAGTCGAAACGTCCTTCCATCTTGACAACACCTTTTGGTCGGCGCTTCGTTATTTTCGCCAATGTACTCACCCGACCAGACGAGATTTCGTCGAACCTTAGATTTCTTCTTGTATCAGCTTTGAGGTTAGAAGAAACTACAGCCGCCATTGTGATTCACAGACGGGCGGCCGGTAAATAAATGAGTTTCGAGGATTGTAAAGTTCAACTATACTAGAACTATATATCAATATCATAACCTCAAACGCTCAACTATGCCTAACGTACTACATACAAAGCGTTACCTCCGCACTGCAACTATACATAACAAAACCCTCAAATATTGTCCTTAAACAAAAAGGTTTTAAAATATAAATACACTGAAAATCAACTCACTTCAGAAAGGTAGTTACGTCTAGAGAGCGCCTGAAATATCCAACCTTACCCAATGAACAAAACCTCTGTTGAGACCACCAGCATTCCCATCTTCCATTCCTCTCCGATAGGACACTTCTAAATTACGCTTCTGTAGGCTGAGACTTCAGCGCTGCAAACGTCCATTCTTTGGAGACATGTTGCGGAGCCATGTCAATGGGCAGCAATCGGTCTCGATGACGAATCGTGGGCCTGCCAAGTAGCATTGCAGTTTTGAGTAGCCCACACTAAACATGCGCACTCCTTCTCCGAGGCAGTGTACGCATCTTCACGGGTCGTGAGGTTCCTGATCACGAACAGAACGCAATGTTCCTCCCCACTGGCTCGTCATGCTGGCTCAAAGAAGCATTCACAGCCACTCCCTTTCGCGTAAAAACCTTTCAAATAGCCTTCAACTAAAAGTCGCACTTAACAAGCTCCATTTATCCTAAGCGCTACGCCCTGTAAACTATGCGTTTTTTTAAACATCCGTCTCCATGACTGACCGAACGAGCGCCTAATCAAATAATAGGACAACCGATGCGGTTTAACATCAACCACTTTTGAGGACAAAATGATCCTACCGAATTTGCCTATGCAATAAAACGACATCTCATCAATGATAGATTAGTCACCGCACATGAGAACAAAAACGTGGTAGTTTAGCTTAATATTCCTTCAGCTCCTTTGCAAAAGAGCTGAAAAAACAACTGAACCAAACATCCAGTTTGGACTTCACATTTCACTTCCCTCTGGCTTTCTTTCAGCCGCGCCCATCCGGGTCGCGGTCTGACTGCTTCTACTGCGGCGCGGAGGCGACATAAGGCAGAAGAGGCAGTCCTGCCCCTGCTATTGTTTGCACCTCCACGCCCCTCCGAAATGCTGCGACAACAGTGCAAGTATAGACGGCCTCTGCCACTTGAAGACGAGCCGTTACTGAAGTAATCAGCTGTCTTTTCCAGCCTTCCTCAACAAGCGTATCCCGGAAGGCAACTTACATTGCGCCAGACGCGTCTTTCGTCTCCGGAGTATGAACAAAGAAGACCTAGATGGCCTGGCTTTCATACTAGAGCCTCTTGCATACTGGCGTTCTAGCGCCTCCTGGTATCCGGGGCAGGTGGACCCTTTTTCTTTCCCATTTGGTGACAGGAGGGCATTGTCTGGCTCTTACTACTGGCGATGTTATAAATAACATCGAATCCTTGCAGAACCGCGCTGATCGCTTCATATTTTCAGACTACTCACCCTTCACAAGTGTTACAGCATTAAAAAAACGCGCTGAACTGCAAGATTTGTCCTATCGTCGTAAACTTGCTCGTTTAACACTTTTCCGTAAGCTTTATCACCACCCATCCCCTCGCAGTGATTTGTTTCAGTCACTTCATGCCATCTTTCCACGCCGTGATCATTGTTTAAAAATCAAACGCGTAAAGTGTCATTCATCGCCTAACGCCAATTTATGCATTCCCCGTACTACCATGGAACTGAATAGTTTACCATCAGTCATCGCCACAGAAACTCACATAAAAAAACTCCAACAGTTTCTTTGCTGCAAAGGAAATGTGTAAAATTTGCTGTTTTTGCTGTTTTTGTTTGTGTTCATTTTTCCCTTTTGTCTAATGCTTTATGTTTTAACGTTTTTCTTTGTATTGCACTTATTACTGAAATTTATCGGGAAGGAAGCCATCAGTCACCAAAACCAAGGTGCACATGGGAATGTTTTGTAATTTTTTTTCAATTTGTAGTGCCAACCAATTGGTTTAAAGAAAATTACTTATAAAGCAGCAGAAAAAACAACCATGCCACCGGTGGGATCCGCACCCACGACCTCCGAATGTCGCGTCCGGTGATCTACCAACTGAGCCACGACGGCGGCTGTGCAATCTGCTGCTTTCGTGGGTATTTATGTTTTGCGTGTCAAAAAAAAAAAGGATGGTCAAAGTTTATCAATACTCCATGAGGCAGGATAGTGTGAGTAACGAGGGGTATGAATGCCTGGGATATATACTTGGAGTTATGAATGGTACATAAAAGTTAGCCAACTGACTAATTATATTGTTTGGAGGGCGTAAATAAAAGAAAGGGTACCAGGCTTTTCGTTGAGACCTTCTTGAATAGTATCAAACTTGTGGGTAAAATAGGATCCACGTTGTTCACGTCCTCGAGTGTTTTTGAAGCCCCCTTGAAGAATTGGTTACCTTTAATTGGTCAAATGAGTGTCCTTCGGAGTTTACATGCTTGGATAAGGAAAGATTTGGGAGAGGCTTGGTGTGTTCGCGGTGATTGTTAAATCGAATGCGGAATTCAGTGTCTCTCTGTCCTATGTACTGCTGAATACACAGAGTGCATTGAAGAAGATAAATAATGTTTCATGAGTCGCGGTCAAAGTTGCCGTTGATTGAATGCCGGAAACCTGACCTCGTACTCGTTACGAAACACGTAGTCTGCATGTGTTTGAAAACTTTGCAGCGACCTTTACCAGAGGGGTGACATCCATATTTTGGGGTTTTGTGTTCCTGGGAGTGCACTAGATAGTTCTGAATGCTTTTGGCGCGCCTGTATATCACGCGGGGTGCGCATGTAAATATATTAGTCGTTCACTTTGCTGGAGGATATTAAAGCACTTACTAAGAATTCGGTTTATGTTCGGTGCGTTACTGTTAAATGTGAGAATAAGATTTGTAGTGTAATCATTTCGGTTATTTTTCGGTGCCCCTGGAGTATTTGGTTACTGTTCAGATTTGAAGCTGTGCTTATGGCGTCATAAATAAGGGAAGGCGGATAGCGCTATGTTAGAGCACGTTGCGCATGTGTTCGGAGCTGTCATGAAAGTTTAGGTTGTTAGAGCAGATTCTGCTTAAACGATGGGCCTGCGAATAAGGGATGCTGGTTTTGCAGGGACGGGGATGGGCGCTTTGAAAATGTAGATATTTTTTGGAGTCGGTTGGTTTTCTATAAACGGTTGTACGAACTGACCCCTTGTCCACCAGAATGTCAACATGAAGAAAATTCATTTTACTGGTTGAGTGAGTGTGCGTAAACTTTATGTTTGGGTGTACGGAGTTGAACCTGTCAATTAAATGGATAAGTTGTTCTGTGTTCGTCAATGTTATAAAAATATCATCGAAATAGCGTTTGTAAAAAGACGGCTGAATTGGACAAGAAAAAATTTTGACTGCCTGTGATGCATGAAGATGTTGGCATAATTTGGGACCATTCTTGCTCCCATAGCGGTGCCACTTACTTGCAGATAATATTGAAGATCAAATTCGAAGCTATTATTTTCCAACACAATTTTGACTAATGTTCCTAAGATATTTGGGCTTGGAGATTCATGAGGTCTCTGCTGTTCATAAGGTTTTTAAAGGGCTGCAATGGCGCCGGCGTGGGGATGTTACATCCATGGTCACAAGAAAGGCTCCTTCAGGTAATGCTACGTTGTCTCTCTGGCGGAGAAAGTGGTTTGTGTCTTTGATGTAGGATGGATGTGTGGGCGGAATGTGACTAATTAGTGTGTAAATGTACGTTGATAATGGTTCTGTGATGGTGCCGATTCCTGAAATTATTGGCCGTCTAGGGATACCGGCTTTATGTAATTTAGGGAGCATGTAAAAACGCCCAGGAGAAGGATGGCTAGCTGTGAGTGCTTTACATAGTTTTGGGGAGATTTCATTGCGTTTTGTGAGGTGGAGGAGGGTATGAAATATAGCTTTTGAGTACTCGTCGGTGGATCACCATGAAGTTGTTTACAAAAATTATTGTCAGAAAGCTGTCGGGTGCCTTCTGCTATATAATGATCCCTGTTGAAGATAACAATGCCTCCACCCCTTATCAGCTGGCTTTATGACGATGTCGGTACACACTAAACACAAATGACACGAGATGGGAGGTTTATCGCTGTTCGTCCGCTTTAAAACACCGCATCACCAGACGAGAACACCGGTAAAACGGTGCACATGATATCATAAACACCGAAGCAACACCAGCTAGAACTGACGGTGCGCTAACGAGGTCCGCAATCGTTCATCAGACGTCTCTAACGGAGTGGTTGTCGACATTCGGAACCTTCCGAACGGCGTAAAAAAAAACACCGTACGGCAACTGACACGGAGCGAGGTCGAATTCCTGCTGCTGTTCAAAAGAATGCGCCAGTGGAACTGTGTACTTTTATTTGTTTCGCTTAGTTCCGGAACGAAGCAGCAAGTTTTGGTTTCGGTCGAGATGCAATCGATAGCAGGCGGCGCAAAGGATCAGAAGACGGCGAGAGAGTCGTGAGTGCGGACGCTGAGACTGAGCGACGTATGCGCTAGGCCTAGCAGCGCCAGCGGGGCCGTCTCGGATTGCGTCGCAGAATTGAGCACGGCGGGTTGTCTGCAGCCTCTCTTGGAACGGATATCGTGAGCGGCGACTTCGCGCTCGACACTGCTGCTTTTCGATGCGCGATGGGGAAAGGAAAGATGGATGCTAATCGAGTTCACTGAAGTGGATATCGTAAACGACGGCTGAGCTTGCCCCTCGCTCTGGTTTGCGAATGGCGCTATGGCGCCGTTGTGAGCGAATTGAGACAAGCGCTGGCTTTGCCGCGCCCTTGGCCAGCGGGAGAGAAATTTCTACCTCGACACTGCTGCCCGGAAGGATATTTTTGAATCCCTGCCTTCTCACATCCGTCTCGCCGTCATGGTAAGTGATTTTGCGTCTTAAATAACGTTGCACGATAAAGACGTGAGCAGGCTTGTGTGGAGCGCTGAAGCCCTGTGCTGCGGAATGGAGCAAAACATTAGCGCAGTCTTAACGACGCGCTGCCAGTGTATGGGTTGTTTTATATGACTATGCGCCAGCGCTTGAGCACCTGCATTGTCAGTCAATCCCACTGCCTGCGTTATAGTTCGCCTTCATTCCGCAAAGCACCGCACGAGCGCTCTGTACAAGTCTGCTTGCGTCTGCACTGAAGCACACCTTGCAAGCGCCTGTAGGTTTTCGGCATTTTTATTTTAGTGCCCTCCGAAGCATTTGTGTAATTGTAGTTTAGATATGTGCAGCATTTTTGGCCACTTTTAATTTCATGGATGTTCGCAGAACTAGGTATGCGGCATCGCTATTAACATAAAAAAAATCAGGTTGCTTTTTCTAAAATGCCATGGTTCCCCACAAAAAAACATGAATTTGCTTATCGTGCGCGTCGCTGCAAGTTTATGAATGTGCTCAAAGCTTCTGAAGTACATACTTGTATTCTGCCGTCATAGATTCGGCCGCCACATTTAGATTTCCAATCTGATTATTTGTTGCTTTCAGTCAATGGCGCAATCTCTTTGTCACTGGAACACGATTGAAAGCGAGAAAGCAACGGCTGTCAGTTCTTGCCTTATGTTCTGCGGTTCGTTGCGGCATAACTTCGATGGGTGCAGTATAAACGTGCTGTCACTATTTGTGAAAATATAACAGCTGCTTTAATTTCAAAGCATCACATATTTCATTGCCTTGCTCACCTATCATTATTGGAGTCAGTAATTCGAACGACATACATTTTATTCGTAATGATTTGCTTGGTATCAAACCTGACTGGACATTGTTCTATACAGGTTCTAATCTATGAAGAACTCCAAGGTTGCATCAGTTTAATCTACAAGCAGTACCAAACAGTTCAGAGTTAAGTCGCAAAGAAAGATGCCCCCTGAAACACTTGTAGGTATTTTTGTGCAAATTATTGGTCGACATAGGCAGGAACTGAAATTATTGTACGAAAATAGCAGCTCAGTATTTATCTGAGCATCTGATGACTACCTTTTAGGCACAGAATTTACTCAAATTTTGTCATTGATGTCATGAGCCTTAGCAGAGCTTGGCTTTTGTGATTATTTATTTTAGAATGGGGCTGGCACAAAGCCCTGGTGTTTCGTTATCTTGCAAAGAGGCGGGATGCAAACAGTGACAGTAAGGAGCTGCTGACCCCCAAGGGATTTTCGTTAAAATTCAGGCATAGTTACTTGTGCAATTAAAAAATAGACAATAGTAGGAATAAGGAGCCAGTGTAACTGCTGCAATTATGCTCAGTTCTAAAAGTAGAGTACTTTCATGACTAAACCAGATACAGCGTACTGACACGCTGCTATTTTGGGGTTTGCATTGCTACTGTCTCATTTTCACGCGTGTTCACTACCACTCTTTTCAACTAACCAATAATCCAATGTTGAGATGGTTGTGGTTTCTTTAGACTTGCACGAAACTATCGGGAGGCGATCACCATTATTTGCTTTTGCGACTGTGGTTTTTTCATTTTATTGACAAATGGTAATGAGGTCTGGATACAGTGCAGCTATTTTCTATTTTCAGTTGGAAAAGAGTGTTTTGTGTTGTAGTCTTCGATGGCATCCAATCATTGTGGAGTGCTACTTCACAAGCTGTGTATAATGGTGATATACACTTCGAACAACACCATACCAGTCTTGTATTTTTAGGTCTTCATTATACACACGCAAATATGATTGATGGGGAGTACTGATTGTTGCTTCCCGGGCTGTTGTAGGTGCTCAAAATGTGATTCCCTAGAGAACATTTGCTTCTTCGATGCTCAGCAAAAATTTCTCTAGTTGCCATATGTATCAAATGTCACGAATAAAGCAAGAGTGGTTGCTTTCGTGTGCAGCTGTACCTTTCGAATGCACACTTTGTATCACACTCCCTTATGAGCAGTGGCTCACCATTGTTTCTTTAGCCTCTAGTTCGATTACAGTTAGGCTGTTGCTGCACTGGTTGCAGTTAAATGAGATTGAGCAGCTCAGTTGTGTTATAGCTCGAATATGGTTTTCAAATCTTTGGCAGGGAGGCCATTGCAGCATTTTATTTAACTTTTGCACAGTTGTGGTGGCCCATTAAATGTGATCATGGCTCTAATGGACAAATCATATATACAGTCGCACCTCTGTAATATGGACACGTTGGTTTCCGAGCAAAATTCTCGCAAAGTGATTCATCCATACTAACGAATCATGAATGAAAAAGTTTTGATACAAAACTTGTCACCAAGTGGTGGGCACATAGTGGTGGGCAATGAAGTTGAAGCTAGTGTTGATAGCTCCAAGTACATTAGCCTGGTTACCATTATCTTTAAAAATCGGTCAGTGACATGTTGGAACCTCGCATTTCTTTTACTTTATGCTTGAAAAAATTCGGTTGAGCATGGTTTTTCTATGTAAAATTTCTCACTTTGAGGAGGGGAGACCAGCCCCTCATGAATTCATCCCTAGGAGTGTCGTCATATTGTGCGTTATACTGAAATGCGACAGTATTTTTTTGCACTTCTACATGTGTTAGAAATGTCAGTGATATTTCGTTTTTAATTTTGCAGGACCAAGCACTTACAGCATGCCCCCTCACCTATCAAGGCGCAGTGTTCCTGTTCATTGGCCATCACCCTGTAGTGAAAACCTCATCACTTCTGTGGGGATTCTGCTGTTTGCAGCCTTCTGGGTGTTCCGTTTGGAAAATCTAAAGAAGGCACTCTGTCTGCTGACCTTTCTTGAGAGTGCTCTTAGATGCTTGGCTTAAAATAAACCACGCTTCGATGGTTTTGTGCTCATCAGTTTTTAAAAACCATTGTCTTTCCTTCACAGCTTCCTCTTTTATCTGCCTGTACATGTTTTACATGTCTAGTTTTTTGGTACTGTTTGGAATACTGGTAGTGGAACACAAACTGTGCTGCTATAACTTATCAATGTTGACATGATATAGTTGGCCAGAGCGAAGAAAAAGGAAAACAATATCAGCATGAAACTTTGAGAAAACTGATGTATAGCCTTTGTCAAAAAGTACAGAGCCAAAGGGTTGGGCTTCTAAGCCGTGTAATAAGGCCTCTGAGCATCCATGGATGTCCAACATTCACGGTGGTCAGGGCAAGATTTTCGGTACCTTCAAGAGATCTGGAATGCTAGCGATGCATAACAAGGCTCAGAAGCGAATTCCTTGGGCTCTGAGCTTCGACAAATGCTGTACTCGCATTATGTGGCAGCATGGAAAGACATGACAAACAGGAACAGCAACATTTCATTGACCCTAAGAATCATCACCCCACTGGTTTCTTGTCCCTGCATGGGCTAATCATGGTTTTTATCTTTTTGCATCTAGCTTGGACAGCTTCCTGGGAGCACTGTCAGCATTTTGTATTTGTTTTTTGTTTTTTTATAGACTTCCCGTTCTGCCACATGACACATTTGCTAGCATTTATACATATCCTTTAATTAGAAAAAAAATAATGGTGATAATGGATTTGGTGAACAATTAAGTTTTCAAGCAAATATGTGCTTAGACACAGGTCTTCAGTAATTCAATTACTTATTTAATCACAAAGTTACTAGTCCTTAGTGTGATCAAGTTGCCATGGGAACTTTTCTGGAATTTTTCTTCACTTCGTCCTAAAGTGAAGGTGATGAATGCCTTTCTCCCGATCAAACAGAATGCATGTGTCAGCGCTTTGACCTTAGCCCATGTGTTTTTGCCTTGCTTGTAGTGCGCACAGTCATGTAATACCAGGCTCACTAATTCCTTGTGTTTCAGCATTAGTCATTACTTGTTAGCTAGATTGAAAAGCATGTGCACGTGTTTCTGTATTCTAATTTTTTCCATATAAGTTATGAGTGCTGCATTTTATTTGACACATACTCCTTCATATGGGTGGCTAACATATTTTTTGGGGCACATAAACTTTCTCTAGAGCATAGGCCTCCATATATTGAGTGTAAAGTTTTGTTTTCTGTTCTTTTTATGTGATTGTGTGTTAAATTGAATGCATTGTATACATTTTCTAAGGTTATGTTCATCCTATGTGTTTCTCAATAACAAACACAAATATTAGAGGTTGCATACCTGTGATATTTTACTGTAGATTTAGTGGGCTGCTTTAGGATGTCTGTTTAGTATTTCTTTTACTGTAGTTGGTAATCTGCATCTTGAAGTTGGCCACTTGGAATTAGCCACTGGGAATTGTCTGGTGCATAAATTTTTTTAGCTAATCTTATCTGACAGCTTCAGTTAGCCTGAAGTGTAGCGAGGTTTTCAAGTCAACTCTGCATTGTTTTTCAAGATTTGCTATTGTATCTTTTTGATTACTTTTAGGTGCTGATTTCAAGTTAGTCCCTGTCTCTAATACCTGTCCAAGAATTGTGGCTTCAAATGTTGTTTATTGTCCTCCATTTAAAAAAAATAAACTTGTAATCTACTGGTCTTTGTGACCTTTGCTTTACGCAGGCTCTTCAATTTCTTTTCAATTGAATAAGATTGACATGTTAAGCAGCCTTTTAATGCTGCTGGTGTTAATATTTCAGATATGTGTGTAGGTTAGTAACTGACATTTGTGATAATCCAGTGCAATTTGCAGCGGTGGTCTGTGTATTTCAGTATTTTCGAACATCCAATGGAATGAATCAGTCGCATGCACAAGTTAAAGTGCGAACAGTGTTTTGAGGACGTGCTAGTAACAATGTTATGTAAAGTGCTTAAAACTGCTGTCTAGAAAAAAAAAGTCTAACAAACTTACACAGGTGCCTTGTACTATGAAGGTAAAATCCAAGAACTATATTTTTGTTCGAAAATAAAACCACGGAGCACAAGCTATATGCAATATTTTTGTGTAATCCTTACGGCGAATCCTTCTGCTTTTATCGACTTTGAGGACTTATGGACTGGATGAAAACAGTGCTCGAAAAGTATTTTCAATGCGCGAGTGGAGCACGGAATTCAAAATTTTCTTTAAAAAGGTCCATTATGGACTGAAAAATAAGTGACAGTAATGAACGGATTTTAAGGATACAATATACAAATGCATTCTTAAAAACTTCTAAAGGCAGAGAGATGGCAAACATTATTTGTCCAATGTGGAGCTGCCCGCAAGTGGCTTGTGCACCATTCAGGTTCTTTAACTTCAGGGATTCGGTTTTTGGACCACAGTGAAGAGATGGTATACTTTTACGAGAAGAAAAATGTGTTGCAGGAATTTGGCACGTAGATCCGTTACCACGGTCTTGTTTTCAGTTTCCTTGCCTGTCGTCTCCCCAACTCTGTTTTTCTTCCCATTCAGAACCACCCCGTCAAGATACTTTCGGCTAGCGCCGGAGCCATGGTTAGTGTATTTTTCACAGAAGTGCCGTATACACAGCGGAGTCAGATTAAAGACGTTTCCTTGCCGCCGCCGCTGGTCTCGTTTTGTTTCCGCGATGTACGGCAGTACGCTGCGACGTGACTGCGACGTCGTGTGTATGCATGGCGCCACGATCGTGCAACGCAGGCATCAAAGAGGAGGTGAAGACAGCGGTCCGATGCACTTTGTATCCAGCCTTCTTGCCCTGTTCCTTACAGTACTACTTCGTAACGGTATGGACGGAACGGGGCTGGTTATATCTCAACATTGAAGTTCGATTGGGCTTTGTTCATGATTACAAAGCGCATTCGAACCTGCTTATTGTGATTAATGAACTAGCACCGTTCCGTCTATATAGTTAGCAGTTCTAGTGGCCTTGTAAGAAAGAGCAAAAATGCAATATAGAAAAACGGAGCGCTGTCATCACCTCCTCCTCCTAGATACCGGCGTTGCGAAATCTTAGCGCCTGCATAAACACGATACCGCAGCCACCGCTCAGGGCATCGCCGCGGTTGAAACCTCCCATTGCTAACTGGAAGTGCATCGTAATTTTTGGTGTTAAAATCTACACCAAATATACTACCATTGTCAACCGCAAGTGCTTCGTATTTCTTGGTGTAAAAATCTACAGCCAATCTGCTCCCTTCGCCGACCGTAAGACCTCCGTATTTTTTGGTGTTGAAATCTACCCCAAGTCTAACGGTGTATATCGAACCTCGATTTGGGAGGACGCTAGAGGACAAGCCAAAAACACCCATCTGGGTTGATTTGTGTTTAGTGTGTACGGTTGCTGAGTGCCTCTAGAGAAGTATAGGAGTATATATATGCATGGTAGGATATTGGGAATTTAACTGGCGATTTTCTGAGCAGCGCGGCCGCCTTTATGCACGATAAAAACTTTGGTAATGTTTCCGAGGGCTAATGTGTGTGTCTAGTGCAGTATCTTGCTTTATATGTTGAGTGTCCGTTTAAGCAGACAACTTTGCCTTTTCAGCTGATTATTACAAATATACCCCAAGCGGGGCAGACAAAATGTGAAAAGCGTTTTTTATGTTTAGCTCCTCTCCTGCAAAATTCTATTAAAGGTGCCAGGAGAAAATACCAAGCATTAAAAGAAAACCTATTTTCCTGCACTGCGGCGGAAAAAGAGACTGCGGTAGTGCTTATGCCGCACTTCTGTCGCGTGTGTTGACATTTTCTCGATGTCCGTTCTCATTGTTCACCTTGTCTGTGTCTAACAGCGGCCAAAGGTTGACGACAGGCGCCTGGAATGGCGCAAACTTTCGAGTGCGATAGCATGCGCGTCGGTCTGGTTCCATGGCCTTCGTTGCTTATTGGCAGGCAGGTGCAACCGCACTTGACGCTCTCTTTCTTTTTCCGAACAAGAGACAAAGCTGAGCTCTGGAAGACCAAAGTTTGGAAGAAAAACTTTGCCATTGTCCGTAACTCCGTGTTCCTGCCGGACGAACTTGCACCCTGAGTATACGGGGAACGGGCGTCGGATAAACGCCGACGAACTCTGGCATGCCTCGGGATATCTATGTATTGCAGTTTAGCTTTTTTGTTTTTGTTCGGCTCCGAGACCCGCTCAAACCGGCCAGGAATTGTGTGCGCGAAATAATGCCAATCAGTGATGGTAACTGCAGTTTCATCGGAATCGTACTCTCACCTGCAGAGACGGTCATGCGTCAAGGATGTGCAGCCTGCTTCTGTGTGTGGACTACGAGGAAGCAAAACATAGGAAGGAGCACTAAGTGACAATCGTGAAGCATGCTCGTACAAAAATTTTTAGCAACCTTCTTTACAATAACTTCAGAGAAACGTTAATAGGACCTATTTAAAACGAATAAAGTATTTAAAGTGCCTTTATACTTTGTAGTGACAATCTATCAATCATCTTTTGACAATTGGCCAACGATCATAAAGAAATTTAACTATGCTATGCAAAAACCATTTTTACTACTTATCATTGCCTTATCGACACTTTTATATACTTTCTATCACAGACTTGCCAACAATGTATATGGAAACCTATCAACGGTCTTCCGACAATTGCTCACCGATATTTAAAACACCCAAGTGCGCAGAAACCAGTTAAACCCCTTACCACCGACTTATCCACAGTTTCTATATACATAAAATCAATGACATAATGCAAGTGTCTATCAACAACGTAATCAACGGTCTTCGGACTAATGGCGACCTATATTCAGACTCATGTTTATAGAAAGTCTATAATTCTTACCGAGAACTTATCAACATATGAAGGAAGTGCGTAGCGACACTGCATGACGTTTTTATCAACACACTTTCTACACTTCAAAAGCATTTTGTGAACGCTGCTTTATCGACTGTTTAAAAAATGACAGAAGCAAACGTAAATTAGTACATTCATTTACTGCACACAAGCCCTCGGTACAGAAATGCTGGGAAACACCCTAAAAAAATTGTTTTGAGGTTGTAAAACAGACGAAAAGAATATTGCTTTCGGAACAAAAGCCCTAGAGCCCTCAGAGCCCTCTTGCTAATAATGATGACAAGATGTTTTTGACATGGGTAGCACTCACGTCAAAATGTTTTA
The DNA here is from genome assembly GCF_052857255.1 of Amblyomma americanum. NCBI lineage: Eukaryota > Metazoa > Arthropoda > Arachnida > Ixodida > Ixodidae > Amblyomma > Amblyomma americanum. The sequence continues at coordinate 20,104,540 of NC_135500.1, forward strand.
CTGTGTGCCCCAGAAGAAAAGAATATTTGGTAATACAAACTTATTCTAGAGATTTCGTATTATTTACTAAAAGCCTCTTTGGAACTTCGAGACAAAATTTTATTGCCAGTAGGCATTACATATGTAACTGGCTTCTTCATATGAACATAAAATCTCACCATATACATACGCAGTGTTTCACCTAAGAGTTTAAGAAATATTTAAAAATAGGCTTTTTGAGTTAAAAGAGAGCTTTTTCGGCATAACATTGTCAGCAGCGTAGTATTGTCACAGGTTCCCGGAGAACGCTCGGGCCGAAAGAATGGACTAGGCGGAAGATGTACCCACACAGACGTACATTTAATACACCTTACGTTACACAAACACTAGCACAACACAAAACACAAAGGCTACTGATACACACGACCCGAAAAAACTGCTACTAGCGTCCACTACTAGTGTTCTACTATTAGCGTTCGGCTTTCGTGCTCACGGTTCGGTGCTGATGCATCGTTGCGTGGGTCCAGTAGCCGGCGTTGAGGTGGCGTTCGAAGTACTTGGGCTGGCGTCGCCGTCGTACAAGCTCCCGGTCCAAGCGCCCATGGAGGTGATGCCGGTCATGTTGGCGTTGGGTGCACCAGCCGGATGGGTGGCAACAACGCTGGAGACAACCCTGGCCGTAGCAGCTGGTAGCGTCCTCAGTTAACTCCCCGGAACGGGCTCAGGCATGGCAGGAAGTCCACGGTGCGAAGCCGTAGAACGCGAGCTTACCGGAGCAGTAGCCGGCGTCGCTCTCTTCCAGCCGAAGCGTTCCTGACCCGCCGGAGCCTCCGCTTCTCTGCTCTCCCCCCCTGCCTCTCTCTCCCTCGCACTTTTATAAACTAGGCGTTGGTTTACGTCATCCTTGTCGTCCTCTTCTTCTTCTTCTCTTCTCTTCTTCACCAATCATCTCTTCCCACCTCACCGAATACTTATTCATCTTCTTTATTCTTCGGTTAATACGCGCAATCTTTATCGCCATCCTCGTCGTCTTCTTCAAACCTCTCTCGTTCACACTTCTATTCCAAACTCCCGATTATATGTGACAAGGGCCCCATCTCTCAAGACTCTTTCCATGAAAAACTGCTCACATCATCCTCATCTTCAAGCCTTCCAGCGAACCAACTGACTATCTTCTCTGGCGATTCTGGACCCAGAACGCAACACATCGCCGATGACAAGCACACACAAAATGCACACCACTGACACAGCACACTAAACTGCACTCACGGAACTTTAGGACACCACTGCCGTTGTCCGTACGGTGTCCTGTAACATGTTAATGTCCACAACACACTCCCTTGTATAAGTACACTGCAACAGCAAGAACAACAACAAAAAGATACAACCCAGAGATAGCTACAGCTGTTCAGTTGGCTCTTCTCGTGAGGTCAGCTCCAACGTTATCTCTGCCTTTATATATTCCACCTTAAATGACTATTCTTGCAAGGCCAAACTCCATCTCATGACTTTACTGTATTTCATTTTGGCCTTGGTTAAGTATTCAAGCGGCTGATGATCCGTTTGAATTCTGAAACGCCTCCCATAAAACAAATGTGAAATTCATTTACCGCCCGCACCACCGCCAAGCATTCCTTTTCAACAGTGGAGTAGTTGCATTCACTAGCAGATAATCTGTTACTGCAAAAAATACCAGCTGTAGCATGCGATTCTCTTCTTGCAAAAGTACGTCTTCTAAAGCTCTGTCTGATGCATCAGTGCGAAGAACAATTTCTTTATTCAAATACGGAGCAAGCAGAACGGGCGGTTTTGCCAGATACCATTTTAACATCATGAAGACATTTTCATGTTCAGCAGTCCAATTCAGCTTATTGCTTGCCCCTTCTTAGTGAGTTCGACAAGCGGATCGGCTAGGTGAGCATCATCGGGAATAAAGTCTCTGTAGTATCCCGTTACACCCAGGAACGACTGCACTTATTTCCTGGTCGTCGGTATGTGGGCTTGCTGTATTTTGTCGAAGGTGCCTTTCGTCGCGATGTGGCCCATCCCCAGCTTGTGTCCGAGAAAAGAAATGGCTTCAAAGCCCACCTCACATTTTGTCGGTTTTATGGTCAACCTGGCTTGCTGAACTCTGTAAAAGAGTTTTTCCAGCGTAATTACATGCTCTTCCCACGTATCTGTTGCCACAAGGAAGTCATCAATATAGTAGCTTACATTTTGGAGCCCGTCCAAAACCTTCCTCATCAGCTTCGTGAGTATTGCGGATGCTGTCTTCAAACCAAAAGACATGAATTTAAACTAAAATAAACCTACCGAGCAAGAAAAGGTAGTCTTCTCTTTCAGCGAATCTTCCATTGGTATTTGCCAATTCTCTTTAGCTAAATCAAATTTAGAAAAAAAAACCTTTTGTGAGCCACCTTAGCGAACACCACGTCTGCTTTGGTATAGGTTCGGCATCGGGTATTATGATGTCATTTAGCCGACGGAAATCTACACACAATCGGTTAGTACCATCGGAATTTTTGACAACCACGAGCGGCGCATTTTATGCTGACCACGACCTCTCAATCATACAAAGCTCCAACATATTCCGCACCTCAGTTTCAATTGCTTCTTGAACTAGTAAAGGTAGTGGGTATTGTTTCATGCTGATTGGTCTATCTGTAGAGAGATTTAATTAGCAACATATGACACCTGTTTTGGCCGGAACATCCGGAAACACAACCCTCTTTCTTTGGAGTAGGGCTTTTATCTGTGATCTTCTGTCTTCATTCAAATCGGGGTTTTTCAGCACCTTATTCCATCTTACACTTTTCTCCACACTGCACGTGGGTATATCGGCAACATCATCTATCTCCTCTGCCACTAACGAGCATGCTACCTCTTACCGTACGGGAACGCTTTCCTCATACTTTTTCAACATATTTGCATGGAAAACGTTCTTGGTGTTATTTATCAATAATTCTTAATCCATGTCATTTTTCTCCGGCGTCACAAGGTAAGGGCACTTCCATTGCATCAATAACTTATTATGATCAGTAGGTAGCAGGATTAGAACCCAGTCACCCGGATTCAGATTTCTGTGAGTGGCTTTCTTGTCATAGTATCCCTTATAGCGTTCGCGCGCCCTTTCCAGGCCTTGATATGCAAGGCTGCATGTTTACTTCAACCTGTCCCGCAATTCAAGAACGTATGTTTATGTTGTCTCGAGATCTGACGCAATCTCTTTATTAGCCCACAACTCCTTGAGCATTGTAAGTGGACATCTAACGGTTCTCCCGTACAACATCTCGAAGGGCGAGAAACCAAGACTCATTTGCGGTACTTCACGGTAAGCGAACAAGAGCTGCAAGATATCTATCCCAAAAGGGGGGTCTCTCCTGGCACATTTTCCTGATCCTATTTTTGAGGGTGCCATTGAAACGCTCTACAAGCCCATTACGCATGGGATGGTATGCCATTGTTAGTAACTGCCTTACTGACAAAAGGCGGTTAACCACCTTCACTAGTTCCGACGAGAAGTTCGACCCTCGGTCGCTCAAAAATTCCCTCGGGAAGCCATAACGCGAGAATATCTCCACAATACACTCCGCCACTTGAATACTCTCAATAGTCTTCAATGGAATAGCGTCAGGATAACGAGTGGCCACGTCAACCAGAGTAAGCACCTATGTATTGCCTTTGACGGATACTGGAGAGATTGGCCCCGCAATGTCAATAGCCACTTTTTGAAACGGTAGGTCGATGGCTGGAGTCTTGCCCAGAGGTACGGGAGCAACTCTTCCCATTGGAACTGTGCGCTGGCATACGTCACATGAGCGAACAAAGCGTTTAGCGTCTCTCTGGACACCTGGCCAGAAGAACCCCTTGGTGACTCTAGACACCCTTTTTGAACACCCTTGTGTCCGGCCATAATGGCGTCATGTCCTAAGCGTAACACTGTCTCTCTCATATCTTTCTGTAACACCAGCTGTTGGAGCAGCCTTCCTGAGCTAGATATGCATTCCCTGTGCAGAAGACCGCTTACCAATTGATATTCGTATGACGTAAGACTCCTCCTTCCTTTCACTTTTTCCCCAACTCTTTCAAATCAGGCTTTCAAGCTCGGGTTTTCTCTTTACCTAATTGCAGTTGTGTCCGGTGTTTCGAGCATCAACCACTCGAGATTGGGGTCTTCGGCACTTTTTGCACCCGTAATGTTTCCCAAGATGAGATCGTAGACGGGTTGGTCTACGCATTTTGCCACTACCTGTCCAGTATAATACGGCATGGAGACTAGAATCCTGGCTTCAGGAAGGGATTTTACTGTGCTATCTACAAGAGTGACTGCCGACGCTTCCCCTGTAGGATCCTTGTCCTTCATCAGGCTTCTCCGAACCAAAACTGTGTTGGCTCCGCTGTCTCTAAGAACCATATAGGACGGTCCTTTGTTTGCCCAACCACCACCGGCATTGCTGCTTTCGACTTTGGTGCTCCACTCACCGCCTCATTTTCCTGTGGCGTTTGCTCTCCTTATAGCTGTGGAACATCAGGTGGTGTGACAAGTTCTGCCCAAGAGTCGACAACGAATGCAGCTCGATCCGGCATTCTGTATCGGCACGCATCCAGAGTGTGACTCCTCCTCTTACAACCTTGACACACAACCTGTGTCTTTTGGGCAACGCTACTAGTCCGACAGTCAACTTCACGGTGTCCCACCTTGGCGCAGAGAAAACACCTTACTGGCGGCTTAGATGCACCGCCATAAGCTCTTCGTTTTGTCGCATCTGTATCTAGGACCTTTTGGTTTTCCTACTTTGTCTTACTCATATTTCTCAGCCCTTGAGCCCCAAGGAATTGGTATGCAGTGTCGGCAAAATATTCCAGCGAACACAACTTTCTTTCAGGAATAGCATTAGCTTTGGACGGCAACATGCTAAAAACTGCTCTGTCACCCGATTGTCACGCACCCCTTCAAAACTCTTTTGTGTTTGACATATCAAGGCACCTGTCCAAATAGTTGGTCAGCCTGCAGGAAAACTGCGTAGCGGTATCAGAATCCTCAGGTTTCGTTGTGCGAAATCTCTCACGAAAACCCTCTGCCGTAAGCCTGAATCTTTGGAGGAGTGCCTTTTTGACTTTCTCGCAGTCCATGGAATCAGCAGCAGGCATCCTCCTAAACACATTCAGCGCCTCCCCGACTAAACACAAGTTTAATGTCGTGGCCCACACACTGAGCTCCCAGCCTTGCCGCAAAGCTATCCACTCGAATCCTTGAAGATATGCGTCCAAATCATCTCTCTTGTCATCAAAAGGAGCGAACAGCTTTCTTGGACCAACTCTGGCTGGTCTAGGAGATTCAGTACCTTCTAAGGAACGCTGATAATTTTCCGTGATCTCCTCATATTCTACCGCGACATGCGTCTGTTTCCACAAAATAAACTGTTTCTCCCGTTCTATCCTTCTTCTCTCCTGTTCTGCTTCTCGTGCTCTTCTCTCTGCCTCGTGAGCTCTTTTATCCGACCGCTCTTCTGCTTCCCGAGCTCTTTCAGTATCCCACTCTTCTGCTTCGCGAGCTCTTCTATCCTCCTACCCTTGTGCCTCGCGAGCGTCTGCTCGTGCTTGCGCCATTTCCTCTCTCTGCCTATCTGGCTCCTCTCTCTGCCTCTTTCCCTCCTCGTCATAGAGGCGCATCGGCTCTTTGCTTAACCCCAGCTTGAGCTCCAGTTCTGACGTTTTTGCCAAATCCATACTTTCTGCCGCCCTGAGATCGGAAAGATCCGAGACAAAGCAAAAAGAAACAAGAAAATGGATCTTTGCACAGGCTCGCCATTTTACTTTGTCACGGATCCCCGGAGAACGCTGGAGCTGAAAGAATGGACTAGGCGACAGATGTACCCACATAGACGCACATTTAATACACCCTACGTGACACAAGCACTGGCATCACAAAACTAACAAACTAACACAAAGACTACCGATGCACACGACCCGGGAACACTGCTATTACCGTCAACTATTAGCGTTCTGCTATTAGCGGTCGGCGTTGGCGTTCGAAGGGCTCAGGCTGCCGTCGCTGGCGGCGTGGTTGGCTGCGTCGTACAAGCTTCCAGTCGAAGCGCCCGTGGAGTTGATGCCGGTGATGTTGGCGTTGGGTGCACCACCCTGATGGGTGGCAACAGCGCTGAAGGCACGCCTGGCCGTACCAGGTGGTAGCGTCCTCTGTTGTCTCCCCGGAACGGACTCGGGAACGGCAGGAAGTCCACGGTGCGAAGCCGTAGAACTCGAGCTCACCGGAGCAGTAGCCGGCGTTCCTCTCTTCCAGCCGACTGATTGATTGTAAAACAATTATTGCGCCGAGAGCAGGTTGCAGGAGACACATACTAGATGGCCGCTAGCCCATGGCTGATGGCGACCTCATTGCACGCTCAATTGCCCGTACTTGAATGTTAGGGTCCCAGCTGACCAGCACGGCCTCCCACCGCTCGGGAGAAGGGAGCTGTATCAACTCCGGCGGAGGCGGATCATTTGCGCAGTTCCAGAGAATGTGGTCGTATGTGGCCCTTTCATCACATTTATGGCAGTTTGGGTCGTACTGGCCAGGGTACATGAGGGCAAGCACTGCCGGATTCAGAAGGGAGCGTGTTTGCAGTCGGCGCCAAGGAATTTTCTGCACTTTTGTTAACGATTTGTGGGGAGGGGGATATGCGCGCCTCTCCAGCCTAAAGTGATGGGTGATGTCATGAAATGAGATCAACCCGTTCCTCGTGAAATTCGGGTCGGAGGGTGCGCTCACTGCCCGGTCGACGAAACCTCGGGCTTGCGCGTGAGCCGCCTCGTTCCCTGGATTATACGAGTGGGCCGGGACCCTGATCAATTCAACTTCTCTAATCGGAAGGGGGGGGGGGGCTTTTCGAAGGATGCGGAGTGAGGTAGATGTGATACGGCCCCTCGCGAAATTGCGCATGGCTGTTTTGGAGTCGCCGAATATAATATCAGCACGCGTGTTCACTATAGCTAAGGCTACTGCCACTTCCTCCGCCGTCTCAGAGGTGGTGGTTTCTATCGATGCGGCCGCCAAGGGGACGCCGTTCGCGTTCACCGCAACCAGTGCAAACGCTTTTCTCTGGGTTTGCCGGTATTCCGCTGCGTCCACGTACGCCACATTGTCGTTCCGGCCGTATTTGGTGTGTAGGGCACGAGCCCTCGCTGTGCGTCGGCCTTCGTGGTGCACGGGGTGCATGTTCTTGGGTAGGGGTTTAATCAAAAGAGCTTTCTTGATGTGCGTGGGCAATTGCGTTTTCGAGTGCCTCTCTGGGAGCTGTTCGCACATCTTTTGTCTCTATAGGATGGCCCTTCCCGGGCTCGTACGAGTGAGTCGTCCGAGCTGGGAAACAAGGTGCGCCTCGCACAGCTCCGAGAGTGTGTTTTTTACCCCAATGGCTCATGATTGAACTGCGCGAAAGAAACGGGGACCAAGAAGAAACACGTACACACACAGCGCAGACTGCGCTGCGCTGTGTGTGTCTGCGCTGTGTGTGTGTGTACGTGTTTCTTCTTGGTCCCCGTTTCTTTCGCGCAGTTCAATCATGAATGAAATCCACCAACCAGCCCGCCTCAAAACCCCAATGGCCAGCAACCTTTGCGTGGACGTACTGTGCGGGAGCCCAAGGGCCGCCTTGTAGGCCTACCGGATTGCAGAGTTGACCTTGTTCCTTTCGGCGAGCTGCAGTTGCAGATAAGGGAGGGAATAGACGATCCTGCTCAGCACGAAAGCCTGCACAAGTCGACATAGATCTTTCTGTTTCATGCCTCGTCTTTTGTGGGAGATCCGTCTGATTAGCCGCACAGTCTGATTGACCATGGCCGTAAGGCTGTCGATTGTTTCGGTGTTTTTACGATTTCTCTGTATGTACATGCCCCGTATGCGTATGGTTTGGACCTCCTTGACCAGAAGTCCTTGCACATATACATTCAGAGAGGTCGACGGTTTCAGGTTTGCGTTTCTACCGCGTGGCTTCGCCCTAAGAACCAGCAGTTCCGATTTCGAGTGCGAGCATTCAAGGCCCGCTCCCGACGCGTAAGTTTCAATTATGTCAACCGCCTGCTGCAGTGTATCTTCTATTTGGCCGTCATTCTCAGTGATCACCCACAGGGTGATGTCCGCGTATAAGTGTGCTGCAGCCCCGCAAAGGCGGCGAGTTTGGGAGGTAGTGTAATGAGTGCAAGGTTAAAGAGGAAAGGCGAGAGCACTGAGCCTTGCGGCGTGCCTAGGCTTACCTGAAGAATGGGCTCCGATTTGAGGCCTCGTAATGCAAGTTCTGCGGTCCGCTCGAATAGGAATGATCGGACGTAATTGAATGTCCGTTCTCCCGGGTCTATTTTAGAGAGGTTCGTGAGGATGGCCTCATGCGAGATGTTGTCGAAGGCCTTGTTCAGGTCTAGCCCGAGCACTGCCTTCGTTCCGGTCCCGCGTGGAGGGTCCAACACGTCCTTCTTAGACTGGAGCCTCACGCCCTGCGTGGACAGGCTAGCCCTAAAGTCAATCATTGTGGGAGGAAGTAGGTCGCGGCCTTCTGCGTAAATTTGCAATCGGTTAAGGATGACATGCTCCATGAGTTTTCCGATGCAAGACGTGAGGGAGATGGGCCGCAGATTCTCGATCGAGAGTTTCTTTCCCGGTTTGGGGATAAAGGTGTGTTTCACTTCATCCCGGTTTGGGGATGAAGTGTGTTTCGTGTTGGACCAGCGGGCGTCGAGAATGTTTTCTGAGAGTGTGAGATCCGGTGAGGTATCTATGCTAACGCTATTTCCGACCCGCGTGTTTTCTTGGGGATCGTTAAGAATTGTGAGGCCCAGGTTTTGGATCGTTTGCCACAGCTTGATGCCCTTGGGATTGTCTTTGCGATAACCCCAAGCTGAATGTTGGGCGTTAAAGTCGCCTACCACCAGGAGTTCTGCCCTGGCGGCCAGGCGCGTGGCTTTAAGCAGTAGGTCGGGAATTCCTGAGCCTCTGTCTTTCGGGGAACTGTATAAGTTCAGAAGAAAGAGATTTGCGTCTCCTTTTTTCCTCGGCACAATTTCTCGTAAAGTGTATTGTTTGTTAGAACTGTCTATAGTGTGTTGTATCGCCGTAATGTTGCGTTTCACAAAGGTAGCTGTGAACGGGGTCGTCGACTTCGTCACTGCGTTCGAGGGGGGAATGAATGCTTTATAGCCTGGTAATTTCGCCGGCTAGCTTGTTGAAGGGCTATCACGCCCGGTTGTCTACCTACGTTTTGGATGTGAAACTGCAGGTTTCTCCGTTTGCTGCGGAACCCCCTGCAGTTCTATTGCCATATATCAATTTGTTGGGGAGGGGCCGTGGTGGGATATGGGAGGGATGATCACGGGCAGGGTCGCGACTGGTGGCATTACGTTACGGCTTGCCTCCAAGGCCGCGAGGCGTTCTACTACTTGATTGAAAAATGTAGCGATGTTTGTACCCAGCTGGGTTACTTCTTTCGTAAGAGTGTTAACTTTTTCATCAAGACCGCTAAATTTGTTCTCGAGAGCGTTCATTTCGGTTCTTATCTTGTCTGTAGCCTTAGGTTTGATTGTCAGTTGCGGGGTGTCCTCTTGTGACGCTTCCACAGCGCGTTTCGTTCCGGAGCTCTCGTCGGAAGGAGCCGGCCTTTTGAGGTTAATGCGGCTATCCGTTTTCATCGCATTACTGGTGGAGGGTATAGCGCTTAGCGCGGGAGAGGGGGGCGTGCGAGATACGTGGGGCATGGCTGTTGCGGGGGGTTGTAGCGATTTAAATAGCCCTTTCGTTTCGACTATCTCTCTTTGCATTTGCGCAATGGTTTTGCTCTGGACTGTATTTTGGCTATGAGCTCCTTCTCGCGAGCCGCATAGTTTTAGGAGGCCGCATCCGGCCAGCTAACCTGCTTTTTTGAGCAGCTTCCACTCCTGCTCCTTCTCGCACTCCTCCGTCTGTCCTTGCTTCCTTGTCTCGAACTGGCACCCTGGCTCGACGACAGCGGTGGGAATTGCTGCCCCGACGGTGGCTCGACGATCGATTGCCGGTCTTGTCTCTGGAACGCGACTTGTGGCCGGACTGCTGGTCACTTTCCTCATTTTGCTTCTTTTGTTGTCGGTTGTGTCTGGGGCGGCGGTCTACAAAGCGATGATTGCAGTTCCTGCTGCCGGTGTTGTGGGCGCCTTTGCACACAATGCACTTTGGCATGCACGTGTGCTCTTCCCCCTCGGCTGGGGGAGGGTGTTCTTCGCCGCATCTGCGGCACAGTGGCGTCCTGGGTTTGTAGCAGACTTCCGCCCGATGACCGACTCTTCTGCAGTTAAAACAGGTTTCGACCTGCTCCCTGTACAGGTGCACGCGGGAAGGGCTCTCCCAAAAGTAGATGGTGTCTGGAGCCTTCTTGGCGGCGAAAGTCACCAGGATGGACATTGACTGTCCGAGGCGGCGAGCATCCACTACCGGAATCCCGTGGTTCCGCTTCAGAAATCCCTGTCGGACCTCATCGGCTGTCCCGCCATCGTATGCATAATAAATGACGCCTCTCGTGGAGTCGTCCGGCGCTGGCATGTACGATGTCGCTTCGTACGCATTGCCGCCCATCTTGAGCAGTGTCAGGTTGCTATACACAGAATCCCTGATCTTATTCGGTGTGCTAATGGCAAATGTATTGTTAACTGTGTTAACGCGAAGACTGTCTTCATTCACCATCTCTTCAAGCGGTAGGTCGAACGCTACACAGGTAGCTCGGAGAATGTTGTGCGGCGCGACGGGGCGCAAGTCCATGCCTCGCGGCCTGACGACGACTTTATAGTCGTTTTCTGGTAGACGTGGGAGAGGTGCCTGCCTACGTCGGACAGGTGGATTTTTCCGAAGAGCGGATGTGGACTTGCCTTCGTCGCGAGGAACGCCGGTAGCGGTGCCGTGCTCCTTCCCCGTCGTCGCCGGCGCGTTCGTTGGGTCTGCGTTCCCATGAATGGCGTTCTTCGCTCCGGTTCTTGCAGGTTGAGAACGGTCTTGCAGGTTCTTGCAGGTTGAGAACGGTCTTGCATCCTCCTTCGGCAAGCTGCGACGGAGTAATGTCTACGGCCTCTAAGGCGTATTCCATGATGCGATCGTTCTGGGCGGTCCGCGTGGTTAGCAGGTCCCAGCGGCGCGGCACCGGCGTTCGGCATAGCGTTAGGCCAAACGCGGTTTGCCAAGTGTGTGCACTTAAAATCACGAAAGATGGGTAACCAGTGGTCCTACCCGGCGAAATCCGGTATCGGTTGGCATGGAGCACCTTTCCGAACCCTTCGCGCAATTCACAGGAACAGAAGTAATCGAGAACGGAGATAGAGAAAGCAATGACGCGTCCAGGACTGAACGAACCCGCGAAGGGCGACGCGCCAAGCGTCCCGGACGCGTCAAAACGAAACTATACGGCCGAAGTCGTAGTCACTGGAGCTCCGAAAAAAAGCGTCCTCCTCCGACGGCGTCACGAGACTTCTTCCAGCCGAAGCGTTTCTTACCCGTTGGAGCCTCCGCTTCTCTCTTCTCCCCCCCACCCCCCCCCCCCCCCTGTGCATCGCTCTCCCTCGCGCTTTTATAGCCTCGGCGTCATTGTTGTTATTGTTGTTCCCCTCACAAAATGGCACATACCCACAACAAGGAGGATTGGCCATAACCAGGCGGTGACTATTTAAATTGCAGATTGCATATGTCAAGCGTGGGATGACCTAACAAAAATTGTGTAACTCGTCGTTAGTCCACGAAATCCTTGTCGTTCTCTTCTCCTTCTCTTCTCCACCGATCATCTCTTCCCACCTCACCGAATACTTCATCTTCTTTATTCTTCGGTTAATACACGCAGTCTTTATCGCCATCCTCGTCGTCTTCTTTAAACCTCTTTCGTTCACACTTCTATTCCAAACTCCCTATTTTATGTGACAAGTATAGAAGAATACATCTATGACGTGCTAACAAGCAGGCTGGTTAAATAATATTTAAAATTTAGTTTTTAATTATTACTGTTAGGCTCATTAATTATTGAGTGGCGTGTAGCCCACGGTAAGCAATATCCATATCAGTTTTCAGAATTCCGAAAGCGCGCTTACCCTTGATGTTGGGGCCCAATAAATTCTGGCTACATCGTGCCATTATGCACGCGGTTTCGAGAAGCTTGCAGACCATAACGAACCTTTGGAAAAACCTGTGTGCATGTACGCACATTGACACACACTGCACGGCACTGTCGCTTGAAGAGTAAGGAATCAAACCTAATTCCCTCTTAGCATCTTGATATGACTGTCAACAATAACAATCCAAGTGGCGAAGTAACCCCGTTACGAATTTAAAGATGTGAAGCATCCTGGTATAAGGCATGCTTGAAGTGTAGCAGCTTAGAAGCTGTCGTGGCGCGCTGGCTAACTCGAACCCTGGCTCCATTTGGTAGGGCGTCGGAATCTTCGGGCGTAGGAAATAGTGAAGCTTGAAGATTGGGAAAACGAAAACAAGCGGGTTTAATGGTACTTTTACGAAATTTATTTACGTAATGAAGAAATAACAGAGTAAAAATGTGACAGTACATAGCGTCCAGCGACTGGATGAGCCGTGTTTCCAGGGCCCAGAGCATCCTTTCTCTCTCAGCACACTGCTTAATTAAATACCCTAAGCTCCCGCCCCTCCATCGGGCAGGGGCCAAACCAACACGAGGCACATTTCTCCAAGATGGGAACGTATCAAAGTTGCACAGCACTATAGCAGCTGGAGTCACTCGTTGCAGAGTCGACCCGTGGGAACGGGCGAGGAGAAATCGCAAGTCCACTGCTATTTCTGTAGTGCAGAAACAGTGGTGCAAGCGGCTCCGTGCCCTCGAAAACACATGTGGCCCCTGCGACGCCGCGGGCCGCAACTGCGAGGAGCTCTCTACGGTGGGCCGGCTCCTCACAGAAACGGGTTATTACTTGATGGCGCCGTCCCGTTATTCCCCCAAACGGGCGCCCATATGGTTCTGTTTGTCGTTGGTCACTGTCCTCAGGCGTCCTTCTGCCACCCCGTAGCTTGCCAACCTGTAGTGCCACCCCATAGCTTGCCAACAGTGTCAAATAGCCTCCCCCTAATTACATGTGTGCATCACCAGCAGCAGCAGGTAGCCTCCTCCATGATATGGTGGAATTCAGCATCAAGAGAACTGCATGAGAGGTATAGAGTATTAGGAAAGGACTTCTTTTACAATCACACAAGAAGAGGCAACAATAAGTTAAATGCGCACTAAAACACAGCGCTCCAGGTGATTTTGACAAGTCGCTGAGTAACAGCATAAGTCGTAGGACTAGAAATAAATGCAGTGCCCCTTGAACAAGAAGAATCGAAAACATGCTTTTGCACGCGATTCTGCTCCCATACCGGAAGACTGAATGTTACTCGCAATAATCTATCTTTACATGTCATGCCTTAGTTGGCTACTTCAAAGACATTTTAGTCATTATTGTCATGTTAACACAATCTCCATGCCACCAAATATGAAAATTGATTTTTGTGCTGCTTGGTAGGTTTGTACAGAATGTCAGACTGAGGTTTCGCTCAGAAAAGCAGTTGGATAAACGCATCGCAATGTAACTTGCCCTTTCGCTTCGCTTCACTCTCTATTTCACTTACTGTTTATTTATTCTATTTATAGATTTTGGAGCATCATTTGTAGCCGTAGCAGTTGTGGGGGCACAGCGTAAAAACAAATATTACAACGGTGAGCAAATGTGTCTAGAACCCTCGGGCAGGCTTGTGTGAAGCAAATTAATCAAAATATTAAGCGCGCACTGCGTCAGATATGCACAATGTTTTTACTCAAGTAAACTCAGACAGACATATGAGCGATGAAAACCTCAGCAATGTGCCCCGTATAGTGAAGCTGCGCTGATTATTTATTTATTTATTTATCTTTTACCCACAGCGCCATTTGGCATTACAGTGGGGGGTTGATACAGTAACAGCACATAAATGCAGGTAAATACAAAAAAAGAGAAACAGTAGCCGAAGCATTCGCAAAGTAAGCAAAGAATAACAACATTGACGCAATGCGCATCTATGTACAGAATTTAGGGTACAAGAAAGTCAACTGTGTTGTTCACCCAATAAACGTGTATTTCAGGAGAAAGCACCAACGCAGTAGACATGCAGTAGACATGCAATTTCATACGTGTATTTCACGCAGGTATACTGCGCATTGACAGGAAGACACAGGTACACACAGTGGGACACACGAAGCGAGGAAGCAGCGCACAGATAACGACGCACCGTCTAGCTATGAAATGACGTGACACTGTTCAAAGCGGAATAAAAGGATCCATTTGATGAGATGGAAGTAACAACGGCCGGCAAACGGTTCCATTGACGAATGGTCATTGGAAAAAAAGAGTCGCTGTATGCTGCCGTCCTGCACTTGTATTCACGTACTTTTTGATCATGGTCAAGGCGTGCGGATAGTAATGTGGTTTGAAGATGTATGTTTCGCGTGGAATGCCAATGTGGGAGTAGTATATGTTATGGAAGAGTTTGAGCCTCAGCGTAGTTCTCCGCTGTTCTAGCGATTCCCAAACGAGGACTTTTTTTGCTATTGTTGCACTGAAGTTGCGTTTACCTGACTTACCAAGTACGTATCGAGCCGCCAAGGACTGAACTTTCTCAAGTTTTTCTTTGTCACCTATGGTAGGAGGATCCCACAGCGTGCTAGCATACTCCAGCACTGACCTCACATAAGTTTTGGAAAGGAGTTCTTTGGTAGCTTGCGGGAAGGAACGAGTGTTTCGGCGGAGAAATTCTAAGGATTTGCAGGCCTTCCCAACTATATAACCAACGTGCCGATGCCAGCAGAGCGATGACGTGAAATAGACACCTAAATACTTAAATTCATCAACTATTTTCAGATTTGCATTATTTATAGTATATGTGGGTACTAGCTTTGTGCGTTTCCTCGAAAACGCCATGCACACTGTTTTGTCCAAGTTGAGATTCATTTTCCATTTTCCGCACCACTTATGAACAGTGTCAAGGTCGTTTTGAAGGACATCACGGTCAGCATTAGATGTTATAATTTTATACAGGACACAATCGTCTGCAAACATCCTCATGTGTGATGCTATATTTTCAGTGATATCATTTATGTACAGTAAGAAAAGAAGAGGTCCCAAGACGGAACCCTGAGGGACGCCTGATGTTACATCAACAACATCAGATTCAGCTCCATGCACCATTACAAATTGACGTCTCGCGTGTAGATATTCACTTACCCAGGCAGTTATGCGACAATCAATATTATAAGACTACAATTTCTGTATAAGCAAATCATGTGGAACGGTGTCAAAAGCTTTACTAAAGTCTAAAAAGATACAGTCGACAGTGGTGCTGGCATCTAAGGCTTTGGCAATGTCATGGGCCAATTCGGTCAGCTGCGTGAAGCACGACAATCCTTTTCTAAAACCGTGCTGGTAGGGGTTTAACAAGCCATGGGTTTCAAGATGTTTTATAATACTTGAATACAGAATATGTTCGATAAGTTTGCAGGGAACTGAGTGTAAAGCCGCCCCTCTTTTCCAGCTGCATACCTTTGCACGAAGTGGGGCGCCGGCACACGCGGAAACCGCTCCCCGGTATAAGCGAGAGCCCCCGAGTGCGTACGGGGAACGAAAACGGTACGGTCGCTTGACGCACGGACCCCCCCCCCCCCTCCCCTAACGACGTGGGCTATCGCCGGGAAGGCAACCGCAGCGTCCCGCCGGGCCTCGTGAACAAAAGCGCATTCCCCGGAGGGCCGTGACGGACACCTGTCATGGCGGACAGGCAGTACTCGCCAAGAATGTGGGAAGACAGGCGCTAGTGAACAAAAGCGCATTCCCAGGAGGGCCGTGACGGACACCTGTCATGGCGGACAGGCAAGACTCGCCAAGAATGTGGGAAGACAGGGGCGACCCTTAATCTGGCTTCCCAGAGCGACAGACGAACCCCTGCATGCTTATTAGCTGTGTCCCGCCGTCGGTAGAGCGGCAGCATCGTGGGCCCTTTCGCCCCTTCCTCTGTTGCTGACGGGCGACGCGGACCGATGATGGGTGGCGAAATGCCTGAGGCAAGGATTAGCTCCGAAGGGAGAGCGTGTGGATACTCTCACTTGAGAGAGAGTGGTGGCGTATTTGTTTTTTATTTAGTTTGTGTTGTTAACAAGACTGGGTTCGAGGCTAAGCCCAACCCAAGGGGTTGTCCCCATCTCGCATGTTATTTTTGATTGGAGAATTGATGCTTAGGGCGGGCCACTGAAAATGACCGCCCTTAGTCCTTTGTTAATCAAGTGCTTAAAAGCGCATGTAAACGGATGCAGTCCAGTCCAGTCTGAGCTGGGGCTCCATGCTTAGCATGTAACGTGATGCTACTTAGGCTCTAACCTGCCCGGTCGATGAATAAAGTAGCGCAAAGTTTGTTCTTTTTTAAATTCAATTCTGCTTTTTCCAGTTTAACTCTGTATATGTATGTTGTAAATATATGCTCTGCTGTCATCATCTTCAAGCTCGCCTCCTGTTCATCTTCCAAGCCGAACGACACTAGAGGAAGGGTTTGCGAACCATCCTCGAAGAAACGGACGACCTTTTGAAATTCTACTCTGAGGTAAGTGAGATAGGACGGTAGTTTGACACTTTATTTCGAGGGCCGAATTTGTATATCGGAGCTACTGAAGCGACTTTCCAATCGTCCGGAAGGGAACTATCTGCCAGTGATTTTTCAAATATTATTTTCAAGAATGGTGCTATTGAACTTGAGCACCCCCGTAGAAGCGCATTTGGTAAACCATCCGGGCCGGGAGCCTTAGCAGTCCTCAACCTGTCCAGTAGCATCATGATGCCATTCAAGCTAAAAAAAAGGATTTTCTGAGGATGAGGCTGTAATCGTGACGGGCGAGGCTGAACCGCTGGAGGTTTTCGCTTTCTTAGAAAACACTGAGGCAAAATATGCATTGAAACACTCAGCTTTATCTGCAGCATCACTGACTTCTGTTCCAGCTTCCAGAAGAGGTGGAATAGATAAGTTATCCTTTTTGTTTCTTTTTATATATTTCCAAAGTTCTTTAGGATTTTGGCTGATTTTAATATAAAATGAATCAAAGTACGTTTTCTTCGCCTGTTTCAGTGCAGATTATACCTCATTTGTTAGCAATTTAAGCTTATGGAATCCATTAGTAGATTGATTCTGTCTTGAACCATGGTTTGCTTCTCTTTCTTTTTGGAGTTAATATCCAGGAAGGAACAAAGCGGTTACGGAGCTCGAAAACTTTTCTTTTAAAGCATGACCAGAGCTCTGCAACGTCGTTAGCTTCAGCGATAGTTTCAAACACAACATAATAACTATCTAGTGCTAGATTAATTTCCGTTATGTTGGCCCTTTCATAATTGTAGACACGACGACTTTTAGAATATTCCTTCACGATTTCTAAATTTAATTCACATATGACAGCCTCATGATCGCTAATTCCCGGCACTACTATTGTTGACTCAACTAGTTCAGGTTCGTTTGTGAATAATAGGTCTAAGATATGCTCCCCTCGAGTTGGTTTGAGAACGTTTTGGTTTAAGGAAAATAGGTTCATTAAATTTACCAGAGCCTCATTGAGCCCCCCAGTTGCTGGAATGCTAGCTTGCTGGTGCCAGTTGACGTTAGGCAAGTTGAGGTCACCGTTAATAACTAAAAAATTAGTTGTAATTAATTCAGTCAAAGAAGTCAGTGTTATAAGGGGATGAAATGCACTTCCGGGTGGCCGGTAAAATGAACAGATAGATAAGGTTTTACCATTATGGAGTCTCAACTGACACCATACTGCTTCACACGATCCGCAATCGGTGTTTATCTGGGATGACTGAATTTTTTTGTCGATTAGGATGAACACACCCCCTCCATGGCTATTGCGATCTTTCCGGTAGCATGCATACGATTCTGGAAATACCTCACCATCGCCGATATCGCTCGCCAACCATGATTCAGTTCCAATAACTACCGATGGCTTGACAGTATGGAGAAGGCTACTGAATTCATCAATCTTATTTTTGACGCTACGACAATTCACCACCAGACACGAAAGCCTCGCGAGTGTACCGTCATGTGGTCATTCAAAGGGTACAACTTCGTTAGTGGCGTCATCGTAGATGTATTTGGTGTCATTGATAAGCAGCATGTCTAGCTTGAGTTTGACCTTATCAGTGCTGTCTGCTCTGCCTTTTGCGAATTCCCAAAGATGCCGTCTTTTGCGTCTTAATGTCTCCGAATAATCCTCTGACGCGCTCATTCCTGTGTCTTTGAAGCTTTTTGCGTTTTGCATAACCTTCTCTTTTTCCTTAAACGAAGAAAAATGAGCTATAATCGGCCGTTTTTTTCCCCTGCTTGAATTTTCCAATCCAGGGAACCCTTTCCACTGTTGAGAGCGAAAAACTGAGATTTGTTTCGCACACTTTCTTTATAGCGTCTTCTGAATCGGACAAAGTTTCGTGCGGGTTCTTATCTTCTATGCCGTAAAAAACTAGGTTGTTACGCCTGCCGCGGTTTTCAAGCTCGTAAACTTTCGATAAAAAGAATTTCAAGGTTTTTTGGTTGGCTTCACTGGACGTTTTACATCCTTGCAGTTCCGTTTCAACTTTGGCAATCGAAGCAACCCGTGATTCCAAAGAATTATTCCTGTCGGTTAGAGCTTGTAACACTGAGCTTTGTTCTATCTGATTGGTCTCGATAATTTCAAGTTTTGTTTTAATTTCATTTTGGCCATCCATAATCATCTGCAACGTAACTTCTGAGTTTGGCCCTGGATTTAGCTCAACATCTCCACATACAGTGAGCAAGAAAAAATAAAAAGAGAAACGCCGCAACAATACGAATCTAAATCGTGCACGGCGCATAGGATTTGAGTGAGATCTAATACACTTGTAGAGGGCTTGGGGTGGAACCGGCAGTAAAAACACTGTGAACTGCGAGCAGTACGGTACTTCACTGACCTGCACAAGCAGCAAAAAATGCGTGAGTGGCACTTCTATCGTCGCGCCGGTTCCACACCCCGGTAAAGCACTGGGGATGTCCTCCTTTTGTAGGCGGTTTTCTTCGTCGTGGTCCCAATGTTCGTAGGTCGGAAGACTGCACTGGTCAAAATCAGCTGCCGCGCACGTCGTGCGCTCAGTGTCATTGCCTTGGGACGCTTTACTGTAGACTGTCGATGCCGTGCACATTCCGTTCATGCTAAGCTGGGTGGCATGCTGTTTCGTAGCCACATCGGTGATAACCTGCACAAGCAGCAAAAAATGCGTGAGTGGCACTTCCATCGTCGCGCCGGTTCCACGCCCCGGTAAAGCACTGGGGATGTCCTCCTTTTGTAGGCGGTTTTCTTCGTCGTGGTCCCAATGTTCGTAGGTCGGAAGACTGCACTGGTCAAAATCAGCTGCCGCGCACGTCGTGCGCTCAGTGTCATTGCCTTGGGACGCTTTACTGTAGACTGTCGATGCCGTGCACATTCCGTTCATGCTAAGCTGGGTGGCATGCTATTTCGTAGCCACATCGGTGATAACCTGCACAAGCAGCAAAAAATGCGTGAGTGGCACTTCCATCGTCGCGCCGGCTCCACGCCGTTTCACTTTATTGGTCCGGCAGTGGTGAGGCCTGCTCATGTCTTCACAAATTAAAACGCAAGGGCAAGAAGCAAAAAATAATATGTTCCAAAGAAAACAATATGAGTGAATTTGTTCCTTCAGCAATTAACTGTCACTAATTGCTGCAATAAATGCCGCGTTGAAGTGAATGAAGTGATTTGCACAGCTTGTTGCGAACCTCGATGGCTCAGTGGAGAGGGCAGCTACATAAAATGCGTCGGTTAAAGCAAAACAAGGGGTCTGGTTAAGCTCATGGTAATATTTGTGGACGTAGACTTAGCTAGTGTAATGCAACCTCTAACTGAATGTCGGTATGAACAAAAATCAATGCATAAATATTTAAAAGATTGCAAAAGCCTACAGCTGTGAACTGTAGTGAATAATGACGAAGGGAATGTGGAAGGAAAGTTACCGCAGCAACACAGACCTTACTTTTGTAGGATTTCATGAAATGCAAGTATAATCTGGTATGGGGCGAATTATTAACGCTAGCCACACTTGTACTTCTAAGATGGAGTGTGCTAATTCTGGTGCTACTTCTGAATTATGTATTGAGAGTAATGAGAATAAAAACTCCGAAAAAATGCATTCTAGACTTTAACGTAATTAATTTCATTAGAGCAATGCTTCCGTGACGCCCGCTATACCGTTATCCACTGCTGCTGGTCCTCTCAAAAGATGAAAAAGAAACAATTGAAAGAGAGAGAAACCGGACCAGAAGAGTTTTGTCGGGTTTAAAGCCAAGACACGAAGCAAAAAAAAACAAAAACAACCGCCTTTGATACCAACTCGTGTACAGATTCTTTTACAGGCAGCGCGCTTGACACGTGTTCATGGCAGATAGGCTGTACCAGCAGGTCGAAGACGCCGTTTGCTTCGAGTATGGGCAGCATTGACACAATCCAAGCTCAAGGTATGTGAAAAATTCGTTTCTGAAGAAATTTATAAAATTGCGGAAAAAGCACTCTGGCTAGGGGCGAGAAATGCTTGTTGGTACTACCAAGTGATGACAAAGGAAAGAAATTTTATAAATGGCTAGTAGCATTATCTTTAAACAAGGTCGGGTAGCCTCAGTGGTCATCCTTGGCTGAGCAAGGATCTAGAGGCTGCCAACCATTCAAATAAAAACCTCAGCCTTCTTCTCAGGAATGTGAAAATGGCTGAGGTCTAAAAAGAACTAGCGAAGCAGTGGGCCAGAATTTAGAGTTTGTCATGAAAGCCTGTTTCCCTAAAAAAAAAGACGACAGGTGAACATTTGCGTTGTCACCTAAGAGCAGCACTGTATGAAAAGAAATGCATTCATTACAAAATTGAGCAAAATGATCTTTCTTTACTTTTATCGAGTTTTGAGCACGAGAATTAAATATTGTTTAGTGTGAGCTCATCTCCATATCTTTCCCATAGAGGTTTGTCTTGTTTTATCATTAGGAAGTTATGTGTCAGCTGTGTGTGGCCTATGCGCAGACGATATAAGATTACTTCAATGAGCCGTTCCAGGCGTCTGCATGACTTCCACTCCCTGTTTTTTGCGTAGAAAACTTGAATCCATTTTTTTTCTGCCCAGATCGCTAATTTGTTTTATGTGAGTTGTATCTGTCTCTCACATGTTGAGAAGCTGGAGAATGTGCATACAATTTGAAGGGCGATATATACGCAATACATAATGGACTGTGGAATTGTTTTAGATAGGGAATTCATTTTTACAATACCCCATTTTCCTGAATTTTCTAGAAAGGTTGGAATCTAGACGTACGTGAAATGAACCATCAGGCAGTAAATTTCTCAAGCAGTTAAGCATCCTGCCGCGAATGCTTAGGTCTGCTAAGTCTCTGAGGGTCGCGAACCTCCATGTTCTGTCTTAGGCCTTAGGTCAAAAAAGACCGCGAGGCAGTGTTATCTGTGTAGGAATGCTTCTCTGACTATATTTTCAAGGCGGACAAGATAGTCAGTTGTGGAATAAGCTTTTTTTTTAATCCACACTGCTGGAGGTGAAGTCCACTAGGTTAAAGAACAAGCATCTGCCCAATGTTCACGATGCTTTCAAAAGATTTAGAGTGGCAGCTTGGAAGGGCTATGGGCCTGGAACAGCCAGGGTAGGTTGGTTGTTTTCCAGGGTTCAATAATGGCACAATAAAGGCCTTTTTCCAGGGTTAAGGTATTTTTCCTGACATCGATATGTTGTTCAAAAATTCTTAAATTGCTTTTACAGAGCACTGAGAAAGGTGCGCCAGCAGTTCGTAATGTTTTTAATCGGGACCGGATGCAGTCTGTTTGCCGGCAGATAGAACTCTGTTCATTTCAAGAATCGTGGTTAAACTGTTATATGGTTCGTTTATGCAACCAATTGTCGGAAATTTCTCAGAAGTGTTTTTGTATTTTAAAAATGATTCTCTCTAATGTAAAGAATAAGAAACGCTTGAGAAATGTTCAACTAAGATGTCTTCTTGTTGCTCTATGCTTGTTTCTGTACCAGGGGCTGTAAGAAAGCGAATTGTGAAATGGGAGAAGCTGCGTTTAGTTTATGAACTTGTTCCTACATTTTTTTTTACTGGATGCAATAGAACTATTGATAGAGGACACAGCTTTCTCACGAAGATTTCTCCGCACTGGGACGAATATATAGGGCTTTTGCTCTCGCCTTTTTGAATTTTACAAGGATATCGGCCGTTGGATACCTGCGAAAGAGCCCCCAGGTTTTATTTTGTTTCTTTTTTGCTTGTCTGGAGACTTTGGTGCACCAAATCTTGTGATTCTCTCATACCACTGTCGAAGACTGAGGAATGGCTAGGCGTGCTGCAGTAATAGTACAGGTTGTGAAAATTTCATTAAGTTTGCGGACGCTGTGATCATCCGAAAACATTTTCTCCAGATTGGCCTTTTCTCAAAACATTCTGTCTCCTAAGTGCAGCTTCCAGCGGCGTAGTTCACTTTGAATTATTGATGGTGGTTTTGACGAGATAATTACTACAGGAAGGTGATCGCTTCCACAAGCGTTGCCAGAAGCATCCGAATAAATATCAGTAATAACGAATATTTGAACTAAAAGACAAGTGTATGCAGCTCATTTTTCCTGAGGTCGGCGAGCAATATCTGGGTTTGTTTGTATTGAGCAGCAAGCGTTGTTCAAGAAAATGAGACCTAAAGCACGACCTTTATTGTCACTCTGTTCGCTTCCCCAAAAGACAGAGTGGGCATTAAAATCCTGAACTACCGGATATGGCTCTGGTAGCTGTAGTAAAAGTGCTTCTCAGTCATTAAGTCTAACTATTAGGTGTGGCTCAAGATATATAGAGCACATTGTGATTGTTTAAAAGTGAATGACGGTGAATGCAGCAGCTTCATGGTTAGTTATAAGTTTTATTTCGCGAGTTGCAACACAGCCCTGAATGACAATAGCAAAACCTCCAGAGAACCTGCTTGTTCGCTCTTTGTCACAACGAAAGACTTTGCATATTCTTTAAAAGTTCTTTTATTTAAGACCTACAGACTCGTTTCCTATGGCCATAAAGCCACAAGGCAGAGTGTCAAAAAGGTTTTTTTATGTCATTGCAGTTATTGAAAAGTCCACGGCTGTGCCAGTGTACAAAAAACGCTGCTTTATAGGGCTTTTTTTCTTAATTAGAGGACCCATTAATCGGGTCCTTCCTTTGTTTTGAGCTCGAGTGAGCGGTGCCGCCCGTGCAGGAAGGGCGTGCTATGTGATATATCCATCGCCTCGTTGGATTCCCGCGGGTATGCTGCGCGTGTACCAACTTCGGATTTCCTCCTAGATGGGGGAGTCTGATCATCCGCCCACTCAGGGGACGGTGAGAGCTTTGCCAGTGGCAGGGCAACGCTTGCTGGCCCTGCCTGAGGCTTTGCCCGGGCGGTGGCAGCGCCCCCCTCCCCCCCTTACCACATCGGCGAAATTTGTCCTTGCTGTGAAGTTGAAAGTGTTTTTTTTTTGCATGGAAAAGTCGTCGTGCTCTTGTGAGGCGCATTTCGCATACGTTTTCGAACCAAGCATTTCTGGGAGCCATGACCGTATCGGTGGCAGTTGAGACACCATCGCGATTTCGGGGTGTAGTGTCGGACATTTATCTTCACAGACCGAAAGCGGGCAGAGTGCGTGAGGGAACAAACGCGGGTTAATGACAACCCTAGTCGAAATGAAGAGGAAGAAATGGGCTTGGACAGGGCTTGTAATGCGATGACAAGATAACCGCTGGTCCTTAAGGGTAACGGAGTGGATTCCAAGCGAAGGCAAGCGTAGCAGGGGGCAGCAATAGGTTAGGTGGGCGGATGAGATCAAGAAGTTTGCGGGTATTGGGTGGCCGCAGCTGGCAAAGGACAGGGTTAATTGGAGAGACATGGGGAAGTCTTTTGCCCTGCTGTGGGCGTAGTCAGTGATGATGGTGATGATGAATAAGGTGTCAGAAGAACTTCAGTTACTCTCGTAGTCGAAACTTAAACAACAAAAGAATGCCAAGAAGCGGACAGAGCAGCACATGCGGACAGAAAATTAGGCTAAATTTTGTAAGCCGCTCGTGCACCTGAGACCGAGTAATCGATGCATTTTTAAAGCGAAAGCTTTACTGGCCGCGAACTTGCGATTTCGCCGTGGCGGCGATCCGAGGAGGCACACGACGTCACAACGCGCGCCTCGCCGCTGAGCCGAACCGGTCTGGCTGAGCCGGCGGCGGCTGGCGCACTCGGCGCGAATTAGAGACGTGCTCCAAGTTTCCGCCAGTGCGGTCAGAGTGCGCCGAAGCCGCCGAACGCGTCGGCGGTCAGGCGCAGTTGGAGTAGAGGGTTTCGCTTTGGCCGACATGACGTGGCCGTGCAGCTCGCGCGCACGCGTTACGCCGGAGTGTAAACGCGCCTTAACAGAGCCTGCGCTTAACCGCTAACCAACGTATTCGATGGCGGCATCTATGGTAGCCACTGAAACCCCCCTCCCCGCACACCCAATGAATAAAAGATACCTGTGCCAAGGCTCAGAATCGAACCAGGGGATTTGACGTTTGAGGCGGAGACACTACCACTCCTATATAGTTCTTGTAAACCAGCGCAACAGCTCGAAGCCAAACAGAAAGGGACAAAACACGAGCCATTGCGCTGGTTTACAAAAACTATGTCTGACCAACTCGCCCACCAGTTCATGTTGTACTACCACTCCGCCACGACGGCTTAAGGTTTAACCATGAATAAAGGCGCATTTAGGGAATGCACTCTTCCGATGCAGAAGCCTCCGCGCTTTCGGTACGTATATCCTGGCTTAACAGAGCTAGGCCGTCGGTGGTTTTTTCTTGTGTGGCTTTCCCTGTCCTACTTTGGCGCGGTATTTATACTCCTGGAGTAAATTATCAGCTACCCGGGACTGAAACTGCGATCCTGGTTCCCGAGGCTCGGCGCTGGGGGGCCTGTCTGTCGAGCTGCACAGCGTGTTCACCCACAGGCACCTCTGCAAGCCAGCCGGTCGAGGCCAGTTCCAACTGAGCGGCGAAGGGTGTCTGGTTCCGTAGGCACTTCTCTGCCTCACTGCCGCGAGATCCTCACGTACAGCACGCATCGTCACGCTGCGCGATGTAAATCCTTGACGCGACGCTTGCGCAACAGCCACGCCTCGCTCGTCATCGACTTGCGGAGTTTCCCAGAGGTGAGCCAGGACGCTCTGCGGAGTGTCTTGGCAGGAGCGCCGCAAGGCACGGCGACACAAGGTAGGGCCGAGCGTGTTGCCATCGCCGTCTTTCCAGATGGCCGCGCAGGCGTCAGGGAGAAGATACCCGCCGTCCTTCTACTTAACGCTGGCCCTATAAGTGCGCCGGGTAAATCGGCCGTTCCGCATTGAGCCACATGGGATGATTATTCAGCTGAATATGCGGTAAATGTTAACCGCTTTCTGGGAGGCTCGAAGCAGCCACTGAATTTAAACTTTCCCGCACTTTTTCGGCGACTTCACCAAGAATATTTTAACCATTCTATAAGTATAAATCTCTCCACATGACAGCAACAGTTGGCACTTGCAGTTTTAAGAAACGTTCGCAAGGCTGCGGAACTCTTCGTGCCGTGGCCTATTGTCACTCTGTTCGAACAGGGCTCATATATTTGCAGTTGTGGTAAACGATGTTAGCAGAGCAAATTTTCAGTCATGACTGCGGCATACTTGTGCCCACTAAGGGCGAAATAGAAAAAAAAAAGATCATCAACTACCTCCACTGGCTACGATATGCGATTGCAGCATCACAAAAAGCACTTCTTAGATGCGCGTGAGCAACTCGTTAATTTTTTTGGAGCCCACTAATTGTCAACTTTCCGCCCTCCGCCTGCCTGCAGTCGCATGTTGTGCTGTTATGTATGTTCAGTAGTCACGTATTTCGCTGTAACCAAACGTGCACTGCTTTTATTAAGTTCACCTGCACAACCACGACGGTAAGGATCGAACCACGCAAACGGAAATAAACTCGTTGCTTACCCGTGTTGGTCTTGGCCGGCGCTTTTAATCAGCTGTTTCGCCACGCGATCGAATTTGAGAGCCTATCTGAAGTGAAATATCGCCTTTGCTCTCTAACGAAATGCGAAACAAAGAACCACGAATGGCAATGTTAATTTAGCCGGTTTTATTTTCATATAACCTACCTCCATGGTGTTCGCATCAGGTTTCATAGGAAGTACCATAGCTGCTCGGCGCTCTATGTAACTCTCTTTTAGAGCCCTTGCGTGCGCTTGAAGCGCATCATTTTAACGTTTTTACCGAGGCGCGACGACACACTGCTGCGGTTACCTGCACCAACGAGGGTCTACAGAGCGGGAACTCAGAAAGCAGACTATTCGTCGGTGAGCCTTGCGTTGTGAAATTCCGACGTTTATCCTGTTCTCTGCTACGCAGCGCACCGCTGGAGTGCTAGCGGCGAATAGGATTGGTTCTGCAGCTGTGTTTGCACTGCGTCGTGTTATAGAGAAAGAGGCAAAGCTAGCGCACAGGATAAGCAGACGTTAAGATTTCACGGACGCCCATACGAAACAGGCCTTTGAGAGCAGATGAAAATGCAACATAATTTGAATCTTCGTATTGATTCGCGTAGGTTATTTGCCTACTGCGTAATAAATCAGGTAACAAACAAGTTCTTAATAACCATAGGAAAAGACAACCGCTGGAGGAATCAACCCACGATCACCGCACGTCGCATACGTTACTGTACCTAATGAGCTTCTGTGGCGCTAGCGAACACTCTGAAGGTTAGGCTGCTCGTAACACGAACACATCTGAAACCCTTTGTATCTCACTTAAAAGAGCACTGCACGCGGCAGGCGGATGCCGTTGGCTTGGCTTCCACAGGTGGCATGTGGTTGTCTTTTGTTTCTGATAAGCTATCTTCTACCTAACATATTACGGAACTGATTCCCCGCACTAGTCAACACGAACACGCACAAAAAGTGCTACATTCTCTTTGGCTGTCCATGGTTGAACTGACTTGTGGCTTCGCCTCCGGGCCGTCTGCGGCCGCGCGTCGTCTGCCGCGGGGCTCCGTTGAATTGAGACGCCCACCATCCGCAGTGCAGGTTACGTGTCCGAAGGGGGGAGGAAGCGTTCGTCCTCGTTCGCTCTCCGGCGCGCAGCACAGCCGTAGGGCACGCGCCGCTAATCGGAGCTCACGGCTATCTGCGCGGATAAGAGGCGGCCGCTGTCGCCGCGGCGGACAGAACCATGCGGGCGGCTCCGGCGCTGGCAGCGGCCCTGTGGGCACTACTGGCGCAGTTCTACCGGCGGGGATTTTCCCTTTGGTTGGGCCAAGGTGAGTCTCATGACGCTCCACTACATCCGCGTACTTTCGAGGGGCATGAGGCGCCGGAAACAGGAACGACGATTTCTCCCTCAGCGCTCAGTCGCTGCAACCGGCCACCAGCACCACGGCACAGCGCACCTGTGTGGCAGCTGGCATTAGAGAGTCACCAAGGACAACTACGGCGGATTTTTGCATTTGTAGAGACCGATCCATTGGCCACTTCTGGCTGCGTCGATGATTGCCCGGCAGCGTAAGAGGCATTTATTGCCGAGAGAATTGGCTTTATAAACAGAATACTTTTAATGCGAGAGCACTAGATATCTCAGTGAAGCGGGAACCCATGGCTGCCAACAACTTGGTCCCAAAAGTTGCGTTTAAAACTCGCGATTCGTCGAAACGATGTAATATCATCAAGCGCTCGAAAGCGCAAAATGTCACCCAGTAACAGTCAGTACTAGTGCTTACATATGCGCCACTTCAAAGGAATTGAATATGATTCGAATAGAAATGAAATATAATTGGAATGAAATTTGAACAGAACTGCGATTATTTCTCACTAGTAACACTTAAAGGTACTCCGGTAATTTTTGTTACCGCCACTCCAGTGATACTTCCGAGGTCGAGGCCGAGAATCACTGCGTGATGTCCGTTTGCAAGTGAATGGCCTAGCCTAACTCAGAGATGCGCGCATAACAAACTGTTTTGGCGTCGCCTTAGCTCCTTGCGAGAATGGCCAGCAGGGATAATGCCTTCATTTGGTACATTTTGAAACCTCTCTTCTAGCCTAAGAAACTATAAAAACTCCGTTTCCTGTGGAGTACCTTTTTTTTCGTTAAACCGTCTGTCGATGCCGGCCTAGTGGAGTTGGTCTAAGAGTTTATTTCAGGTGTCCAGGGAACTGCGCGAGAGTCAATGTGCACAGCAGCCATGCAACAAGGCCGGTGCCCAGTAGCAGGCAGTCGGTGCTGGGATAAGACCGCTGCTTTGCGTGATCTTCTAATGGGTGCCATCGGCTGTCCTCAGCCATAGCTTCTCGGTAGCGCGGATGATGCGCCTGAGATCACTTGACCTTGATTGATATTTTTTTATTTTATCCATGGTGTGTACTTACACGCTTATGTAGAATACTTCACTCTGTGTGCAGAGCCTATTTTACAAAGCGGCTTCAAATAGTTTGTGCTACCAATGCAGCATACTGCGCGAAGCTGGTATTTCTATACACATGAATCGGAACAACAAGAACCTTAATATTTAAAGGCTACATTGTTTTAACGGGGCTAGTACCGACTGCGTGAGCCAAGAGGTGGCGGCGCCTAACGGAGTGACACAAAACTGAAAGCGTTGGGCCGGTCGATGTCATCGTCAAAGGTCGCCCTTCGTCTCGTCCAGAGTTGTGCGTGGCAGGATTTGACTCATGGGCTGGGCGATTGCGAGCGAGGGAGGCGACGCGGGTTCGATGCCGGGCACAGACGCGCTCAGCTGAGCGGCTGACGCAACACCACCTAGACTTTTAAGGCCTCTCCACGATTTCTCCTCCGACGCGTGACGTCACCGCACTACGACGCGGGAGCAGCCACCGCCGACCGGTGCGGCAGCACCTCCTGGCAGCCGCTGCCGCCGTTCTCCTCCCGCGCTGTTTCAAATTGTTGAAGTGCGGAGTACTCCGAGGCGTATTTGCGTATAGCAAATTGAAGATAATGAATTTCACCGTTTTAAAAGACATGAAAGATATCTGGTTCAATGTAACAATCTTCGTTCGCATTTCTGGAAACTGTTCAATCTTTTAAAAGCTTACTTTGTGCAGTTTTTCTAGTAAATTGTTGAAAGCAATCATTTGAAAGGAGACATCGCGATTGCTGTAAACATCACTACCGTCGTGTTTGAACATGTGCTGCACGTGTCGTGTGTTACATGCTGTTCCTCCGCCGTTCTTTCTTTCTGTGTCATTTGCTGAAGCTTCCTTGCGGGCTGTGAATACTCGAAGTGCAATCCTGGGAAACGTCTGTGAAAGCGCTGTGCGCGTGTGACAGTTCCTGAGCCATTTGTTAAAATGCCAGGACGCTGTTGTGTTCCCGGCTGCCGCGGGAATTACGATGGAGAAAAGACTGTGCGCGTCTTCACTTTCCCAGCTGATGCTGACAGAAGGAGGCAATGGTTGAAAGCCATTCCACGTGCTGATTTCGAACCCGGAAAGCGCTCAGTGGTAAGTCGAAAAAGCGTGATATTTATTCCGCAACGTAGCTGTGTGTACATAATGCGCTACAACATGGCCTAGTGGGCGAGCTGGAAATATTCTAAATTTGAAATATTTCACTGCGCTAATTGCTATTGCACCCATGGAATTAATCATCTTAAATATGCTAACGTTTTAATCTGCGCTGGGCTTTGCAGGTCTGCGAGCGGCACTTTAAAGAATCAGACATTCGGACTTCTAAGTATGTGGACTCAAAAACGGGCAAAGTCGTCAAGGCAAAATTGAAGATCGCTCGTCTCAGCTCCGACGCCATTCCCAGTGTATCCCTGAACTGTCCCGCGTACCTTTCTGCGCCCGCCACTACGTCCCGAGAAGCACCGACTGAATAGAGAATGCGTCTTGAAGCAGCTTCTTTACGAGATGCCATCGCCATGTCACTCCAGACACACGAGGAGGAAGAAGCAAAGAACAAGATTGACACTTTCCAAGTTCTACTGGAGTGCCTTCCTCAAATCAAGCTTTCTGATTTTTGGAATGTTATTTCTCGACCTGCCTGCGTCCTTTTTCTCAATCTTGCTGTTGATGACGTCCCTCGTGTTTTGTCGTCAGTCACGGTCTTAGAGAACCTCACGGTGAAAGTTCATTACCGAAATGTGCAGCTGACTACAATTGATGGCATAGATACCATCCCTCACACAGTACATGATATCCGTTGCTTGATAGGTCTGCTGGATGCTGTAGAGTCGTTTCACGGAAAATTGTTGTCTAAGCATGAAGAAACATTTGATGGTTTGCTTAAGTTGGCACTTTCCCTGCTTGAAGATGCCTTAAATTGTGAACTGGCAGATGTTGAACAACCCAATGCAGTTAGTTTTTTGAAAGAGCTAGTTTCTCTTCTTGTTGTCAAGCATAGCAGGTCATCCCGGTATTCTGCAGAGTTGCTGGTATTCTCAAGCATTTTATTTACAGTTTCTCCGCATGCTTATAGGTTCCTTCACAGTTCCGGAAACCTTAGATTACCCCATCAATCTACAATACGTCGTATATGTAACTCCTACAGCGTAAGCCCGGCAGCTGAACAGCAAGGCACTTCTTTCCTATCGTATGCAAAGAAGCTTGTCGCAGCAATGACGGAGCATGAAAAAATTGTACTCATGATGGACGAAATTCACCTGCAGCCGTATTTTGATTATAAGGGAGGAGTAATTGTTGGTGCGGCTACAAATAGCCTTATTGCAGCAAAAACAGCCCATGTTTTTATGATGCAAAGCTTGCTTTCGCGTCAGAAGAATGTTGTGCACATACTGCCAGTAGAGCGCATCAACGCACAGCAGCTTCACACTATTCTGCATAGCATCATTACTCAGCTAGAGCATGTTGGGTTGCGTATAATCGCAGTCATAGCTGACAATAACTCCATCAACCGGAAAACAATGTCACTTTTTGGGGCCCCCTGCAAACTTCAGAGTGTGTATCCACACCCTGCAGACTCTAAACGTCCTCTGTTTTTTCTGATTGATCCTGTACACTTAATAAAATGCATCAGGAATAACTGGATCAATCAGCGAAATGCTGGAACATGCATGTTCTTTCCTAGCCCCACAGGACCTAATATAAAGCCACCTATACTTACAGCTTCATTTAAAACTTCGAGAACTTCACTCGAAAGAACAGGGTCAGCTGATTAAATCAGCACCAACACTTTCGTCTAAATCTCTGAACCCATCGAATATTGAGCGACAGAATGTCAAGCTTGCGCTAAGGATTTTCAGCCCGTCTACGGCAGCAGCTCTGCGAGCATGTGGGCCCAGACTTGAGCTAGATCATGTGTCTGGTACTGTACATATCCCTGAAACAATAACAAAGTGGTGGAACATTGTAAATGCAACAGACATGCAACAAGGGTACTCGACTTCGTGATGAGCTGCAGTCACCGATTACATCAGCGTCAAGCCCACAGATCCAGTTTCTGTTAAGTATAGTGGAGTGGCTAGATCTGTGGCAGTCTCTCAAATTTGACACAGGCATACTTAAAAGAGAGACTCACAGTGCGCTCCGACTCACGATAGACACCTTGGTAAAGGTGACTAGGTATTGCCTAGATGAAATGAACTTTGAGTATGTATTTTAGGAAAGTTTCAGACTGATTGCTTGGAAGAGAGGTTTGGCAAATACCGCCAACTCTCCGGTGCGCAATACCACATTTCCATAAGACATGTCTATGAGTCGGAGCGAAAGCTTCGTCTGCAGAACATTCTGGAGCTCCCAGAGTTTGAGGCTGCAACAGATGCGGTGGCAGTAAACGATGCAGTACTTGAAGTGTTTGACATTGAGGTAACGGACGACGATTATGCGAAGGCGCCAAATCTCCCAGCAACCACTTACGTTGCTGGCTATTGTGCCCACGCTGCGTTCAAAAAGCTGTCATGCATGACTTGCAAAGAAAATTTACTGCTAGAAGATGAAATTGAAGTAGAAGGTGGGGAGTTAGTCAAGGCCATGACTCGTGGTAGTCTCAAGTTTCCACAGCCTGCCATAGTAAATGCTGTTCTTACTGCTGAGATAGTTCTTGACAAACTGAGAAGCGAACAGCATGCGACACAGTTTCATGCACTACCAAATCAAAGGAGGCTCTCTTGGCACTCACACATGATGTGTTAAACGACGGCATTGACTTTGATGTGTGTGAGAATGGGCACACTCCGCAGTTGGTAATGCACTATGTCCTAAGTGCAGCGGCAAACACGCTTCTAAATAACCTTTGTAAAAGAAAAAATGATCAACTTATAGTTGAAAAGGCTGCAAAAGAAAAAGAGAGAAAATTGAAGACATTGAAGAATTGACTACTCTGTGTGCTTGTGACTGTTTTTGTTAGTTTTTTTTAAGTTTCGAAACCAGTTTTTGCGTTGTATTATTATATATTCTGCATATTTTCTTTTGTTTGCTTTCTGTTTACAGCTTTTCTGTTGTTGGCTTCACTTACTGCATTTTATGATTCAGTGCTGTAACAGTTTCCTTACCTCCTACTCCTACTGAACGTGTTTCTCATCTGAAAATAAAATATGACTTGTGAAAGTCCTCTGCGTTGTTCATTTTCAATAAAAAAAAATATTACGAACGTATCTTCACTCATGCGCGCTTTGATATAAAGTCAGTAAAAGTCTGCTAAAATGTAACTGCTTATACTTTCAAAGAAACAAGAACAAAAAAAACATTCGGTTAGGGTGTGGGCAAGCAAAACACGATTTAAAAAAAAGGTAGTTTTCTTTTCGAGAGACATAATCAGCACTTTGAAATGCGTGCGAGCGCGGAAGCCGAACCTACTGGGCCGTCGCAGTGCGGTGACGTCACGCAAACGTGGAGAGGCCTTAAAAAGTCGTCGTGTTGGCTGACGCCGTAGCACTATGCGTTAGCACGCGGATTCGAGAAGGCGGCCGAGGCGGCTCAAGGAGAAAAATCGGGCCTAAAGTCACCTAGACGAAAGAGGTTCAAAGAGTGTGGCTACTAGCATCTGCGAGCTGTCCGAAAAGGTGGTACGCCGGCCAAGCTGCGAATAGTTGCGAAGCGTTTCCTGCTTGCACCGTTTCCCGGCGATGATATTGACAAATTATTTATATCATTCAATACCGACTTCACTCTGCAATTAAATAACGTCATGCTCTGATCAAAAGCCAGCCCGCAAAAATATCACAATATCATTATTTCTTGTAGGGTTCTTGTTGACCTGCAACAAAGGAAGAGCAAAGTTCTCTTGGAAGGCGGTGTCCTGTTGATCAAACTCTGTTATTTTAAGAAAGTGCATTTGTAGACAACCCTCAATGTGTGAGATGGAGCAGTGATCTGTTTATATTTTGATATTCAAGCTGAAATTCTGGTGAGTGACCGTGTCTATATCCAGGGCATCGAAGCAAGCGAAAGTGTTATGCCAAGTAGAACCTGCAATGCACCGGGGATCGGGCCCAATGGGGTCAAAAGGACAAAAGCAAGCCGGTCGCCTTAAGGAACATAGATTAATTGATATTTATCGCTGACGCGAAAGCAAGCATCATCATGTTAATGCAATTAAAGGGTTGCTGTACGCGGGCTTTACTCCTCCACACTTCCTCCATTTGCGCCAAGTTTCCTTTTCCACAATTCTGTATATCACCTCCAGAGTTTTGCCAGAGAGTTTCTTCGACAGAGTTTGACAACCCACTGCATGGAGCTGCAAAACAAAAACGAGCCGGCCATGATTCCAGCATG
Organism: Amblyomma americanum; assembly: GCF_052857255.1. Taxonomy (NCBI): domain Eukaryota; kingdom Metazoa; phylum Arthropoda; class Arachnida; order Ixodida; family Ixodidae; genus Amblyomma; species Amblyomma americanum. The sequence continues at coordinate 20,138,365 of NC_135500.1, forward strand.
GGATTCTCGGATCCATAGCCAGAGGAGCTTTGCGCTGCGCCACGCGACCAGGGGCACATCACGGTGCGCCGCCATGCGCGTTTGCTGAAAACTCACGATGCCGCTTATCTGTGCTAGTGTCACTTCACACATAGTAAGTGCATGCTCGCGCTGCCGGAGCCAAGGAGAGTGCGCGTCTTTGTACAATATAAGGAAGAGACAGAGATAAAGCTCTAATGTCCACTGGTGTGGGCTGCTACCCTGGGCCAGACACGGCCTCACTGCACTAGATGACTGACAGTCCATTTCTCTGCATCACATCCGAGGCCGGCGTGGCGTTGGTCTTCTGCGGTGCGGGTTGGTCGCGCGCCGTGAGGCCTCCCATTCCTCCGAGGTGGAGAGCTCCGAGCCCGGCGGGGGAGGATCAGCCGGGCTTTGCAGTGGGGCGATAGCACAAGGAACAAGATAGGGTGAAGGCACCCGGGTGCATGCAGGGTAGTAGGTAGAGGTGGGGAGGTTTCGGGTCTGCCGACGGCGCCACAGGATGTAGTGGCGGATGGTAAGGGATGAGTGAAGGGTACAGCTGCCGCTCGGCTCGATAGGCCTGCGTTAGCTTGCTGAATGTATGCATGCGCTGTCTCGAGTTGCCGTGGCCCGAGTCCGCCGCCGCTCGGTTTCTGAGTCCTCTGGCGTGGAAATAGGCGGCCTCGTTAACAGTATATGGCGAGTGCGCACGTACCCAGATCAGCTCCACTTGTCGGGATGGCTAAGGGGAAATTGAGTGCAACACGTGGTAGGCGGTCTCGTGGATCCGACCTCTAGCGAAATTTGGTATTGCAGCTTTTGAGTCGGAAAGAATGTACCGAGCTTCAGTGGGAGCAATGCAGCAGCTATTGCAGCCTTCTCTGCTGATTCTGGAGTAGCGGTGGTCGGGAGGGGGCGGATATTAGTGGACAGCCCGTGTGATCTAGGACCGCCACTGCTGCAGCCGTGCCCGCGCATGCCGCCTCCACCGATACGGCGTCCTTCTCGGACCCGTAGTATTTGTGGAGAGCGCGTGCGCGAGCCGTTCAACATGTGGCGTGGTAATCGGGGTGTGTGTTGCAATGCACGGCACCGAGAGCCTTGCCAAGTTGCTGAAAATGAAAATTGGTTTTTGTAGCGACAGCTACACTACGCCACCTCTTCGAGCCTTCAGCGTGGCCGCCGTGGCCACCCCTGGTCAAGTGGTTGGTCGCATGGCCAGCCAAGTATGTGGTCACGTGATTTGTCACATGGTGCGGAGCAGTTGCTGCTGCCGGCGGCTCGGCGCGCCGGCGAAACCGAGCTGCAACAGCTGTGCGCATGCGCCGTGCCAAGTGGGACGAAAATGGAGTAGGAACGCCCAGCGAAACAGAGCGGTGAAGGACTGACTTTGCAGTTTGACTGACCTGGTTCCACTCGGCAAGATGTAGCTATCGCGTCACTCCAGGTTTAACCAGAGCTAAACCACAGCCATGTTTGAGGAGAGGAAATGGCGCAGTAATTGTCTAACATCTAGTTGGACACCCCAACCGCGCCGTAAGGAAAGGGAGGAAGGTGGGAGTGAAAGAAGAGAGAGGTGCCGTAGTGGAGGGCTCCGGAAAAATATCGACCACCTGGGGGTCTTTAACGTGCACTGACATCGCACAGCACACGGGCGCATTTGGCGTTTCGCCTCCAACAAAACGCGGCAGCCACGGCCGGGTTCGAACCCGCGAACTCAGGTTCACTAGTCGAGCGCCCTAACCACAGCCACCATGGCGGGTCCAAGCTGGTGAAACGCAGTTATTGTAGCGATAGCTACACTACGCCACCTCTTCGACCATTCAGCGTGGCACCACTTGAGCTCGGTGGCGGCGCCTTTGGTCACGTGAGTTGATCCCGTGGTGCGGCCGTTGGTCAATTGGTTGGTCACGTGGGCTGGCCACGTGGTGCGGAGCAGCTGCTGCTTCCGGTGACGCGGCGCGCAACAGCTGCTACAACTCTGCGCATGCGCCGTGTCAAGTGGGACGAAGATGAAGAAGTAACGCCCAGCGAAATGGAGTGGCGAAAGACTGACTTTGCAATGCGACTGAGCTAGTTCTACTGGGGCCAGATGTAGCTATCGCGTCACTCCACGTTTAACCACCGCAAACCCACAGCCATTTTTTTATAACATTCTTCGTGAATGCATGAAACAAATGAAAAGAAAAAGCAGTTTCATAGTGGGTGGGCACTTGGACCACAGGAAAGGGGCAGATATTTTGAATAATGTCTACTGCGCTAGTTACCAGGCATAAATGTTGCAGCTTTTGTGGCTGTTTTTACGCCATTTCTGTGAAGGTTTAACCAAATAGCAATAAATCTGCGCAGTCTGCTAGGCTAGTGCCTAAACAATAATCCCAGTCCTCTGATGGAGGTGTAGCGTGTTAGAGCCAATCGATTAAGCAGCGCCGATTACAGACTCCCTTACAGGCTCCCTTACGGGTTTCCTGAGATGCTTCGCGAAGCACATCGGTTCCTTTATAGCGAGCACATACTGCACAGAGGGGGGAATGCAAACGGCGTAACGACTTTGCACACCGAATGTATAAGTAACGAAGGGCGTGCCGGTTATATATTATTTTGCTGTATGAAAGAGCAGAAACATACAGTGCAATCTATAATCAAACAGTACAATATTTCATCTTTTTCTCAGGAAAGCTATTAAAACCGTGTTCAGTGCCGTTTGAGCAATATTCAGCTGAAAGAAGCTTATTAAATTTAAATTATTCTCCATAATGCTCAATAACGTTTGAGATCATTTATACAGCGTCAGTATGCAGGATCCTTTGAAATTGCAGAGGTTGAAATAATTTCAGGCAAGTGTGCTTGTGGCTCTCTGTTATGAGGGTTTTATTCAGGGGCTGAAATTTTCGTGTGCCTCTTGCGCTTACTGACCTGTTAGACGCTAAGCCTGGCACCTGATTGATAACCTATAGCGTAGCTCGCAAATTTCAAGTTAAATTTAACGTTTACACTTTTTAACTGTCCAAGGCAGCTGAAGAGCCAGTACTGCATTTCACGTACATCGTAAGAGTAAAGAAGTCAAGTTCAAGCCAACTTTATTTTCCTTTTTACAGGCATATTTTTAGCGCAAAGGACGGGACGAGATACAGACAAGACGAGCACGGGCGCTACTGACAACTGCTTTATTGAAGAAAGATCGAGGCATATAAATACATATCTGGCCTGCGCCAGCGCTACCTAACAAGGAACTTGGAATCACAGCAGATGACGCGATAGGAAATTGATCTCAGCATTATACAAAACGACAGACGTGTCACTAACGCAGCTCTGACCCCCTTTCCTGATAAAGAAAGCTTCCAAAGTTTCACGGGCAGTTTTTTGACAACTTCTGCCAAGGATTGAAGCACTCCGGAACCGTGGCTCACACTTGGTGCAAGCAATGCAGTGGGCAACTAAATTCGTGCGTTCCTTATTGTAGATATCTTTTGCATGCTCCCGGAGTCGATCGTTTAAGCAGCGCCCTGTCTGGCCGATGTACACCTTGCCACATGACAGGGGAATCCTGTACACGACGTTCATAGCGCACTGCACAAACCGTTTTTCGTGGTTCTTTTTACAGCCCCTTTTTTTGTCTTCGCAAGTAATGCGGCGGCTCAGCTGAGCAAGTTTCTTAGGGGCTGAAAAAACCATAGGCACGTCAAACCTATTAGCCACCTTTTTCAGGTTGTGGGATACCTTGTGCAGGTACGGTACCACTTCCGGCTTTTGCTGACCATCCATAGTCTTTGCTGCAGATGTGCGCTTACCAGGATTCATTTTCTTGAGGAGCGTTTCCGCGACTGCCATCACGACCGACCCAGGGAAGCCGGCTGAAAACAGCCTACCCAATTGATGCTCAAAACTTGCCTGCATCTCATGGACACACGACTCCCTTAGCGCCAAATCCAAGCAGAGAGTTGCTATGCCTCTCTTTACTATTTTCGAATGAGAGGAGTCGAACGGCAAGAGCTCTTTTTGTGCTCGGGGAGAATACGCCCAGCAGACGTGCTTTTCCCTGAACATAAGCCTCAAGTCTAAAAACTGAAGAATCCCTTCGACTGGAAGTTCGTAGGTAAAACTGAGCCCTCTGCCATGTAGTTTAAAATCATCAAGAACACACTGTAGTGTTCGCTCATTAGAAATGGGGCAGAGGTTGTTTAAAACAATTAAAAAGTCGTCCATAAAACGAAAAACTTTAAGGACTTTGTCATTGTTAAAATGATTAAAATGATCGTGTAAAGAGCGATCAATATATGATAAAAAAATGTTGCACAAGCTAGGGGCGATGCATGAACCAATGCAAATGCCCTTCTTCTGTAGATAAAACTGGTCGTCAAATTTGATAAAAGTGGAACGAAGATAAAATTCTAAAAGGCCTAAAAAGTTGTCTACCGTCAAACCTGCAGCATTCTGGAAAGCCACAGCACCATTTTCATCTATGCAATCTTTGACGGCAGCAAACAATTCAGGGTGAGGCACAGCATAAAAGAGCTCTTCAACATCGATAGAGAAGGCATACTTCACGTCACTATTCTCTTCAAAAAATCGAACTATATCGGTAGAGTTCTTCACGAGGAAGGGGTCATTTATCACAAGGCCATTCAACACCTTCAAAAGAAACTTACTGACACAATGCTGCCATGTACCACCTTCGTTCACAATAGTGCGGAAAGGGGAATCCGGTTTATGGGTTTTAACACTAAAGAACACCTGCAACGCGGAACTTTCACTGACTGCAATATCCCTTGCGAGCCTCTCCAGATTTAAACGCTTGCAAAGTTCGGCTGCTTTAGTCTTAACTCTTGTTTGGCCTTTTTTCACTAGGACAAAGTTCTTGGTAACCGCCGAAGCTGCTTTTTCATTGTACATAGACCTAGGCAAGGCAACAAAGCCACCCACCTTATCTGCTTGCAAAAGACAGAGCTCATTATCCTTGAAAAAGTTCACAACATTCTGCAAACCATCCTTAGCACACTTGGGACCAGTCACTTTCACATTCTTGGCCAAGCAGTCGATTCCTTCCAAGAGGCATCGTTCCCAGTCTTCCTGCTGGGCCCTCTTAGCCATTTTCCTATTCAAGGCTACGAGTTCGTGTGGTGGAACCGAGGGCTCCAGTCCGAACTTGGGACCCTTGTCAAGAAGATTCGAAATGTTGGAGGGAATGGAAGCACCACCCATCACGATTAGGCCTCCCTTTCGGTGTTTAGAGACCTTCGGCTTCCCCAAGGTACCAAGGATCCATCGAAGGTTGTAGCTCCACCAAAATTCAGTCAGGCGCGCTGCTTCACGTTTCAAGGAGAAGAATCTCTTGTCAGCAATCCATTCCGGAAACTGAGCAGAAATGGCAGTCCTCAGCCAGTCGAAATATAAACGCACTTGGCGCCACAGTTCCGAGCGTAAGATCTTCAAAACTCTTTTTGCATGTCCCCATGAAGGCGAAACACGATCATTACACGATCATTTTAATCATTTTAACAATGACAAAGTCCTTAAAGTTTTTCGTTTTATGGACGACTTTTTAATTGTTTTAAACAACCTCTGCCCCATTTCTAATGAGCGAACATTACAGTGTGTTCTTGATGATTTTAAACTACATGGCAGAGGGCTCAGTTTTACCTACGAACTTCCAGTCGAAGGGATTCTTCAGTTTTTAGACTTGAGGCTTATGTTCAGGGAAAAGCACGTCTGCTGGGCGTATTCTCCCCGAGCACAAAAAGAGCTCTTGCCGTTCGACTCCTCTCATTCGAAAATAGTAAAGAGAGGCATAGCAACTCTCTGCTTGGATTTGGCGCCAAGGAAGTCGTGTGTCCATGAGATGCAGGCAAGTTTTGAGCATCAATTGGGTAGGCTGTTTTCAGCCGGCTTCCCTGGGTCGGTCGTGATGGCAGTCGCGGAAACGCTCAAGAAAATGAATCCTGGTAAGCGCGCATCTGCAGCAAAGACTATGGATGGTCAGCAAAAGCCGGAAGTGGTACCGTACCTGCACAAGGTATCCCACAACCTGAAAAAGGTGGCTAATAGGTTTGACGTGCCTATGGTTTTTTCAGCCCCTAAGAAACTTGCTCAGCTGAGCCGCCGCATTACTTGCGAAGACAAAAAAAGGGGCTGTAAAAAGAACCACGAAAAACGGTTTGTGCAGTGCGCTATGAACGTCGTGTACAGGATTCCCCTGTCATGTGGCAAGGTGTACATCGGCCAGACAGGGCGCTGCGTAAACGATCGACTCCGGGAGCATGCTAAAGATATGTACAATAAGGAACGCACGAATTTAGTTGCCCACTGCATTGCTTGCACCAAGTGTGAGCCACGGTTCCGGAGTGCTTCAATCCTTGGCAGAAGTTGTCAAAAAACTGCCCGTGAAACTTTGGAAGCTTTCTTTATCAGGAAAAGGGGTCAGAACTGCGTTAGTGACACGTCTGTCGTTTTGTATAATGCTGAGATCAATTTCCTATCGCGTCATCTGCTGTGATTCCAAGTTCCTTGTTAGGTAGCGCTGGCGCAGGCCAGATATGTATTTATATGCCTCGATCTTTCTTCAATAAAGCAGTTGTCAGTAGCGCCCGTGCTCGTCTTGTCTGTATCTCGTCCCGTCCTTTGCGCTAAAAATATGCCTGTAAAATCCGAACACCAACTAGCCCAACAACTCACCCTGTTGAAGTATTTTCCTTCCATAGAAAAAAGGAGCCAGGACTAAAAAATGGAGGGACGCTTAAGCTCCGCCACACGGATATGAAGCTATAGCGTTAGTTTGTTAATGCTCATATGTGCGGAATTCCGCACTCTCCACTTCCCAGTCATAGATCCCTGAGAGTCCTCACACCGCTCCGGGAGCAATGGTGCAGCGGTTAAGCGATGCGCCACTGCCCTGCAACGGCAAGTGCTGCCACCGGTGAAGCTTGTGCGATCCAGGTTGCTCTTTCCGAGCAACCTCTCGCGGCCTATCAATAATTTAACTGCCACCTGCAACAGTGGGCAGTTAGCTCACAATCCGATGGGCATGTGATGGCCCCCACAAAGCCACGTCACCTACTTGCGTCACCAATGCGGTGAGACGTGCGTGATGGCGGTGCGCAGACGTATGGATGCTATTTGAGCTAGGAATAATAAAATTTGTGAAATAGGCACAGACTAGAAATACGGCGACGGAGGGAAAGACTGTATAATTGGGACTGTAGCTTGAGAGATGAAACACTAATATAGGATGAGTATGAGCGGTGAATGAAACGGGCGGCTCTGTTTTGCACGGCTTCTAATGAATCAATGAGGTATGCTTGCTGTGGATTCCAGATGGCGGATGCATACTCAAGTTTTGGCCTGATTAATGATTTATAAGCAAGTAGCTTTACATTTTGAGGGGCGTCGTGAAGATGAAGTTTAAGAAAGCCTAGATTTTAATCGCAGATGGTATTAGCTTTGTTACGTGCTCGAGTCATGATAAGTCATTGCTGATAGTGATACCGAGGTAAGTATAGGCCAGAACAAGTTCGACAGGAGAATCAGAAATCTTATAAGTAAATTCGGGTTGCGACTACGATGAAAAGACATGAGCTTGCACTTATTGGGATTAAGCCTAATGAACAACTGATTGCACCATGATTGAATGCGGTTAAGATTGCCCTGGAGGGATTCTTTATCAACGGTATTAGTAATTGGGGCATAAATTGTTGCGCTACAGTCTTGTTGCGCTACTGTTCAGAAGGAGGCTATGAGGGCCGCCGTAGAGGAGACCTCCGGATAATTTCGATCACCTGGGGTTCTTTGACATGCACTGACATCGCACAGTTCACAGGCTTCTAAAATTTTACGTCCATCAAAATTCGATCGCCATGACCGGGATCGAATCCGCGTCTTTCGGTTCAGCAGCCGAGCACCATAAGCACTGAGCCACCGCGGCGGCTGCACAGTTCATTCGCAAATATCTTTATTTACATGATAAAGTGCTTACAGTTCAGCAAAATATGCGCGCGGCCCAACTGACCGAAATACCTACTTTCTTCAAAAGCAAGGTGGAGCTAAGCAAGCACGGTGTAGCCGGCCGCAACGCACGGAGAACACACCCGTACAGTCGGCGCGACAGCAGCGCCACCGCATACATCCGGGACACGTCCACGTTCCCGGCTTCAAAGCATTACGAGGCCCGCTCTGCCGTCTGAACACTCTGCTCCTATTCTAGTACACTGTAGCTAAGTGAACTCGGCTTCCGTACGGAAGTCGAAGCGTCATTAATTAACATCTTTTAACAACCTTTTTGGTCGCCGTTATTTCTTTCTTTTGACATGAATTCACTACCCGACCAGACGAGATTCTTGGAACCTTAGATGGCCTCTCTTACAGTGAAAAATATTCTGCGCCATCTAGTGCGCTGGAAACGGGATGAGCGCGCAACCAAACGGGATGAGCGCGCAACCAAGCTTTTCGGAATGTCACCATGCACAGGCTGCAGCGATCCAGCTGGCTACAGCTCCTAGCGACGCGTGCTTGCTACGGCCTGTTGGAGCGTTGGAGTTGGCTCGCGCGTTTCACTGGTACCGTGAGATGCCACGCTCGCTTGCCAGCTTCCTTGCTTTGGCCTGTAGAATTTCTGTGGTCACTGCAGGTGCCGCTGATCTTCGCGATTTCATGAACTCTGCCACTGCTGATTTCTCTTCGGAATGGCGGCCTTTCTTCGGGGCCGTGGAGGCCCTCGTCTTTGCGGCGCAAGCAAAAACTTCCTCACGCTGCTCCGTCCAACTGCGAACATTCTTTTTGTCCGCACCGAAGTCCCGACAGGCCTGCAGGTTTGGAGGCTGCTCTGCAGCAAACGCTACTTTTCTCTTGTAGGCAGCACTATAATGACACCGTCTGCTTGGCGCCGAAGGTCAAAACTTGCACTGCCGCCGAACTTGCCCACACCACCACTCGAAGAGAAAATGAGGTCAACATTGGCAGCCAGTCGATATGGGAGCCAGGTTCTAGCGTGTTCTTTTATCGACGTCGGCAACGGATAGCAACGGCTGCTGTGCAGTCTTCTGTTGGCGTTTCGTGGGGGTGGCGCCTGCGTGATTCTTTCTTTCTTTCTTTCTTACGCGTTGTCGTCATATTTTATGCATACAACGAAAAAAAATTCCTCGAGTATAAGCGGACGTAGCAATTAACAAAACATGTGTTAAAAAAACGATCGGCCTATGTTCCAAACAATACGGTACATGTGGTAGAAAGTACGTTTTGAAATAGGAATGCTCATTGTAACGGATCTCCACGGGAAACACTTGGACCGAAAGAATGGACTAAGCGACAGGCGTACCCACGCAGACGTACATTTATTACACCCTATGTGAGACACACATTACAACGCAAAACTAACAAAACTAACACAAAACACAAATTCTATAAATACACACGACCCGGGCACACTGCTACCAGCGTCTCCTACTAGCGTTCTACTGTTTGTGGTCGGCGTTCGTGCTCACGGTTGGTTCGGTGCCGCTGAGGCGTTCTATGAATTCAATAGCCGGCGTCGAGGTGGCGTTCGACGTGCTTGGGCTGGCGTCGCTGGCGGCGTCGTTGGCTGCCTCGTACAAGCTTCCGGTCCAAGCGCCCGTGGAGTTGATGGCGGTGTTGTTGGCGTTGGGGGCACCGCCTGGATGGGTGGCAACAGCGCTGGAGACACCCCTGGCCGTAGCAGATGGTAGCGTCCTCCGTTGACTCCCCGGAACGGGCTCAGGAACGGCAGGAAGTCCATGATGCGAAGCCGTAGAACGCGAGTTCGCCGGAGCAGTAGCCGGCGTCGCTCTCTTCCAGCCGAGGCGTCCCTGACCCGCCGCAGCCACCGCTTCTCTGTTCGTTCCCCGCGTCGCTCTCCCTTGCCCTTTTACATCCTTGGCGTTAGTCCACGTAAGCCTTGTCGTCGTCTTCTCCTTCTCTTCTCCACCAACCTTCTCTCTCCACCTCACCGAATGCTTCTCCACCAGTCATCTCCCTCCACCTCACCGAATGCTTCTCCTTTCATCTTCTTTAGTCTTCGGTTAATCCACGTCGTCTGATTCATACCTCTTTCCTTCATAATTTTATTTTAGACTCCCTATTATATGTGAGAAGGCCCGCCCTTTCTCAAGAGTTTTTTCATGAAAAACTGTTCACGTCATCCTCATCTTCAAGCCATCCAGCCAACCGACTATCTTCTTTGGCGATTCCGGACCAAGGACACAACACACCGCAGATGTCCAGCACAGACCAAAAGCACACCACTAACACAGCTCACCAAACTGCATTTTCGGAACATTAACACACCACTGCCGTTTTCCGTATAGAGTAGTTAATAAACATGTTGATGTCCACAACTCACTCCCTTTTATAATCACATAACAAGAACATCCACAACAACAAGATACATCCCAGTGATGCCTAGAACTGTTCAGTTGGTCCTACTCATGAAGTCCGCTCCAACGTTATCTCTGCCGTTAATATATTCCACCTGAAACGAGTATTCCTTCAAGACCAAACACCATCTCATGACTTTACTATTGTTCATTTCGGCCTTGGATAAGTATTCAAGCGGCTGATGATTCGTATGAATTCTGAGATGTCTCCCATAAAGATAAATGTGGAATTTCTTTACTGCCCACACCACCGCCAAACATTTCTTTTCAACAGTGGAGTAGTTGCGTTCACTAGCCGATAATCTCTTATTTGCAAAAAATACCGGACGTAGCAAGCGATTCTCTTCTTCCATGTGTACGGCTCATAAAGCTCGGTCTGATGCATCAGTGCGAAGCACAAACTCTTCATCCAGATTCGGAGAAAGCAGAACGAGCGGTTTTGCCATATGCCATTTTAACATCATTGAAGGCATTTCCATGTTCAAAAGTCCAATTCAGCTTATTGCTTGTCCCCTTCTTAGTTTGTTCGACAAGCGGATCGGCTATGTGGGCATAATCGGGAATAAAGTCCCTGTAGTTTCCCGTTAAGCCCAGGAACCATTGTACCTCTTTCTTGGTTGTCGGTGTCCGGGCCTGCTGTATTTTGTCCAAGATGTCGTCTTTCGTTGCTATGCGGCACATCCCCAGCTTGTGTCCGAGAAAAGAAATGGCTTCAAAGACCACCTCACATTTTGCCTGTTTTATGGTCAACCTGGCTTGCTGAATTCCATAAAATAGTTTTTCCAGTGTAATTACATGCTCTTCCCATGTATCTGTTGCCACAAGGATTTCATCAATATAGTGTTCTACATTTTGGAGCCCATTTAAAACCTCCCTCATCAGCTCCGTGAATATTGCATATTCTGTCTTCAAACCAAAAGGCATGATTTTAAACTGGAATAAATCCGCCGAGCACGAAAAGGCAGTCTTCTCTTTAGACGAATCTTGCATTGGTATTTGCCAATACTCTTTAGCTAAGTCAAATTTAGAAAAAAATTTTTGTGAGCCACCTTAGCGAAGACCACTTCCGCTCTTGGTATAGGTTCGGCATCGGGTACTATGATGTCAATAAGCCGACGAAAATCCACACAGTCGGTTAGTACCATCGGGATTTTTGACAACACCGAGAGGCGCATTGTATGGTGACCACGACCTCATAATCACACCAAGCTCCAAAATAATCCGCACCTCATTTTCATTTGATTCTTGAACTACTAAAGGTAGTGGGTATTGCTACACGCTGATTGGTCTATCTGTAGAGAGATCTAGTTTGCAACATATGACATCCGTTTTGCCCGGAACATCCGAAAACACAACCCCTTTGCTTTGGAGTAGGGCCTTCTCTGTGATCTTCCGTCTTCATTAAAACTGGGGTTTGTTAGCACCTTATTCCATCTTACACTTTTCTTGCCACTGCACGTGGGCACCTCGGCAACATTATCGGTCTCCTCGGCCACTACCGAGCATGCTACCTTGGGGGCGCACTGTACGGGAACTCTTCGTACTTTTTCAACATGTTTGCATGGAAAACCTTCTTGGTGTTATTTCTCAATAATTCATAATCCATGTCGTTTTTGAAATGAAATGAAATGAACGGCTGCGCAAATCAGGACACAGACAAGAAAGAGACACCGCATGCGCACACTACCAACTGTTTATTCTATGGAAAGGTGGCATATTTAAACAGTTCCGCTCAAGCATGATACTCATCCCATTATCAATTCGAACCCAGCACGTGGTATGAAAAGCCGCTACATCAGGTTAACAGACTATATACTGCAGATTAGACTAACAAATAACTCTGATCAATGGAATTAAAAAAAAAACCGAAACAAAAGGGCCATCTCTTAGCAAAAGCAGTGTCAAACAATCGTAGCAACAGCAGAATCATACAGGAGAAGCAAAAGCAGTCAGAAACCAAAAAACAACATAAAAATTAAAAAACAAATAACAATCGTAGCAAAAACAGATTCGAACATATGAAGCAAAAGCAGTCAGAAAAAGAAATGTAAAACCAATAAAACAATTAACAACCCACCTAAACAAACAGCAGACGGCCGCAAGAAATGCTAGGCTGAAAAGTAGCACAGAACATGACGTCACAAAAAACTGTGTAGGAAGGAAACTTCATTTCTACGGAGGAATACCGAGGCGTCACTGACACATGTGCTTCCTTTCTTTTTTATCATAAAGGCCTCCAGTATTTCACGCGAAACCTGATCGCGACTCCTGCCCAGAATCCTTATTCCGTTAAGCACCGGCTCACACTTGCAGTCTCTACAATGGGGAGGCAAATTTGACCCGCCTCCGCTTTCTGACGTTTTCTCATGCTCCCATGCCCCGTCGTTAATGCAGCGACCCGTCTGGCCTATATAGACCCTTCCACACGTCAGTGGGATTTCATAAACCACTCCGACAGCACAGGATACGAATTGCTTGCCGTGCCTCTTTTCACACAGGGCTTTCTTCGTCTGGTCGATCCGCGTGCATAACCCGCTCAGCTTTTTTGGCGTGGAGAAAACGACAGGAAAGTCGAACCGGCCAGCAACCTTCTTCAAACTGTGCGCCACTCGGTGTATATAGGGGACCACTTGTGGTCTTCTTGATCCCGGCTTAGCAAGGGATTTTTTCTTCTTGCCTTTCATTTTTTGAAGGAGGGTCTCTGCTACGCTGCAAACGACAGAACACGGGAAGCCAGCCATTTGAAGCCTTTCGATCTGATGGTTGAAGCTAGATTCAGCCATGTGAGCACAGGACTTAAGCAATGCAGACTCGAGGCAAAGAGAAGCGATAGCCCTTTTTACTGTCTTTGAGTGCGCTGATGCGTACGGAAGCAGTTCCTTTTTTGCTCGGGGGGAATACATCCAGCACACTCGCCCATCTGAAAACTTGATATTAATATCTAAAAACAGCACGCTGTTTTTGTCTGGTAGTTCGTGAGTAAAAGCCAGTCCTTTTCCTTGTTGTCTAAACGCGGATAAGATTCTTTCCACTGTGCTGGGGAGCGTCAATGCAGAGTTAGTGGTTTTTAGTATAGCCAAGAAGTCATCCACGTATCTAAAAATTCGCAGGACTGGACCACTGTCAAGGGAAGAAGCTAAATCACGGTCAATAGTTGATAAAAATATATTACATAACGCTGGGGCAACGCAGGAGCCGATGCAAATGCCTCTTCTCTGCAAGTACATTTCAGTTTCAAAGGAAACAAACGTAGACCAAAGGTAAAATTCTAGTAGTGATAAAAAGTTGTCGACACTAAGTCCAGCTGAGTTCTGAAATGCAATGGGCTCATTATACTCAATACATTCCCGTACGGATTTGAAAAGGTCGCTGTGCGGAACTGAATAGAATAAATCTTCAACGTCCACAGAAAACATATATCCGATAGAGGACTGGTCTTTTAAAAAAGCTGTCACATCTGTAGAATTCTTGGTGGTGAGGGGGTCGTCCACTTCCAGTCCTTTCAAATGCTTCAAAAGAAACTGGCTCACTTTTTGCTGCCAAGAGTCCCTCTCACTAACAATGGATCTGAATGGCATGTCTGGCTTATGGGATTTCACCGTAAAAACACATCAAGAGACCCTTTCTTGCAATCGCTGATTCCCTTGGCCAGCCTGCAAAGCTGCAGCTCATTGCACAACGAGATGGCTTTCGTTTTCACTCTACAGGCACTCTTCTTCACCTGAACAAAGTTCTTCAATATGGCCTGCGTCGCCTTTTCTTTCAAAAGGCTAGCTAGAACCACCGCAAAACCACCTTCTTTGTCCGCTTGAAGAAGTCTTAGGTCATTATCCTTGAAGAACGACACAACGTGTTGCGTGCTCTCCTCCGGGTAAAGGTCCTTTTTCCGGGATATCCTCAGCATTTATTCATTTATTCATTTATTCAAGGTACCTACAGCGCCTTGAGAGGCATTATTGTAGGGGGGGGGGGGGGGTAAGTACATTAACAGTAAAATTCAATACAGCACAAGAGAACAAAACAGAAATAAAAGTTACAGAAAAATGATAAGAACTTCCAAAAAGATAAAAGCATTCTGATTGCACCCGAGACACAGAACCAACACTGACAGCAGCATAATCAGAATATTGCAAGGTCAATTGCAATATTCGTCAACACCGTCCAAAAGGCATCTTTCCCGGTCCTCACCAGCTTTATCTGCCGACTTCCTGTTCAGGGAGAGGAGCTCGAAGGCAGGGATTCTGGGCGGAACACTGTATTTCGGCCCTTTCACTAGAGTAGCGGCAAGTTCTTCTGGAACGGAGGCATTCCCAAGGACGACCAGGCTCCTAGGCTTCACCTTCTTCTTTTCAGGCTTCCGCGGGAGAACAGTGAGGTAGCGTTTCCACAAAAATTCCGCGGTTTGCGAAGAAAGAAGTCTTAGAGCACCCAGTTCCTTTTTGGCGAGCCGGTCTGGGTTCAGGGTGAAACACAACACGCGCAACCAATCATGAAACAAACGTGCTTGTCTCCACAGTTCAGATTTCAGAATGCGGCAGAGCCGCTGGACGTGTCCAATAGACGGCTTAATCACACCAAAAAAGGCATTCACTTCGGAGGGGACAAGTCCTTTGCGGAGACAAAATGAGATGAATCTTGCACGGCAGGTCGAAGCAGCGATGTGAGCGATGAGCATATGTACTTGAGGACAGGAAGGACTCATCATGCACCAACTCGCCCCTCAGGCAGTTATTCTGAAGTACCCATGTCATTTTTCTCCGGTGTCACAAAGTAAGGGCCATTCCACTGCATCAGTAACATATTATGATCCGTGGGTAGCAGGATGAGAACCTTGTCGCCTGGATTGAGATTTCTGTGAGTGGCTTTCTTGTCACAGTATCCCTTATAGCGTTCGCGCGCCCTTTCCAGGCCTTGATGTGCCAGCCTGCACGTTTCCTCCAACATGTCCCGCGACTCAAGAACGTATGTGTATGTTGTCTTTAGATCTGATTCAATCTCCTTATTAGCCCACTGCTCCTTGAGTATTGTTAGTGGACCTCTAACGGTTCTCCCATACAACATCTCGAAGGGCAAGAAACGAAGACTCGTTTGCGAACAAAAGAGCGGGGAGATATCTATCCCAATCAGGAGGTAAGGCGTTGTCAGTAACTGCCTTACTGACAAAAGGCGCTTAACCTCCTTCATTAGTTCCCATGTAAAGTTCGAGCCCCGGTCACTCAAAACTTCCCTCGGGAACCCATAACGCGAAAACATTTCCACAGGACCCTTCGCCACTTGGATACTGTCAATAGTCCTCAGTGGAATAGCATCAGGATAACGAGTGGCCACGTCAACGAGAGTAAGCCCATATCTATTGCCTTTGATGGATACTGGAGAGATTGGCCCCACAATCTCAATAGCCACCCTTTGAAACGGTAGGTCGATGGCTAGCATCTTGCCCAAAGGTACGGGACCAACTCTTCCCTTCGGAACTGTGCGCTGGCACACGTCACATGAGGGAACAAAGCATTTAACGTCACTCTGGACACCTGGCGAGAACAACTCCTCGGTGATCCTAGCCACCGTTTTTTGAACACCCTGGTGTCCGCCCATAATGGCGTCATGTCCTAGGCGTGACACGGTTTCTCTCATATCTCTCGGTTACACCAGCTGTTGGAACCGTCTCCCTGAGCTAACTATGCATTCCCTGTACAGAACACCATTTACCAATTAATATTCGAATGACGTACGACTCTTCTTTCTTTTCACTTTTTCCCCGTCTCTTTCGAAGCAGGCTTTCAAGCTCGGGTGTTTTCTTTGCCTAATTGCAATTTCGCCCAGTGTTACGCTCAGGCACATTGTAACGGGAGTAGAGAGCGGACGCCGCGTTGCTCGGGCTGTCTCTTGAGCCCTTGTCTCCACGGCCGACTAGAAACTGACTGCACCCGCGTGAGCTGTCGCAGGCCTTTCTTCCTTTGGATGTTCCTCAACGTCGAGCATCCTCCACTCGGGATCGGAGTCCTCGACACTTCTTTCACCCGTAATGTTTCCCAAGATGAAATCGTAGATGGGTTGCTCTACGTATTTTGCCACTACCTGTCCAGTATAATATGGCGTGGACACTAGAATCATGGCTTCGGTAAGGTACTTTACTTCACTGCGCTATCTACAAGAGTGACGGCCGACGCTTCCCCTGTAAGATCCTCGTCCTTCACCAGGCTTCTCCGAACCAAAACTGTGTTGACTCCGTTGTCAATAAAAAGCAATATAGGACGGTCCCATATTTGCCGAACCACCACCGACATTGCTGCTTTCGACTTTGGTGTTCCGCTCACCGTCTCGTTTCCCAGCGGCGTTCCCTCTCCTTTTAGCTGTGGTACTTCGGGTAGCGTGACAAGTTCTACCCTACAGTCGGCAACGCATGCAGCTCAGTCCTGCGTTCTGTATCGGCACTCATCCAGAGTATGACCACTCCTCTTACAACCTTGACACACAACCTGCGTCTTTTGGGTAATGCTACTAGTCGACAGTCAACTGCACGGTGTCCCACCTTGCCGCAGAGAAAATACCTTACTGGCGCCTTAAATGCACCGCCATATGCTCTTAATTTTGTGGCATCTATCTCTAGGACCCTTTGTGTTTCCTCATTTGCTTTACTCAAATTTCTCAGCCCTTGAGCCTCGAGGAATCGGTCTGCAGTGTCGGCGAACTCTTCCAATGAACACAACTTTCAGGATAGCGCTGGCTTTGAGCTGCAACAGGCTAAAATTGCTCTGTGACCAACTTGTCACGCATCCCCTCAAAACTCTTTTCTGTGTTTGACATATCAAGCCACCTATCAAAATAGTTGGTCAGCCTGCAGGAAAACTGCTTAGCGGTTCAAGAATCCTCATGTTTCGCGGTGCGAAATCTCTCACGAAAACCCTCTGCCGTAAGCCTTAATCTTTGGAGGAGTGCCTTTTTTTGACTTTTTTCTAGTCCATGGAATCAGCAGCAGGCATCCTTACAAACACATTCAGCGCCTCTCTGACTAAACACGTGCTCAATGCCATGGCCATTCACTTCGCTCCCAGCCTTTCCCCAAAGCTATCCGCACGAATAGTTGCAGATACGCGTCCAAATCATCTCTGTTGTCATCAAAAGGAGTCATCAGGTTTCTTGGACAAACTCTAGCCGGTCAAGGAGATTCTCTACCCGCTAAGAAACGCTGATCACTGTCCGTGATCTCCTCATATCCTCCTGCGACATGCGCCTCTTTCCACAAAAGAAACTCCTTCTGCCGTTCTATCCTTCTAGCCTCTCGCTCTACTGCCTCGCGAGCGTCTGCGCGTGCTTGCGCCCTTTCCTCACTCAGCCTATCTGGCTCCTCTTTCTGCCTCTTTGCCTTCTCCTCATGGAGACACATCGCCTCTTCCTAGCTTAACTCGAACTTGAGCGCCAGTTCTAATGTTTTTGCGAAATCCATCCTTTCTGCCGTCTGGAAGTCGGAAAGATCCTAGGCAAAGTGAAAAGAAAAAAGGAAATGAATCCTGGCAGGCTCGCCACTTCTCTTTGTCACGGATCTCCCCGGAGAACACTCGGACCGAAAGAAAAGAATGGACTAGGCGACAGGTGTACCCACACAGACGCACATTTAATACACCCTACGTGACACACACGCTACCACACAAAACCAACAAAACTAACACAAAATACGAAGACTGTAAATACACACGACACGGGAACACTGCTCCCAGCGTGTAATACTAGCGTTCTACTGTTAGTGGTCGGCGTTCATGCTCACGGTTGGTTCGGTGCGGCTGCAGCGCTGTATGGGTCCAATAGCCGGCGTCGAGGTTGCGTTCGACGTGCTTGGGCTGGTGTCGCTTGCGGCGTTGTTTGCTGCGTCGTACAAGCTCCCGGTCCAAGCGCCCGTGGAGTTGATGCCGGTGTTGGCGTTGGGGGCACCGCCCGGATGGGTGGCAACAGCGCTGGAGACACCCCTGGCCGTAGCAGGTGGTAGGGTCCTCCGTTGACTCCCCGGAATGGGCTCAGGATCGGCAGGAAGTCCACGGTGCGAAGCCGTAGAACGCGAACTCACCGGAGCAGTAGCCGGCGCCGCTCTCTTCCAGCCGAAGCGTCCCTGACCCACCAGAGCCTCCGCTTCTCTGTTCTCCCCCGTGCCTCGCTCTCCTTCGCCCTGTTATAGCCTTGGCGTTATTCCACGTAAGCCTTGTCGTCGTCTTCTCCTTCTTCTCTTCCCCACCAATCATCTCTCTCCACCTCACCGAATGCTTCTACATCTTCCTTAGTCTTCGGTTAATCTACGTCATCTTCTTGACACCTCTTTCCTTCATAGTTTTATTTTAGACTCCCTATTATATGTGACACTCATATGCACGGAATTTGAACGGTGCATTTGTTTGTATTGTCAAAAACTAGGAGGAGGGCAGCCGCAACCTAGGAAGGGGCCTCAGAGCGGCCCAGTTTAATCTCGGAAACATAGCACCGCCCGAGTGCCCCTCACGGGACCGTGTTTGCTTTGTCATCTTCGCGGCTCAGCGTGCAGGGGGCGCGAGTCAGGCGCGTGGCAATATTGAAGAAAAATTACCATTGTGTGCCTGGCCTGCAATCTCCCATATCGTTTGCAAACTTCAGACTTGTATAAAAATCCCAACATCGTTCCGTTTATATCAATGTATAATAAAAACTGTGCCGCCTATATAAACTCTGATTAATAATAATAACTCCATAACTAGCACAGCCAAGTTAGAGGAAAAACTCTGTCGCTTATTACGCACGCTACCTAGAAACCTGTATTGTAACCAAGCCCCGCAGGGGGGCGTCTGCAACGTGCAGACTTTGGTAAGTGGCGACACCAAGGGTTTCTGAGCATCCGCAGGGACATCCCCACAGGGGGATGATGGTGAACAGTGCATCACCACGGACCCGAGCACCCGCGCCTAGCCGTGCGTAGGATCGCCGCGTCCGAGGAAAAGGAGTTCCTGGTGGTTGAGCCGATGTTGAGCGTTTGGATCTCTAAGGCCCATCGGCGGAGGCAACACACCTCTTGGGCTCCAGCTTTCTGTAGACGGCACCTCCGGCCTGATCTGGCCGGGGGAAATCGGCAGTCGCCTTTTCCTGTCCTCCCATGCATCTTTCACTTTCGTATCTTTTCCTCACAACTCTCTTATCTCTTACTCACTCCTTGGCTTTTCCTTTTTTTCCTGATGGCGAGAGTTACCCTTGTGTGACGAACTACCCTGAACTTCGTCATATTGGGTATAGTTGGGGTGTACAGCTGGCGTGGACAGGACTTGCTTGCAAGTTCCTGCCCCGTCCCTTCGTTGGGCTCCGTGGTGGGCGGCTGGCACCGTGGCCGAACATAAAATCATACTCTATGGCTCCACTTCCTACACATAATGATCGCACTCTGAAAAGGGTGCGGACCGATGACATCACTGCCCAATGCTTCAGGAAAACGAAAGAGTCATTTCCAAAATATCATGTCCTTCATAGGGAGGGAACAGAAAAATCTGCAAGAGCTATGTCCTGTTTCTAGTCTTAAAATATCTGACTTATGTCATCGGTCCAGGCTACAAATTGTCAGAAATGCCCATTGGTGATCTATTACTCGAGCTAAAAGACATCGTTCAGTACTGCAAACTTTCTAACCAAGTGTCCATTGAGGACAACATTGGGTCTGTCACTGCACACCAATCCCTGAACACCGTCCGTGGTGTTAGTTGTGAAACATATTTTATCCGCCTCACTGAGGAAGAGATGCTGGAAGGCCTCAAGAATCAAAATGTCATAAAAGTACACCGTATAAATATAAGGAATGATGACAAAGAAATCCCAACAAAACATATAGTCGCTACATTCAATGGCAGCACACGTCCAGAGTCCATAGAAGCAGGCTTCTTGAAAATAAATGTATGCCATTACAACGCAAATCCACGAAGTTGTTTTAATTGTGAAAGATATGGACATGGGTCATAAAGTTGTTGTGGCCACAAAACGTACGCTAAATGCGCCTCAAAAGACCATGATTCTGATAACTATGAAGGAGCTTCAGCTTGCTCCGCGAACCGCGCTGGTGATGACCCCGCATATTCAAGGCCGTGGCCTTCTTGGAAGAATGAGAAAGAGATAATTACAATGAAGATAAAGCAAAAGATCGCTTTCAAGGAAGTGGGACGACTCTTCCACTCTTCAACGTCGTGGTCCAGAACTGCAAATCGTGGAAGGCATATCAGGCCACAAGATGATATGCTTAGCCTTCAAACTAAACATTGTTCCTAACTGCAGGAAGCATGAACGTGCTTTTCCAAATTTTTCACGTGCCGATGACGTTGGCATTCTGGATGCGTTGGACGGCTCCTTTTCTAACTTCCTCTCTCTTTCCGAGACATGTCGGGTGGACCGCTTATGGTTAATTTTTAAGAGTTTGGTGTTAAAGTGTATAAATGATTTCGTACCATGTACTCAAAAAATTGTACATAACACAAATCCCTGGATGTCCAAAGAGATTGTGCGCTTAAAGCGGAAAACAAAAAGACTTAGTAAACAAATCAGGAAGTCTCCCTCTCCTTCTAATATGCTCAAGCTTTCAGACATGCACCTTCAGCTGAAGGGATGCATAAGAAAAGCAAAATATAATTATCATCATGTAACCATGAAAAATTTCCTTGTCTCATCCCCTGCCAAGTTCTGGCTGCATTTTAAACCGAGAAAAGACCAATTCTGTAGTATGTGTATCGACGGTGCGACTGTGACTGACAAGTCCCATATTGTGAACGCATTCAACAAATTTTTCTGTTCCATATTTACATTTGATGACGGCAAAAGACCATATTTTGCATGCCATGGTAACTCCGCTATCAGTGATGTATCCATATCAGAACAAGGCGTCTTATCGCTTTTACTGAACATCGATACAAAAAAGGCACACGGAACTGACGGGATCCCAAACGCCTTCCTGTACAGGTACGCAGAGTGGTGCTCCAAATACTTATCTGTTATTTTTAGAATATCTCTATCTCAAGCAGCGCTTCCAGTTGACTGGAAGTATGCAAAAATTATGCCCATACCGAAAGCGGAAAACAAATCACTTCTAGCATCCTATAGACCAATTTCTCTATTGAGCACAAGCGCTAAAATAATGGAACATATTATTTTCAAACATATATCTTCTTCCCTGGAGGAGCACAACTTAGTCGATTACCGACAGCACGGCTTCCGCAGGGGCGTATCTACGGTCACGCAACTTATAGAGGCAGTGCATGATTTGGCAGCAGCACTCGATAAACAAAGCCAGATCGATATTATTTTTTTAGATTTTGAAAAAGCTTTCGACTGCGTGTCCCACCCAAAGCTGCTATTAAAACTGCGAACCATACTCAAGAACGACACATTGCTTGCATGGATAGCAGCTTATCTCTCCTGTAGAGGCCAATGTGTGGGAATTGATGGAGTGTGCTCGAGCTATATGTTTGTCCAGTCGGGTGTTCCACAGGGATCTGTTCTTGGGCCCCTTTTCTTCCTAGTTTTTATTAATGATATTGTTAGTGTAGTACCCGTGAAAATAAAACTTTTTGCTGATGATTGTATTATTTATCAAGAAATTAAAAACCTGAATGACCAATCTCAACTAAATTTTTCGCTAGCTCAAAAAGAAAACTGGTGCTCAACGTGGCAAATGAAAATAAACAGGAAGAAAACGGTAACAATGACAGTAACACGCAAAAGAAAACCCCTCCTATTTCCCTATTCCGTCAATGGACACCCTTTATCTTCCGTTAAAAGCTGTAAATACTTAGGTGTAATCCTCACCTCAGATCTCAGATGGAATGAACATGTTTCATACATTACAAAAAAGGCTATGCAGAAACTAGGTTACATGAGAAGAACCCTGCGCAATTCTACACAAGAGATAAAACTCCTTGCCTTCAAAACTTTTATCTGACCCGTTCTTGAATACGCTTCTGTAGTCTGGGATCCGTGCACTCAATTAAACATTGCCAAACTCGAAAGCATCCAAAAAAAGGCAGCTCGATTCATCTATAGCTCATATAGTTGGCGTACCTCAGCAACTGCACTTGTGGAAAAAGCTAATTTAGAACCATTACAATTGCGACGGTATTTTGAACGAATGAAATACATGCATCTACTCTACAATAGTAAGCTAGGTATAGATAGTAGCATTTATATCGAACATGTTATACGGCGATGTACACGATCAAACCATTCCAAAAAATTAAAAGAATGTATGTGCCGAACAGATACCTTTCAAAATTCCTTTTTTCCGAGAACCCTCCGTCAGTGGAACGCTTTGCCTTGCGACGCTGTGGAATGCCCGACTGTCGAATCTTTATTATCAAAATTGAAGTGCATAAGTTAACTCAACCTAAGCGTTTTGGTTCCCGCTATTGATATTGCTTTGTGGTTGTGATTATTGTCATTGCTGATGGATCAGCGTATGTCTACCGTTAGTGTTTATTTACTAAAGCGTGCTATTGATGCCAGGGTTCTTGTGTTATGTGCCAGTGTTGTTTCTATATGCCTGAACAGCGCGAGCTTGTACAAAGCATTTTTCTTTCTTATTTTTTTCTTTTTTCTTTTCTTCTCGATGTTAATCTGCTCAAGCAGGCGGATGACACCACTGTTATCATTATCATATCTCGTAGCGCTTTTTGTACTTTCTTCACCATGTATGCTCACTCCTGCCAAAGGCCTTCTGCGAAGGCTGGCAGTACCTCTGTAATAAAAAGAACACTTTCACCTTCTCCGCAAAAACAAACTTTGCTGATGTGGTTCGTTGGGGCGGTGCGCCGCACAGCACTCCGGCACCTGCCAAGGCCTTGTTCACCGAGCCCATGGCAGGGCCATCCAGCCCCAGGCAGGGACAGCGAAAGCGGCTCTGCCATCTCCGAAGCAGGGAATTCCAGCCGATGGGTCGGCTTCCCGCAGGACTTTCCCTCACTGGGGGAGGCCTAAGGCTCAGACATCCGCGGCTTCGTGGTCCTCCAGCACCTCTGGTGAGGTGATGGATGTAACTCCCAGTCCGTCCGCTTTGAAGCGGCAGAACAGCTCTCTCGATAGAAAAAAAGGCAGGACCCTGATAACAGGCCCAGAGAAATAAATTCTTTCGGTTCCATTCCCATTCAAAAAAACAAACATGACTTTTGTGGTTCAATGGAACTGTCGAGGACTGTTGAGGAATTACAGGGACATAACACATATTTTAGGGTCAATGATGGCCATTTCACCGTGCCTTAAATAGACCAATCTTAGTCCGCAACATGTGAATATCTTAAAACATTGTAAAACTTATCGACGCGATCGCGAGCAGGCAAATAGACTCTCGGGAGGCGTCACATTTGTCATTTAAAGGGGCGTCCCTGCTAAAGAAAACAAGCCGAGCACAAAACTTGAGGCAGTCGTTACCTACAAAAGAGTAACATTAGGTTCATTATATCTTCCAACACACATAACATTAACAATCCAAGAATTAGATGGCCTGATCAATGAACTGCCGGAGCCATATCTGGTAGTTGGCTATTTTAACGCTCACTCCCCATGTTGGGGAAGCGAACGATGGGACTCGAAGGGACAAAGAATCGAAGATTTTTTCTTCTCAAATACTGTCGGTCTTTTAAATACAGGAAACGCCACATATTTTGGCCCAAGCCCGCCAAAAATGAGCTTCCTCGATTTAATTTTCGCATCACTATCTTTGTCTAACCAATTTAAATGGGACGTTTTGAATGACCCTCTGGGAAGGGACCACCTACCTACTGACATCGGCCTCTCATTGTCTACTCCAGTCACCCCCACAAGACCACGGCGCTGGAAACTTTATCTCGCCGACTGGTCACTTTTTCACAGCAAGTGCCACTCTAGAAAAAGAATTTTGTCAAGACTTCCGCATAAAAGAAATAAATGAAAAGTTTAATACGTCCATAATATCGGCCGCTACACTAGCCGTACTCAAACAACAGGACTCGTACACAAGAAACACAAAATATAGTGCGCACAAGAATGCACAATGGCAAAAAAAAGAGGAAAATTAAGCTTTGGGCTCTCAGCGTAGGTATCCCACTGCGGAAAACTTGCTCGCCTTTAAGAGGGCCAAGGCCAGAGCGCGGTTCGTTCGAACAAATGCAGAGAAATCCTCGCGGCAGAAACATGTTTTCTCAATGAACAGCTCAATAACCTCAAAGAAAATGTGGGAAAAGGTTCGTAGATTCACTGGTGACCATACCCCTTTCACACTTCCTCTATTGACAACACCCGGGACACTAAGATGATTAGAAGAACACGCCAACATATTAGGTTAGGCGAGCATTTTGCTAAAGTTTCAAGTTCGTCCAATTAGATAAACACGCTCCAGAAGCAAACAGCAATAGGAGAAAAACAAAAACTTCCATCTGGAGCAGGCATGCATGAGGATTATAACCAGTCTATCACAATGTAAGAGTTAATAAGAGTATTATCTTCCAGGAAAACGACAGCACGAGGCCCAGACAACGTGCATTACACTATGCTTGCCCATCTCTCAGATGTTGCCGTAGATGCACTGTTGAAATTCTTCAACAAAATATGGATAACAGGCAGCATTCCGGAGGAGAGGGAAAAAGCAGTCGTAGTACCTTTTTTTAAGCCCGGAAAACAACCACCAAGTCCTAGCAGCTGCAGACCGGTAGTCACACCAGCTGCATTGCTAAATCGTTCGAAAATATAGTAAAAATTAGGTTAATCTTCGTCCTTGAATCCCGACAACTTGTGAACGTACATCAATGTGGATTTAAAAAAGCATGCTCCGGCACTGATCACCTTGTCCGCCTAGAAAACGCAATCCGGGAGGCATTCACCCACAAGGAGCACTGTATCGGTGAGTCCTTCGATCTGGAGAAGGCCTACGATGCCACGTGGACGTTCGGCATCCTCTATGACCTAGCAGATCTAGGTATCTGCGGCAGGATGCTGAACGGCTGAAAGACCTCCTTAAAAACCGCACATTCCGAGTCCGCCTGGGAGGAACTCTCTCCATGACTTGCACCCAAGACAATGGCATTCTAAGCGCAACACTATGCGTAGTAAAAATGAATTCCTTAGCTAAACTAATACCCAACTCCATAATATATTCTGCTTATGTAGACGACCTACAGATAGCTTTCACTTCCTGCAAAAATACTAATCACACTAAATAAACTGGCTGCTTGGGCAGACAGAAATGGGTTACAATTTTCACCTCAAAAAAGAGTAGCTGCCCTGTTTTCATTGAAACGGGGCCTACACGGCGATCCTAATCTATCCTTGAACCAAGCAGCGCTGCCAGTTAAACAAGAAAATAAAATTTTAGGCGTCACTTTTGGCAAGAAACTCACATTTATACCGCATATTAACAACCTAAAAAAGAAAGCTTCTCAAGCCGTCAATCTTCTAGAAGTGCTCTCAAGAAAACCGTGGGGTTCTGACAGAGCATGATTTTTACAAATCTATCGCTCTCTTGTACGCTCTAAGCTGGGCTATGGGTGCGCAGTATATGGGTCAGCAAGAACATCCTACCTTAATTGATTAGACACTATTCATAACCTTGGTCTGAGCCTATCATTTTGAGCATACAGAACATTACCAGTAACCAGCCTTTATGTTGAAGCTATGAGAATGCTCTAGAGGATCGAAGAATCGCACTCGCATGCACATATGCCTGAAAACTCCATTCTCTTCCGAAACATCTCTGCCATCCCATTGTTACCAAGTGCCCACGCAAAAGATTATTCAACAACAAACCAAATTTTATCAGGCCTTTAGTACTGCGCTTTGAAGCTAAATGCGAAGAATTAGCTGTTCTAAACACTCTATTTAACATCGCATCACGACAAGACCAAATGCCCCCATGGTACAGCATCCCCGCAGTATGTGACTTCACGCTGACGCATTTGAGCCCACTGAAGACAGCCGGGTCCCGTTGTCGAGGCTTCCCGGAGCAGACAAGCGGAGCAGGCTGCGCGTGGGGCGCCAGGTGGCCGTTATTCGGCATTTCCGATATTACAGTGCCGCTGCGCGTAGACACATCTTCGTAGTTACAAAACATATTACAGTCATCGTATAATGTGGTTTTGCAAATCTGTGTAAAAAGATGTGGGAGGGGCAGCAGCGACTTGTACAGGCAAACTGTTGCAATCCTCTATTGTTCGAGGAAAAAAACTATATTTGAATGCGTTTATTCGGGAATTGTACTCGCGCAATTGTACTCGCGCACCAGTACTCTCTTAAGGGGCAGAAACGTGGAGACTAACGAAAAGGGTTCAGCTTAAAAGGACAACGCAGCGAGCTACAGAAAGAAAGATGATAGATGTAACGTTAAGAGACCGGAAACGGGCAGAGTGGGTGAGGGAACAAACGCGTGTTAATGACATCCTAGTCGAAATCAAGAGGAAGAAATCGGCTTGGGCAGGGCATGTACTACGAAGGCAAGATAACCGCTGGCCCTTAGGGGCGACGGAGTGGATTCCGAGACAACGCAAGCGTAGCAGGGGTGGCAGAAGGATAGGTGAGCGGAAGAGATTAGGAAGTTTGCAGAAATAGGGTGGGCGCCGCTGGCAAAGGACCGGCTTAATCGGAGAGACATGGGAGAGGCCTTTGCCCTACAGTCAGGCTGATGATGATGAAACAAGATATCCAAAAAGGCCTGTACCCCGCTCCCTTGAATCGGCGACGCGTTTGAATGCCTCTACGGTGCCAAATTCTTCTCCACATATCTTCGCACCGGCTATTGGCAGGCAGCAGTGGATGACATTGTGATAGAGTCTCGTTAAAGCGGTCAGGCGTGGATGCAATAAAGCAGGCTGCAGCAATGATGGTCCCCAGGGACGTTCTGTGGCAGTATCTTACGCGCAAGACCCCTCCCATCGCCTCAAGAGGGTGGTGGGAAAGAGCGGCGTTCGTGTCGTTTTCTCGGCGCCGCTAAATATGTCGAGGATGGGCCACATGGTCCGCAACCCTGCATTTGAAGGTGAATTCTGCGGGATCAAGCACATCACGCGGTTTGTGAACTGCAACATCGGAGTGGTGTATCTTATCCCACTGTCTTGTGGCAAGTGCTATGTAGGCCAGACGGATCAGTCCCTGAACTAAAGATAGCCGATGTACCGAACAACTGTCGCAGCTCTGGTAGCAGGTTTGCAGCCCTCTTTTTCACAGCACCCGAGTTCTGAACCAGCTGCGGAAGCAGGCAAGTAGTGATATATATGAGGCATTTTGTACTGAAAAACAGGAGACAAGTGCCTGATCATCCCGTCAAAAGCCCTCAACAAAAGAATTTGCTTGCCTGGCAGAAAGCACGCGCTTGAAGGTGCTATAGATTTTGGTTTTATTCTTTATGCGATCGGAGATTGCTTATCATGTATTTGAGTTTCTCGAGCATGCTAAGATGTGCATGCATTCTGCATTTTCACCTACATGTCTGATAAACTTCATTTGTTGCCTAGCGTCGGTCCTGTTGGTGTTTTCGTTGCGCCTTGCGTTTTAAGGCGAAAGCCTTTAATGGCTCATACTCCCGGTCGAGATCCCGTCCGCCCGTTACATCGCCAGCTGGAAGTCACGACAACGGAACTGATGTCATACCGTCCGTCCGTCCGTCCATTACGCTCTTCAACTCGATAAGAAATCTTTGTGCACGATTGGACTCGAACCACCATCCTTCCATACCGCAGCGGAGCGTGCTAATGAGTACGCTACTTCCTGCCAACGCTTACGTCCTTCTCCTTGTCTAAGACGCTGGATAGTGTTTGCGGAAAGACGTCGAATCATATGATGCCTCCCAGACGACCTCCAGTGTCTCCAGCATTTAAAATTCACAAACATTTGTGTACTTAATTCACATCCTATCAACACATCAGTGACACAAGCATCTAAAATGCGCTAAAGGCTTTCGCCTCGCCGCACTTTCGGTCAACAAAGCGCTCCCTGAATTTTTTTTAGCGCTCGTTACCATGTTCCAGCTAGTGAATGAAAACCGCCAACTAAGCCGTCTTTCTTCATTAAACATGCATACAAATGCTAAAATTGCACTCAGAATAACTCTAGCAATTGAATCGTATCCCTTTGAAGCCGATTCAGCCATTTATTTTTTAGAAAAAAGAGATAGGCATTATAACGAATTATTCCGTAAAAAGATGTGAAATGTGGTGTCCGTTATCAGTCTTTCCGACGTATAACAAAACTTGCGTTAGGCTTGAAATTTGCATCAAGAAATATTATGAGGGACTGAATGACATAGACGAAGAAAACTCCTCCAGTCAAAACGCTGGAAAGCTCTCTGTGGCTTTTCCCTCCCACGTTCACTTTGTGTTTGCAACAAAACAATCCACCTGCCTTCTCTTCACCGTGGACTATAGGTTGAGGTTGATAGAAGAGCACGCACGCAGCACTTATCAATAATGGCCTATGGGGCGAGTTGGTGCACGATGAAATGAACTACGTGGGAAGGCCAACGGCACAATACAAGGCACAAGGACACATGCGCACGGCTGCTCGACACTGCTTTTGCTACCAAAAATTTTTACTCCTCTCTGTGGCTTCGGAAACCATTTATCAAAAGCTAGTACTTTACGCGCAGCGGTACTGCGATTACATGTGTGCTGTCTTGCTTTCATGCTGATTTTCTCTCACTGGCTGGATTCGGAGCGACAATGCACTGTGTCACATGCTTTAGCTGATGATTATAAATATGTCTCACTTCCGTCTAATAAAGAGTTGGGAGGAATAAAGAATCCTAAACAATGCGCCATGTGTTGTTCTTTTCTCCTGCCGTTGTCGTTGTGCCGCCGTTCATTTCAGCAGTAATCCTGAATTCAGCGGTTACTGAGTGACAATAGCAACGCAGCACTGCTGGTTGCCAACTGCAGCAGACTATAAGTGCTTCATTGCTTTGAAAAGTGAACATATCATTCACTCGCCGGCACAGAAAGCTAACTGGTTCCGATGAGCGCGTTGTGGGCTGTCAGCGAGCGAGCGGAGCTGTGGCCGGCTTGGTAATCGGTTGGCGCCGAAATTATAATTAATCGGACCAACCTGGCCACCGCTGTACTCTCCGTAAGTTTGGTGGACGCGCAGCAAAGAACTTCACCACCCCGCGCGCATAATAACAGATTCGGACTGCTGACCGGCAATAGGGGCAACGCCTGATTAACCGTTGACCGGAGGCAGGAGGCGTATGAAAGTTGGGTAACAAGCAATTCACTCACGTGAACATCAACGAGGAAATTCTACAAGCACAAGCATAGCAAAATAGCTTTAGCTGACGGGCTTAGCTGCGGGTGGCTAGGTCCTGTAGCACGGAGCGGCGGGCTGCGGCCGCTCGTTGCGGGGCTCATGGGATGTCGCGGATACGGACGAACTTGGGCCACCGTCCGCGCGTCTTCGGGGCCGCTGTCAGACCGCGGCCTAGGCTCGCTTGCCGATAGTTTCCCTGGCTGTCCTCACCCACGTCCACAAGCACCGATTTCTCCAAGCCAGCTGCTCGGCTCGCGGTTTTCCCGCCGCCGCGTTTTCGTCATTAACAAACACATAAAAAGCGCAAGGCACAGCGCGCCAACGGTCCGCAGTCCACGGTCGTAAAGTACGCCGAGAGTGCATCCCCCGACGAGACCGACACCGTTTATCCGCGTGTGTGGCAAGCGCCACGCTGCAATAAGGGGAGGGGGCGGAGTGGCCTGGAATGACACTACAGCGCAGCGTGGCGTTAACCGTCTAAGCGGGAGGTCAAAACCGTCGCCGCCGCACTGCGGCAAGTTCCCGAACAAAGGTTCTTTGGCTACCTCGGCTGCCGCAAACTAGTGAGTGAAGGACAGGGCAGCCACAAACTTTGTGACAATCTCTTAACCCCATGTGGCATGATTCATATGCCACCTCGAAGAGCGATTTCACTATGTGTGAGAGAGATCAGACTGGAAACTGTCATACATTCCTGGCCTGGTTTTGCAATGTGTACACTGATATTGGTGCATGAGGAGCTTTCGTACTGTGGGTCATTCCACGCCAAACGTCCCAGACGTTGCGCTCGACCATCTTCAATAGGCAGAAAAAAATCATTGAAACCTATCCTACTGTGCGTAAGGAAAGCCTGAAATATCTTTTCCGAATAAAATTTATTCGTGAGATGACGGCCGTTTGAATATTCAGAAAAGGCGAGAAACCAGGCACTGCTGAATAATTATAAAAAATTCAAATTTTTAGAAAACACCGCACAATTTTTTTCATTGACCTTTGTACAGATTCAAGCATTCGATATAATTCGCAACATGCAGCTTTATCTTGAGGCAGGAACTGCGCAGCACGAGACAAAGAAGGGACAGGTGGGACACGAGGGTGTCCTGCCTGTCCCTTCTTTGTCTCGTGCTGCGCTGTTCCTGCTACAAGATCATGCACCAACCAGCCCAAGTTTTCACCTTGCTAATGGAGCGTAATTGTGCATATATATTTTTAAAAAACAGGAAAAAGTATGAAAATGTGCCATTTTTGTTATTTTTCGTTGTATCAACTTACCCTCGGAAATTCGAAAATAGCCATTCGGTTCCTCTAGATGTCTAGTACCTATAACAAATGTTACAGGTGATGAAACTGCATACATCACACTAAAAAAATAGCAAAGTTTCAAAAAGTGCGTTTTGAGTCAAAAACGCTCTCTAATTTCACCCTGATGTGGTCTAAGTAAAAGTACCAACAATACCGGGTTACAAAGAACAATTTCTTGCTTTTCATTTCTGAAAATTTTATCGAGGTACTTTATGTTCAAAGAGAAAACTTTTTTTGAAGTTGCGCTCTCGCGCCGCAACTTGTGTCGTCCCTTAACGCCGCTTCACAGCAGGACACGGCACCTGGAATGACGCGACACTTATGGCCAGATAACAACTTCAGTTTGCCGTCGCTCTCTGCCGTGCATTTTTAGGGCTGGAGCTAAATAAGATATCGCATGACATTCGGCGGATGGTGTGCAACAAACGAGATCGTTTTTGTTTTCGAAGTTCGAAAAGACACACTTTGGTGCGGGGCAGCCAAGAGAAGAAAAACGAGGGCATTCAGCGCGCTGTCTCGCATGGACCACGAGAAGGGATGACTAGCTAGCATGGCAGGCGCATCACAAGTGCGTTATTTACATCCGAATAAGATCGCGCGCCTCGAAGCGCACGCGAAGTGGAGAAGTGCTCATCACTACGGCGAGTAACGCTGGCGGTGAACGCGGCCTGATAGCCCGTAGGTTCGCCGCCCGCACGAAGGGGCTTCGCCTGTGTTGTTTTGATTGGAGTATTAATGCGGAAATTACACTCATTAGATGAAATACAACAAATACATCACATCGGAAACAAGCCTCTGACGGCCACAAGGGTCAGGTTCAACGTGGTGCTGCTGCGTCGCGGATTGTTTCAACACCGAATCGTTCTGGTCGTTTCCAGATGATCGGCGTTCATAACCTCTTATGCTGGTGCTTACGTCTGTCATAGCGCTGAAAAGAACCAGACCAAACAACTAGCGCACTTGGGCGTGTGGCGCCACCAGCGTTAAGAGTTAGTGAGTGAAAAACTTTATTGAGCTCTAGATTGGCTGTTCTTCTGCGGTCTTCAGATGGCTTCGTCCATCTTCTTGCAGAATGGTCGGTTGCCCTTAGTCCAGGGCTCCGCTGGATGGTGCTGCCAGTTGTGCTCGCCGAACCAGACCTTCTTGGTCGAACTGGAGATCGCTGGAGAGCACTCCCTCCCATTGCTCCGCACTCGGGTTTGGTATAACGGGTACCACGTCTGTCTTCTGGCACGCCCACGTTATGCGATACAGCGTGGGTGTTTCGTGGCACTAGGGGCATTTGTCATTTTATTGTGTGGGATGCATTTTGCTGAGGACGTTTAGGTTCGGGTACGAGCCCGTTTGTAGCTGCCTCCACGCGACAGAGACCTCTCTGCTAAGGGAGTTGTGCGGTGGTGGATACCGCTTTCTGTAGCCCTTGTAGTAATTTAGTATCGCCGAATAGTCTTGGGGTACAGCGTTAAGAAAACATTTTCTCACGATTACCTGTTCGACTACTCAACTTTCCCATGCTTGCCTGCAGTGCAAACCTCACTTAAGAACAAGAACTCTACATTTCGTTTGGCCACAGTGTCGGCAGTGTCGTGCTCTGCGGTGAAGAGGCATTAAGAGGCGACGCAACTTGCGGCGCAAGAGTTCACCTTCAAACATTCTCACTTTAAACAAAAACCACCTCGAGAAAAATTTCAGAAATGAAAGGCAACAGACTTTTCTACTCAACCCGCTATTGTTTGTATTTCTACTTGGTTTACCTCAGCGTAAAATTAATGAGTGTTTCTGGTTCAAAACGACCTTTTTTCAACTTTAGTGTTTTTTACTTTAATGTACGCAGTTTAATTACCTGTAGCATTTGTTGTAGTTACTATACGTCTATAGAACGGGAATGGCTATTTTCGAATTTCCGAGAGCAAGTTGATCCTGAAAACAAAATATGACAAACATGGCATTTTCTTACATTTTTTCGATTTTTTTGAAATCTTTACGCCCCATAAAGCTGCATGCTTCGAATTATATCGAAAGCCAAAATCTCTGAAAATGTGAAATAAATAATTGTGGAGTGATTCCTAAAAATTTGAATGTTTTATTAATTATTGAGGAGCACCTGGTTTCTCGCCTTTTCTAAATATTCAAACTGCCATCACATCACGAATAATTTTTTTCCGGCAAAAATATTTCAGGCTTTCATTACGCACATTAGGATAAGTTTCTATGAATTTTTTTGAGCAAATTGGAGATGGTCGAGCGCAACGTCTGGGATGTTTGGCGTGGAATGACCCCTGTCGGAAATGGGAACGCAAGTACGAAGCCCATTATGTACTCAGGGCGGCTGCGTGTAATCTTTTCTCCTGTCTGTGTTCTCTCATTAAAAGTCATAGTTGCCGGTAGAGCCGTTCCTTAGTCGTTTTTCATTCCACGCGTTCCTTATTTTTCGCGCTCTACTCAGATTGACAGCTGCGGGCTTGTTCACATTGATGCAACGCTCAGTGGGCTTTTTTTTTGCGTAGGACTGAGCCATCTGCTGCGGTACCTGCTGGCCGTGGCCCGCTTCACGTACCTGCAGAGAACGAAGAAAGGGCGGCGATTCCACCTCCTGCACCCCGAGAGTCGAGACGACGCCGTCAACAATGGCGCCCTCTGCACGCCCCAAGAGTGGGCGCAGGAATGTCCGTGCCCGGCGAAGGAGCACCTGCACAAGGCGAGCACTGTTGCTTTGCCCATCATCACCATCAACATCACCCTGGCTACAACCACTGCACGGCGAAAGCCTGCAATGGAAGACCATATCTTTCCAATTAACCTCGTCGTGTGCTAGCCGTAGCCACTCAAAGAAAACTTCTTAATCTCATCTGCCCACCTAACTTTCGGCCGCCATCTGCTGTACGCTTGCCTTTACTTGCAATTCACATCGTTTCCTTAGAGAACATCTTTTACCTTGCCTTCGCACTATATGCCCGCATCATCATCATCATCAGCCTAACTACGCCCACTGCAGGAAAAAGCCCTCCCCCATTTCTTTCCAATTAATCGTGTCATGTTGGTAACCTGCCATTCATTATCTGGGCGAACATGCCAAATGCGCTCCACCCAATGTTATTTTTCTAGTTATTTCGCTCTCGTGATCAAGATCAGCGGCGACTACCTGCCCTGAGTAAACGTATTTTCTTACCACGTCCAGCACCTCTATACCAGTTGTAAACTGCTGTTCCTTTTCGAGACTGCTGAACATTTCTTTGGTTTTCTGCATGTTAATTTTTAAAGCCACCGTCTGCTCTTTCAGTCTTACTCATTGATCATTTTTTGCAGTTCATTCCTTATTTATTTATTTATTTATTTATTCATTTATCATCATACCCACAGCGCCATTTTCTGGCATTGCTGTGATGGGGGAGGGGGGGGTTACAAAGAAAAAAATCACAAATACCACCGCGTGCAGGTGGTTACAAAAAAAGATAACGTTCAGATAGAAAGAACACAAAATTATTATAGATAAAAAATAAAGGAACTGTCACAGCATCTAAGAAAATGAATCATTTGATAATATGGACACTACTTCCTCGGGCAGCTTGTTCCATTCCGAAATTGTTTTGGGGAAAAATGACATTTTAAAAAGGTCAATCCGACATCTTTATTCTTTAACTTTAAGTGAATGATCTATTCGTAAAGACACATAATCAGGATTGACTATATATATTTTTTCTGTCTATTCCAGTTCTTGAATGAAATATATTATGAAACAACCTTAAACGCAGAACTTTCCTACGTTGTTTCAGTTTTTCCCAACCCAAAGCTATTTTAGCGCTTGTTACACTGAAATATCGCCCATAGTTATAAAAACCAAAACGAACGGCCAAATTCTGAACTCTTTCCAGCTTTTGAATGTCAAGCAGGGATTTCGGGTCCCAGACTGTGCAAGCGTATTCAAGTATGCTTCTAACTATTGTATTATATAGTAGTTCTTTAGTCTTTAAAAGAAAAAGTTTTGTGTTACGTCGCAGAAAGCCCAAAACGGGGCATACTTTGGCAGTAACAAATTCAACGTGAAGGCGCCAAGACAATGCACTGGTTAACTATACACCAAGATATTTAAATTCCAACACTGAAAGCAGTCTACTATTATTAATACTATAAGTGAAATTGTGGGGAACCTTCGTTTTAGTGAAACACATATGAACAGATTTTTGCAAATTATCATGCATTCCCCAATTTTCACACCACTGGGCTACTTTACACAAGTCTTGTTGTAATGCATTGCAGTCACTCTGATTGTTAATGATTCTATACAATACACAATCATCCTCAAAAGACGCAGGCATGAAGAAATACCTGAAAAGATGCCATTCATGTAAATTATGAACAATAAAGGGCCCAAGATGAATCCCTGTGGCACCCCTGACGTTACAGGAACCTCATGCGACTGCTTACCGTTGACAACAACACACTGACGCCTAATGCTCAAATATTCTTTTATCCATCTAATATTGTTTTAATTTATGTTGTACCAAGATAATTTTTGTATTAATAAGGAGTGTGTTACGACGTCAAATGCCTTCCTAAAATCTAGAAGTATGCAGTCGACAGAATTGCCTTTATCTAATGCACTTGACAGGTCATGAACAAACTCGGTTAGCTGGGTAACACATCAGTAGCCACTGCGAAAGCCATGCTGTAAATGCGCCGATTGCCACAGTCTTCAAGTTTAACATACTGAATGTTCATTTCTACAAAACAAAACTTTGATCACTGATACCGGCCAATACAATAGTAGAAAAAGCTGCTGATGGTTGGTTAGTCAATAATGAATCGAAACCATTATTGCCACGATTTGGATGCAGCACTACTTGAGATAAACTGAATGAATTACATAGATTGAACATTTCTTTGCCTAATGCAGTATTGGCTCCAGACGGAACACTTGGTGGGCTCCAGTCTATTTCAGGGATGTTAAAATCACATCCAATAAATAAACAGTCAGTTTTAACAGTTTCAATCATGTCAGTTAGGTCGCTCACGGCTTTAAGCTGACTTCCAGGTGGCCTATAAAACGAGCATACGCTTGGCGATTTACCATTTAAAAGTCTAATTTGAGCTCATACTGCCTCACTTGTTCCAGCATCAATTTCAATCTTACGAGAACTAACCGAGACGTCTACCAGAATAAATACGCCTCCACCATGACTGTCCCGATGATTTCGATAGCTGATGTAATTGCTTTGAAAAACTTCGCTATCGATGACATCCCCATCTAGCCAAGATTCGCATCCGATCACAACAGACGGTCTCGTCATGTCAGTTAGACCGCGTAGCTTGTCCACTTTATTCTAAATACTTCTGTAATTTAGAACTAAAAATGACAAAACAGACTTTTTAGGTTTAGCTTGTCAAGTAGTCCGAACTACCTGGCCCTGAGATTCATCATATATGTATTTCACGCTATTCAAGTAAAGGACGTCGTATTTCAGATGCGCTTTGCCCTTGTGAGATTTGGCGTAATCCCACAGAATTTTCTTTCTGTTTCGTAGTGATTCAGAGAAGTCCTCCGAAATGCTAGTACAACTTCGTTTCAATTTCCTTGCATTCGACAGAACAGCCTCCTTCTCTTTGAATGAACTAAATGTAACAATTATTGGGCGAGTTCCTTGTGAGCTGAACCGTAATAGGCGATGGGCTCTTTCTATTCCAGGGTCTATTCCAAGAGTAGACCTACACAAGTCCAGTAAATCTTTTTCAGAAGTTGTTTGCGACTCGTGTTCTTCATCGTCCTTAATGCCATAAAATAGCAGATTGCACCGTCGAGATCGATTTTCAAGATCGTCCACTTTCTTCATCAAAGTTTGCCACTCAGACCGCTGCCTTTCATTACTCGCCCTACAGTACTCAACAATGGCCCGCATTTCGTCGAGACCTGCAATTTTTGCTTCTAAATTGTCCATATGGACATTCAGATTCAACATAGTGGTTTTGTTTTCTTCCTGATATCGCTCGATGGTTGCAAGTTTTTCCTTAATATCTGTCTGGCCTTGCAATAGCTGCTGCAGGAGCATTTCGCCAGTACCTGGGTTAAGCTCTACGTCGCCGCACAAAGCAAGAAGTAAAAGGTAAAACGCGCCTCTTCGCAACAAAGAAAAACGATACCTTCTGCGTAACATGGGTCTGTGGGCTACAGAATGAGAAGAATCGCATGCATAGACTATAGGGGGTGGGGCTTAGCAAGTCAATGTCCATACTATGTATTCTCTGTTAACCCTAATCCCAAACTCTTCCCAATCGAGAAATCTAACTACCTGTTCTAAACTGGTGGAGAATAAATAGCATTAGAGGCGAAACGCAAAGGCACCCGTGTGCTATGCGATGTCAGTGTACGTTAAAGATCCCCAGGTGGTCGAAATTATTCTAGAGCCCTACACAACAGCACCTCTTTCTTCCTTTCTTCTCTCAGTCCATCCTTTATCCTTTCCCTTACGGCGCGGTTCCGGTGTCCGCCGAGATGAGAGACAGATAC
The DNA here is from genome assembly GCF_052857255.1 of Amblyomma americanum. Taxonomy (NCBI): domain Eukaryota; kingdom Metazoa; phylum Arthropoda; class Arachnida; order Ixodida; family Ixodidae; genus Amblyomma; species Amblyomma americanum. Next base: position 20,175,796 of record NC_135500.1, read on the forward strand.
TGCGCCATTTCCTTTCCCCAGCAACCATCTTTCAATTTTTATGGAAAGCTTCCCAACTGGTATGGTTAACGAGAGAATGTGCATCTTCGAGCAAGAGAGGCAGAAAGGAGAAAAGAAAGAATGGTGCGGCGATGTGAAATTCTTTGCGCACCCAGACCCGTGAATGTAGTGATTTCAATCAGGTTAACTCTTATCCTCCTTCGAGAGGAATAATAATATCGCCTGCCGGCTTAGACCACTTGAACATTCCCGCGCCGCATATTGTGTGTTCTATTATGCAATAAACGTTCGCCTACAGCCTGGAACTCCGAGAGAAGACTTCTGCATGACTCTCTTTCTCATCTTGCCTGAATGACTGGACACGAGCTTGTCTCATTGTGTGTTAAGGCGATAGTCTTTAATGGCTCATACTAGCAGTGAACGTCCGTCCGTTACATCGCCACCTAGATTAAGTGACCTTGTGATGTCCCGTGATCTTAAGGTCACTTAAGGTCACGTGACCTTGAGATCACCGAAAGATTTATCATTTGGATAAAAATTACAAACGGCTTTCGCCTTCTCGTAGTTAAAATATATCTAAGTGCCTCCAATAAATTTTTTATTTGTGCCTACAGTTTCCCCTAGCTTTAGGTACACAAGTCCGTGGAAACGATCGCACTACCGATATTTATAGCGTTTCTTCGTTTCCACTATCCTCCCTGGCACCGTCTGCTATGTTTTCCTGCCTATCGATCTCTACAGTCCTCAGCCCTCGGCAGCCCGACCGATCGGTAGCCCGACGGACATATTGCTGTTTCCGCGGCTGGTATTCGTATTTTTTATAGTAAAAATACTGCCACCACTCATGTTTACCATCCAGGAAATGGGCGACGCAGGCGAAGCATAGAGGACCATTTATTCCTACATCTTTGCAGGTAGCAGCAGGTAACATACTGAACGCGATGGGCCATACCGTCCTTGCCAAAAGTAACCGAGCAATGGTGGTTTGTCTCTTAGCCGCATAGCGAAGCCCTTTTGGCAACCCTTAAGCTCTGAGTTTGTCTAAAGTAAGGTGAACCCTTGTCCTCATGTTCTGACCCCTTTCGATCTTTGGGGGTGCCGTATAGACTCCACTATACGGTCGAGAAGCAAAAACCTGCTTCTCGGCTACTTTTGGGAAAGAGGGTGCATGATGTCTTCAAAACCCAGGACGGGCTATTAGATCAGCCATTGCCGAAAAGTGCATATTGGCATGCAGGGCGCGATAACAACACGTGTACGTGTAGTCTCACGCGCACACATCTCCTTTCTAATGCTGACAACGTCCTTGGGCATATTATACAATGCAATGACGCAATGGCTACTATCTGTCCAGAGGTCGCCAGTCCCTCTGTGAATGGAGTCACCGACTCATCAAGAGGGTCGTTCGTTACCGCAGCTGGAGGCGTCTCGGTGTCGCTTTCAGACTCCTTGAAATGGGGTATAAAGTCTTCCGTCGTGCTTTCCTTTGAGCTTTTGCCGCTGTGAAGATGCTGGTCTTGATGACGACGGCAGATGTGCGCACTACATTTCCTTCTAGCACGAACATTGAATGAGACGGGGCCAGACTCTCATCACTGGAAAGTGTGTGAGGGTCATGCTTGTAAACATAACGAAGGCATTAACCGATGTAAACGACAAGAAGGGACTGGCGGTCGTAATGATGGACATTAAATGCCGGAGACGTAACATTTGTGGCTTAAGGTCTTGTCTTCGGAGTGCTGAGTCTACCGCTTTTCTTTCAAAACAACAGCTTCGTTGAAGAGTTTGGCTCGCGCGCTTCGATGCTATTTATGTGCACGTGGAGTAACAGAAAATACCACTGCAGCATATTCGCGGTTGGTTCTGATTAGTTGTAAAAAAATTAAAAAATGGCAGTGGCGCTTAAGCGCAAAAGCCAGGATTGTTGGGCCAGTTGATTAATGATTAATGTCGAAAACAGGGCGAATCACGAGATAGAGAAAAGAAACAACACACACAGCGCTGAACTTACAACTGAGTGTATTTCATGGGATCTCGCAATAAATACAGAAAGACACATAACAGCAAAAGATACGAGTGCAAAACTGATATTAGTGGTCCAAATCTAGAAACGCTGTTTCTATCTTCGATAAGCGAAGAGATTGTACGCTCTAGTATTTATCACACGTTTTATAAATCAGAAACGCTTCATAAAGTTCACGCTTTTTTTTGGCGTCCGTACAGGCACAGCACTTTGCATTTTGCATTTTTCGAACGTCGCAATTGCATTCGCAAGCCATCATATACTTGGTGAGCGAAATATCTCTGCCTCTCCTAATATCGTTCGCGTGCTCTCTTAAGCGGTCATTTAATCAACGACCAGCTTGGCCGACATAGGTAGCACCGCATGACAGAGGAATCTCATAGGCTGCCTTGCTTTTGCATTGCACATATTGAGTCACGTGCTTCGTTCTGCACTCCTCTTGTTTTTTCTTCTTTATCTCATTTACTTTCTTGCACAAAATATGTAATTTGTTGAGTGCCGAAAACAAGAAGAACACCGCTTTTTCCTGTTACCTTTTGCAGTCGATGACTAACGCCATGAACTGATGGGATTTTAGCTGTCTTGAGTGGACGCTCATCAGGATGTTTGGAGGCGGCTGGTCGACGCAGTTCATTCAAAAGATGATGGAAAAACTGTTCATGATATCCTTTTGATAACATGCTGCAAGTAGCTTATTCAGTTTGAGCTCTGACACTTTCGAAGATTCGGTGGTGGCAAGACCTGTTGAGGGCGTTACTTAGATCACTCACAGCTCATGCACGCTTTAACACTTTCGAGTGCGAGGCAGAATAGGGCAGGAACGCCTTCTGCGAACGTGGGGCATGCTGCCTACAAAGGCGCCTGTCTTCCAAAAAGAGCCTTGGGTCCAGGAATTGGAGTTGGTTCTCCTCAGGTACTTCCCCCGTGACGTCAAAAGCGCACAAGAAGCTAGAAAACAGAGCACGTAATTCTTCAGCATTCTTTGAAAAGCCGCTGCTTGTATTTCTGAGGATAAGCGAGAAGTCATCAATGAAAAGAAATACCCGCTCTACACTGCTGTCTCGCCGGGCCTCGTTCAACCTTCTATCGGTTAGTGCTTGCATAAGGTCACTTAGGAAGGGCGCAATACACGATCCTATGCGGACCCCTTTTCGCTGCACGAACAGCTGACCTTCGAACTCGACGGAGGTGGAGCGCAAGTAGAACGAGAGCAGCTCAAGGAAGCTTTTAGTGTTCACGCCACAGGCGTTACGGCAGCAAACAACTCCCTTTTCTTCAATGCATTCTTGCACAACGTCACATAAGGCGTCTTGTGGCAAGGAGTAATACATGTCCTTTAGGTCAATCGAAAAGGCGCTTACCCCCTTTTTTGACTCGCTTCCGAGGAAATCAGTGACTTCTCGGCCACTACGAACAAGAAAAGGGCAGTCTATTGTTAGCATTGATAACGACCGTTGCAGGAATATGCTGCGAGAGTGCTGCCATATATCGTGCTCAGAAACAATCACCCTGAAGCTCCGCCTTAATGATATGATGCGATAGCGAATGGGGTATTTCTATAAATGCAGAATTGGGCATTCTCTACTTAACGTTCATAGATCTCTGAGAGTCCTCCTATCACTCCTGGCTATGCTATGCACTGGCTATGCGCCACTGCCTTGCGATGGCAGGTGCTGCCACCGGTGGGATTTGTACGAACCAGGTTGCTCTTCCAAGCAACCTCTCGTGACGAATCATTAATTTAACAGCCACCTGCCACGATGGGCAGTATGCTCACAATCGGGTGGGCAAGTTGTGATGATGTCAGAAGGTCGCGTGACTTAGCCAGCCCACCTACTTCCTAGCCTCCTCCTCTGGGGATTTTTCGGGAATTTTTCTATCACGGTCAATGACGCCAACGAAAACGCTGGATTTCCTGCGACACGAGCTTCAGAACGCTATCACATTAAAATGCTGGTTAAAATGCCCTCTCAGACATATGTTTTTTTTAATGTATCATTATTAGCTTAAAGAAGTCGTCAAGAATTACTACGCACACAGGCACATTAAATGGCTTACTGCAGCATGCCGCTCTGGTTATCTAAAGCGGAGGGTATCACAATATCGGATGGATGGAAGGTAGGAGCGTCCCCTTTGAAACTTGGTGATGGTGGTTGCCACCATGGTAAGTTTTTTTCCTTTGTTTTTGTTTAACTTTAGTGTTGTAAGTTATTAAAATTCGCCATTTTTTTAAATACGTCCCCAACACTTTTATCCTTATCTCACCTCTATGCTTTTGAGCCACCAATCTTTCAATCGCTCTTTGCTAATTGCCACCGCAGACTTATTTACATGACTATCGTTATCTCTAAACCCTAGGGCCTCAGGAAGAGTGAATGCGTCGACATCGGGATTAATACCACCATATTTTTGTACGAGGTGCTCTATTTTTTCTGCAGATTTACCACACACAGCACATGTGTCATCTTCTTCGTTAAATTTCTTTTTTTAAGAAAAACTGGTAATGGCGCAAGAAACGGGGACACAGAAGGCACACATAAAACAGGACTGACGCCAACTTACAACTGGGGTTTATTGCACCTAGCCTGCCTTTTGTACCACAACCAAGCCATATCAACAAATGCGTAAACGTTGTACATATAAAACGGCAATTCATGCGAACACTGGCTACCGGGAGCCGGTTTCGCATTCATCAGTAACAGTAATACCGTATATTCACAAGGTGTCGCATAATATTAAGAAAATAGCGAGCAGACATAATGTTCAGGTTGTATTCACCGCGCCTTGTAAGCTTTCAAGACTGTGCCATGACAAACAGAGAAAAGCGGCCGGCTTGCACTATAAAACACAAAAAAATTTCACGCAATGCAGGACACAAGTGGTTTATGAGATACCGCTTAGCTGTGCCCTGGTTTACATCGGGCAAACAGGTCGTTGTTTTAATGAGCGTGCAAGTGAACATTCCCGAAACTTGCGCAACAACGAAAGGAGCTTCTTCGTTGACCACTGCAAAAGCTGTTCTAAGTGCCGTCCCGAATTTGAGAAAACTAGATTTTTGAAGAGTGGAAAAGATAAAACTGAGAGAGAGATTGTTGAGGCATATTTCATCAAAAAAGCTGGAAACAAATGCGTTAGCAGGCCTTCCATTATTCTTAGCAGTGCCGAGACGTCTTTTATAGAAAGTTTTTTGTAGTTCGCAGATTTCCCTTGGTTTTGTGCTCTTGTTTCGTTCTTTCTTTCGGTGCTTTACAATTTTTAGTTTTTTAGACGCTAAGACGACTGTTTTTTACAGGAATGATATTCAGTTTTTATCACTTGACGCTAGGCGCTGTATCTTCGGACTTCATTCCTCATTGTCATCTTTTTTCACGTGGTTTTATCTCATAGTCGTTCAATTCGTGCTCTTTTTCGCCTTCTTCATGCGTTTCATAAATTGATAGTGTGGACTTGTCATGCCCTTGGATGATGTTGTTATTATTTCTGCTGGCCAGAAAAGAAGTTGGCTTCCCAAGCTCTGTGTAGATTAGATTCTGTAGTGATCAGCGTTACTTTGTTGCCAGTGTTCGCATGAATTGCCGTTTTATATGTACAACGTTTACTCATTTGTTGATATGGCTTGGTTGTGGTACAAAAGCCAGGCTAGGTGTAATAAACCCCAGTTGTAAGTTGGCGTCAGTCCTGTTTTTTGTGTGCCTTCTGTGTCCCCGTCTCTTGCGCCATTACCAGTTTTTCTTTCAACATGAACCAACTCGCCCAAACTAGAGTTTTACTTCTTTTTGTAGCTGCACGTTCTAAGACATCCTGACCTAGCTTCAAAGAGTAGCACACTGCCTCTTGAAGTCTAGAGTCTGACGGAAACCCGTCTGGTCGGGATGGTACATGACGAAAGAAGAAGGCGCCGACCAAAAGAAAAGATGGGATGACGTTTCGGCTCCCCCACGGGAGCCGAAACGTCATCCCATCTTTTCTTTTGGTCGGCGCCTTCTTTCATCACTGCCTCTTGAGTTATCATAAAATGCTGCCTTCCTGGTCTGCCTTTTCCAGTATCGATATAGCTCTACACTATGCTTCTTTTCCACTGAATCTATCCAATGTTTACTTTCCGCATTTTTAACCTGTCGTTTAATGCTCTTTCTTTCTCCGTCCTCGTGTCTGGCATACTTACTGGTTAGCTTCCGAGTTCTTTTCCGCCATTGTGAGTAAACGCTCTCTCTGTATAGGTATGTAAATACCTCAGCTGCTCACCTGTTATTGTCTAATTTCCTCAGGCGGTCTTCGTATAGTAATTTACTCTGAGCTTCCCGTGCTTTGAACGACGCCCATCCCATATACCCCGGTACTGCCGCGTTCGTGGTTTTACCGTGGGCACCTAGCGCTAACTTTCCAACAGCTCTCTGATTTACTTCTAATCTCTACTGAACTTCTGCCCTTAAACAGAGAAACGCATTCTCGAAAGTAAGCCTCGGCGCCATTATTCCTTTCCAAATGCCTCTAGGTACTACATACCTGTTGTACCATCATAATGCCCTATATTTAATTACCCCGGCATCTTTTTGCCGTTTTGCTATCAGAGACTGTTCGTGCGTTTCCGTGTACATCTGCCCTTCGTTTATTCATAACCCGAGATATTTGTATTCGGCCAATCGGGGTATTTCATGGCCTTGTATTGTAAGCTCCTGATCAGTTGTGTCTTTGAAAATCATCAAACCTAACTTAGTTGCGAAAAAACAGAAACCTAGACTGTCTCCTTCGTCTCCACAGCAATTAGCCGGAGTTTGCAAATCTTCCTGGCTGTCTGCTAACAGCACAATATCATCCGCATACATTAAACCCGGTAGTCACTCAACCATTAACTCTTCCGCCTAATCTGTACGACAGATTGTAACCTAGATTGCTTCCTTGTAACCTTCTTTCCATACTTATCATATAAAGCATGAACAGCAGCGGTGATAGAGGACAACCTTGCCTTAATCCTTTGTGTACCTCGACAGTTTTCGTACTCTTAATTCCTTCCCTTATTATTTCAACTTTATTTTATCGATATATTCCCTGTAGAAAATCAATTACCTCATGACCAATACCTTCATCTCTTAATAGTTCCTCAGGAGTTCCCTCTTCACGTTGTCGTATGCACCGCTTATGTCCAGGAAGGCCAAATACAGAGGTCTGTTTTCTGCCTTAGCTATTTCTATGCACTCGGAAGCACGAACAGGCTAATATCTAAGCGCTTACCACTGCTGAACCCGTTCTAAAGTTCTCCGAGTATTGTATTATCTTCTACCTATGACCGCCTTTTTAATTTCACCACCTGCATCCCAATCCTGTATATCAGTGATGTTATCGTAATCGGTCGGAAGAATTTTCTGCTCGTCTATCGCCTTTTCCTTTATAAATCAAATTCATTTTACTCTGCTTCCAGCTGTGCGGGATTTGCTTATTTGTTATGACTGCCTCCAATGCTTTTATCAGCCTTTCCTTGCCTCTTGGCCCAGGTTCATGAATTAGCTTGATTTAAATGTTGTCTATCACTGCGGACATGCTTTTTGGAATATTTCCTTCCGCCTTTTCCAGTTAAAATTGGTCAGTTCTAAGCTGTTTTCTATTGTGCTGTCCGGTGTTGCTCCCTCATTTGGGGCGATCACGCTATCGTCTTTCCTAAATGACTCAGCTATTACTGACGCAATGTAGTTCACAGCGTCAGCTCCTTCTAAACATTTTCCCTCGGCATCGTGAATCTGTTCCTACTTTCTGTGATTCGCTTTGCCCAGCCAGCTTGTATGGTTCCAGAATTTTCTTCGCCCCCCTTTATTTGCATCGCGAACTTCAGCAAGCCAGCGATAGGAGGACTACTTTGTTTTAGCCTGGACGAGGGCCGGCACATGCTGTTTCTTTTGTCGATAAGATTCCCATTTTTGGCCTATTTCCTCTTCAGATAACAGCGCACTCTTTGCTTCTATGTGTTCCCGTGATGCCAACCGTCGTTGTTCGATGGCATCCCTAATTTCCTAATTCTACCAAATTCGTGGCTTCTTCTTTCATGTCCAGCGGTTTACTCCTTTTACTTCTTTTATATTTGTACTAATGAGTAGTTCTAACGGATTATAATCCTACTTTTCCATGGGATGTTTCTCTATTGCTACCTCTATGTCGGCCGCTATTAGCGCTATTTGTTCGTCATTTAATTTTGCGTACTCCTTTTAACTTTCCTGCATTTCTCTCTTGAGCAGGGCTCCCAAATGCAGACTAATACGCTTATGATCACTTCCGAGGCTGTACTTCCACTCTTCGTCTATTTCCATTATTGCGAGCTTGCTATACATCCCCTGCGACATTAAGCAGTAGTCAATGGTCGTTTACCTGTTACGGGATTCTCATGTGATTTGTACTTCACACTTAGTTTCTCTATTTACAATAGCTACGTTGTGTCATTCACAGAAGTCTAGCATCAACTTTCCGTTACAATCTGTGTATGCATCCAGATACTCGATGTGGCCATTCATGTCACCCAGCAGAATAATATCGGCACCTTCTCCAAACTGCTTTATATCGTCGTTGATACACTTAACTAAATCCTTGTTTTCTTTCCTGCATTTTTCCCCTGTCTCTAAATAAACTACTCTTATTCATTTCCTTTTACAGCCAATTGCACCTGATATCCAGACATGTTCTTTGTAAGTTGACTTAATTCTTTGCCAATCCGTTCCTTGATGTATCAGCATACCTACTCCTCCTCCCTTCCTCTCCGTTGTTGTTCTGTTGCTCCCTTCCCAGACGTAGCCGTCCATAAACAGTGGATCTTCTAGATCCCTGAGATGTGTCTCACATAGCGAGTATAAACCTACTTCTTCGTCCTTTAACTCGTGTTCTATTTCTAACCACTTCGCTCTCTTTCTACCACCTTGCATGTTTATGTACCTGATCGTGGCATTAAATCTTTTTATTGTAGTTTTCTTCCTGGACCTCCTAGTGGCCATTTTATTGGCGTCAGCCGCCATTGTTGCACTTTCTACTTTGCTTCTACCTACCCTTACGCCCTTAGCCGCGTTGGACCCCCTAAAAAGGCTACTGCCCGGCCTGCCAGGCGTCAGCCGATCTCGGCTCCTAGCCTTCCATTAAAATGGATGACATCTCGTGTCAAGCCTCTGCCAAAGCCTTCTCTATGCACTATCCTGTTTGCACTTCAAAAGGTTTCTCCTGGCTTAACTTCCTTATCTCCCGATTAACAGCCACAACGTCCTTGAGAACTCCTCCTTTCCGTCCTTGCACCTCCGGCTCTGTACATACCACGATCTGGACTCGCTGTGCTGTGCTATCGCACTTAAATCGTCATCTCCCTCCACTAATCTTTCCACTACTTTTGCGGCTTCACCATTCAAAATATCAGTTTGCCCCGACGCCACCACTACCAAATTGCGCTCTGCAACATTCTCAGAAAGTTCGCTTTTTGTGTCTCTCATTCCTGCGCCCATTGTCCCGCCTGGGAGTGCCCGGACTGCTACCCGCTTATCACCCTTTACATGCTCGATTATTGTTCTTTTGCACCTCCTCATATTTTAGTCACCACCGATAAGCACTAAGGTATTCTCTTCCTTCCTCCGAACTTAAGGATTATTTTGATGCCTCTTATCTGCGACTGCGACCTACCCCATTCCTTGGGGTTACCTTGTTCCCCTCCTTTCCATCTCCTCCAGACTTCCTAGTTGCCACGTGTGCGTAGCTGTTCCTGTCTGAACCTGCCTGCCCTACTTTCCTATTGCTGTCCATGCCAGTGCAGGCCCCATCCACGTGGCTGGCGCTGGAATGTCCGCCAATGTGACTTCGCCTGGTGGTGTCGGCCATTTTTGCGTCCAACAATTCACCAAGCTGTTCTTGAACTTTGCGCTTCTCTGCCCTCTCTGCCGGTAGCTCTTTTTCTAGGGCATCGATACGTAGCGCTAGGCTGGCGTTCGCTTCATCAGCCCTGTCCAGGCGTGAGCTATATACGCAGCGTTTGAACACAAAAATTCGCGTCTTCGGCCTCCTCTACATATTCAAACCGCGTTTCCTTCAAATTCACCGATTCCTCACGCTCCTTGCATTTAACCTTCAGTTGCTTGACCGTTTTAGCAGCACTCTATTGTTGCTACCACAAATTGCTAGAATATCTACTGGCTATAAAAGAAACACCCGCAAGCACGTGCTCAAATAAAATTCTACTTACCGCAAAAGCCGATGTGAAAAAAAACACGAATAACTACCTGTATAAACTAGTTAAACTCACAAATGAGCGCTACAGATCTGTAGCTGCCGGCCGGAAAAGACCCGGCTGGTAGGTCACTGACCTGCTCTTTCGCGAGCACTTCACCTAACTAGCCTAGATCTAAAACTAGCCTAAATCTAATATCTCAAAATGTTAAAGGAAAGAACTGATCTATTTGTCGTAGTCACGGCGCTCTCGCGGTCGTCCGACCGTCCGGTCCCGGTCAGCACGCGTAATCGAAGGCACCGAAGTAAGCGTCCGCAACGCACGGCTGTCAACTGTCAACTATCAATATATCCAAATTGGTTAACAGCGCCACCACCAGTCAGCGGACTGCGCGGGCAAAGAGCCCTTTGTACGCGCGCTCCAGACCGGCCGTGCTTGGTCTTACCTGTGACAACAATGCCTGATTGCATTTTAAATATTAACTCCCTCGATGCTTTTCTATGCCTGAAATCATTCCTGGACCGTAGTGCACCAATATAATAGTTCTTCCTCAGCACATGTGTTTTCTTAACTACTGTTTCATTTCTACTTTATGTCTTTTGTGTCGATGTCGTAGTTGTGAAATGTACCTTGATTTGAATGTGTGTTTATTAGATTTTCCACTCCCGTAAAAGCCTAAGAAAGGCTGACAGTATCAATGAATGAATGAACTAATTAATGAAGATGGCAACTGACTACTTTCAACCTTTTCAGAATGTTGTCCGTGATTCTTTGAAATATGATTGGAGCTGACGAAAGGTCGAAAGCCATATGATTCATATTGCATAGTGTCGCACTCTTAGTACGAACGCGGTTCAGCGTATCCGGCGCTCCACCCAGTGTAGCTGTTTTGAGCTGTGTTCTTGTTAAGAATGGACGACACTATGCAAGCCCTTGTGCGTGTTTAACGTCAGTAGATTCTGGGAGCTGTCATCTATCATGACCGGCTGGTAGGCCGTACAGTGTAAACAGAAAAGCTCGCAAATAGGACTAAATATCTCGTTGCGTAGTGTGCTCCCGAAAGTGCTGTTAGGTACTCCTCAAAACAGGAAGAAGTATTTGTGGAGTGCTTGAAGGAGTAAAGTGTTACCGCTATTTAGACAAGAGGTTATTTTGAGTAAATGTTGCGCTCAAAAAGGAGCCAGCATGGCAATTAATAGGAGTATTATACACTCCTTTATAGTACTTTATATAGTATATTATAGTACATTTCACGAGTATTTGCCTGTTCCTTTAGAGTACCTTTTACAGGAAATTTTTGGAGCTATTTTCATTACTATAAGGTTGCATATATTATGCCCAGACGAATGTATTTCAGTTGATGAGGAATCCCGTTTGAAATGCAGCACTTCTATGGAAGCCTTTGTGTTTGAGAACTGATTTCAAACAGTATTTTCATTGTGTACGATACATTCGAGCCAAGTGTCCCGCAGCTTATTTTCGATGTTTACAGAGTGCCTTGACCCACGCTCTTTTTGGGTATCCAATTTGAAATGCCCAAAGTAATGGAACTAGAGATGCCACATTTGAAAGCGAAGAGGGCACCTTGAAATGATTTGCTGTCAACATACAGGCATGCCATTTTATCTCTGATTACAAGGCACGACGTCAAAGGAGGCTCCTTCTGACAGAAACATCAGAGAAAAAATTCAGCGCATGGAAGCAATTACACCACTAAGCTTGAAGTATGAGGTGCTTCGAGTGTAGTCTAAGTCATGTTCACACTAGCAATTCAGGGGACATTTATCAATAACATAGGTATTGCTGCCTTTCGAACGTCATTCACGGTTAAAGATTAGCTATTAGTACATAGCAGCTAATCTACTAGCTAGTACATATCTTTACCCTGTCGGATGAGAGCGGCTTCACGCGGTTTTCAGGATTTCACAAGTTGCCGAGAGAGCCACTTTCGTTGCCTTTAATGCAATGCGGCGAATGAAAAGCAGCGTTGATCGGGAACCCTTTCTCCATAAAGCATAAAACTGAAAAAATAAAATTGTCTTACTGAGGCACTTGAGCATTCACACTGCCTTTGATTGCTTTCCTGAACTGAAAGGGGTGTTGTGATATAATATTTTCGCTTGTCAGAACGTTCCTCAAGCCGCACAGACACGAGATCAAAAGTAATTATTAAAATCAGAGTACGCGGACCCCAGCTCCACCCTCCCACTACAAACCCGTCTTCTGTTCTGGTTTGCTGTCACATTCTTGGCCAGGGTTCAAAAGAAAACATTCGACACAGATCTGTCTCGTTGGGAAAGGAATGTAAATTAAGTTAGAAAGAACGCCAAGCAATAAACGAAAAAAAGCGAAAACGCGACGTTTCGGAACCTACTAGGTTCCTCCAAAAGGTGCGAGCGAGTGGTAGTAGTAGTGGTAGTAGTAGTGGTAGTAGTAGTAGTAGTAGTAGTAGTAGTAGTAGTAGTAGTGGTAGTAGTAGTGGTGGTGGTGGTGGTGGTAGTGGTGGTAGTAGTAGTAGTAGTAGTGGTAGTAGTGGTAGTAGTGGTAGTATTAGTAGTAGTAGTAGTTGTAGTAATAGTATTAGTAGTAGTAGGTGTTTATTAAATATAATAATAAAAATGGAAGTTAGAAGATTTTTGCTAACCCCGGCATCTGCCGTCACTGTGGCGGCGGCACCTGAGCTGGGGCAGCGGAAACAAAGGATAGCAGGCAGCATGAAGAAGGGAAGCTGCGAGTTGCAGCTTCCTTTTTTAAGCCCTCGGTAAGTCATCCGCCGGGTCACTGGACGTAGACCGTTGATGTGAGAGGGGCGGCGACAGTGGTTAACATTGCCCCGCGTCTGCTGAATATGCCATGACTGAAGTAAGAGCCTTCTGCGCGGGCACGGCGCAGTGTCCAGCACAATAGTTCCCTCGAAGCCAATTTTGTGGTCACGAGCCTCGCAGTGTCCGCCTCCGCGCTCCCTGTTCATTTCTTTGACATCCGCTTCGTGTCGGTTCATTCTTTCGGCGAGGTTCATAGTTTCATCAATGTACGACGCCGAACACTTCGAGCAAGAGATCTTGTATACCTGTGTAGGCTCTGTTCTTTTTCTTTCGCTGCGTTCCCGGGATCGGCAGTTTGAACCGGAATGCTTGCCTCCACGAGTTTCACATAAAAGGAAGGTGTTCGAAAACTGGAAGCAAAGAGGAAATTGCTTATTTTCACATTTTTCGAATGCGAAGAGCTTACAGCATACCTACATTTTGGAACTAGACGCCTAACGATCAAGAAAGGCAGCGTTCAGTATGGTCACCACCTGATGTCCGCTTTTGAAAATCGCTGCTGTTTAGACGCCACGAACCCGGCAAATGTAAAATGTAACAAGGAAATGTAAACGTAAAATGAAGGCAATCCCCTTTGGCGCTAAGGCATCCTCCTGTCCTCATGATTACAAATATTAAAATCGCTTGGTTTGTTTGCATCACAAGACCCTCTTAAAACACAGGAAAGGGAGCAACCGATTAGGGCAGGTGAGGTTTTGTTCTCATAGCTGTTCGTCATAACGTCACAAATATTCACGAACTCTGCTCATTGCCTGTACAAGTTTTCCATATCCATGGGGTGTAGGAACAAGGAGAAAATATTGTGTGGGGAAAAAGTAACACTTCCGGTTGTAAATATTAACGTATAAAGCCATGACAGTACCGCCACACACTTTTCTTCAGCCGAATGCAACAAAAAAATTCTCAGATACTTTCTTAGTGATCGCTGTGTGAGATGGTTCCTCGGGGCGACCATGACGCCTTTCATCGCGGCGCACCCGGGGTTCAATTGAACCCGCCGCGCACTGAAGAGGGAGTGGCGTTGAGCGCATGCGCGTCAGTGGCATCGAAGGAGAGTTTGTCGGAGCTAAGGCCAGGAAGAACCAGCTTCGACAATGTCCAACACATAGAGGTCCAACAATGTCTATGTGAATGTGGGAAAACCATGTGTCAATGAAGGGAAGAAACAGCGCAATGAAACACGGACACACGAAGAACGGACACACACGAGCGCTGACTCACAACCAACTACCAACATTACCAACTAGCCCGGAACCTTGCTCTTCTGAACCATGTGTCAGGCAGCCGACAAGGAGAGGCAGGCGTGACGGTATGGCGGTGAACTTTGACGCGCTGGCTGCGAAGGCAGGTTCGTGCCCAGTGGCGGACGTCGGCATTGATGCTTGGCCAAATGAAACGAGATGTGATCAGTTTCTGCGTAGCACGAATACCAGGGTGGCTCAGGCGGTACAGTTTTTCAAAAATGGCGCGACGGAAAGCCAAAGGTAAGTAGGGGCGCGAGACACCAGTGGATGTCTCGCATGTAATGAACAGGGAGGAAAACGGCAGTGTACATTCGGCGAAGGACAGGGACGTGGATGAGGAGCGAAGACGATGCAGCTCCGATCACTGCGCCGTGCAGCCGCCAGCTCCTCCATGTCCACTGGGGATTCGGACGCCATGGCACTAACACGAGAAAGCGCATCAGCTTTCTGGTAGTCCGCAACACGGTCAGCGATTTCAGCGAACTTGTCTAATGAAACATCGCCCGCAGCTGTGAGGATGGGGACCATGCGTTGGGGAAGACGCTGAAGGAACAACTCACGCAGAAGTGGGTCGTGCTGAGCAGCGGAGTCTCCCAGAAGATGGCGCATGCGAAGGAGGAGCTGCGAAGGGCGGCTGTCACCAAGCTCTGTAGCACTGAGGAGCTGTGGAGTTTTCTGCGCTCGGACGCTGACTTGAGCTCGATAATAGCCGCCTCAACGTGTCGAAGGGTCGAGCCTAGTCTGGCGAGCTGATGACGTCCACTATGTCCTCAGCGACGTCAGGAGGCAAGGACGACCCGAAATGGAGGAACTTGGTCTCCTGGCTGGTGATACTTTCCAGCTGAAAATGCGCCTCAACCTACACGAGCCAGGCGTGGGGGCTATTGGGCTAAAATGGCGGCAAGCTGACAAGCTGGAACGCGGCCATCGAAGCACCGAGAGGCTGAGCGTTCAGAGACGGGTCGTCGCCGGTAGGAAGGGCGTAAGAGCCAGGGGAATCCATGTAGGATGAAGGGGTTGCGCATTCGAAGCGGGGTCGCCAAATTCTGTCGGAGCTAAGGCGAGGAACAATCGGCTCCGATAGCGTTGACGTTCGAGCAGTTTATATGTTGTTGTTGTTGTTGTCTTTGTCATCATCATCCTTACCAGTCTTACTACACCCACTGCAGGGCAAAGGCCTCTCCCATGTCTCTCCATTTAACCCTGTCCTTTGCCAGATGCATCCACCCTTTGCTTGCAAACTTCCAAATTTCATCCGCCCACCTAACCCTCTGTCGCCCCCTGCTACGCTTACTTTCTCTTGTAATCCACTCCCTTACCCTTGAGGACCAGAATTTATCTTGCCTTCGCATTACACGCCCTGCCCAAGTTCATTTCTTCCTCTTGATTTCGACTAGAATGTCATTTACCCGCGTTTGTTCCCTCATTTCCTCACCCACTATGCCCGCTTCCGGTCTCTTAACGTTACACCTATCATTTTTTTCCATGGCTAGCTGCGTTGTTCTTAACTTAAGCTGAACTCTTTTCGTTAGCGTCCACGTTTTTTCCCCATAGGTGAATACCGGTAACATACAGCTGTTGTACACTTTTCTCTTGAGGGAAATTGGTAAACTGCCACTCATGATCTCAGAGAACCTGCCATATGCGCTCCACCCCATTCTTATCAATCTAGTTATTTCCCTCTCAAGATCTGGATCAGCTGTCACTTCCTGCCCTATGTAGACGAATTCCTTTACCTCTTCCAGCACCTCATTGCCAGATGTGAACTGCTGTTCCATTGCTAGACTGTTGAACGTTACGTTGGTTTTCTGCATGTTAATTTTAGACCCATCGTACTGCCCTCTCTGTCTAACTCGTTGATCATGATTTGCAGTTCACCTCCTTAGTGACTCAGCAAGGCAATGTCATCAGCGAATCACATATATTTAAGTATTCTAAATTAACTCTTATCTCCAAATGTTCCCAATTCATGCCTCGGAATACCTCCTGTAAACAGGCGGTGAATAGCATTGGCGAGATCGTGTCTCCTTGACTGACGCCCTTCCTTATTGAAATTTTATTGCTGACGTTATGGAGGACTATAGTAGCTGTGCAGTTGCTATATATATCTTCCAGTATTTTGATATAAGGCTTTTCTACCACTTGTTTACGCAATGCCTGTATGTCTGCTGATGTTTCCAATGAATCAAATGCTTTCTCATAATCAATGAAGGCTATATATAGGGGTTCGTTATATTCTGCGCATTTCTTTATCACCTGATTGATAGTGTGAATATGATCTATTGTGGAATATTCGTTGCGAAAGCCTGCATGATCATTTGGTTGATTACAGTCTCAGGTTGCCCTGACTATTAGCGATTACCTTAGTAAATACCTTGTAGGCAACGAACAATAAGCTGATCGGTATGTAATTGTTCAAGTCCTTGGCGTCTCCCTTCTTATGAATTAAAGTAATGTTTGCATTCTTCCAAGCTTTTGGTACTGTCGAGGTCATAATGCATAGCGTATACAAGGAGGCTATTTTTTCTAACACGATGTCCTCTCCATCCTTCAACAGGTCTGCTGTTACCTGATCATCCCCAGCTGCTTTTTTCCTTTCCGTTGCTTCTAAGTCTTTCTTTACTTCCTCTTTCGTTACTGACGGGATGACACAATTCTGTGCACTGCTGTCTTTCTCATCAACGCTCTGATTACATTGGCTACTGTACATATTTGTGTAGAACTCTTCGGCTACGCTAACTATCTTATCCATATTGCTAATGACATTGCCCTGCTTGTCTCTTAGCGCATACATCTGGTTTTTACTTATGCCAAGTTTCCTCTTCACCGCTTTTAGGCTACCTCCGTTCTTTAGAGCATGCTCGATTCTCTCCATATTAAACTTCCTTATGTCGGCTATCTTGCACTTATTTATTAACTTCGATAGCTCTGTCAGTTCTATTCTGTCGGTAGGGTTAGACGCCCTCATGCTTTGGCGTTTCTTATTCAGATCTCTCGTCACCTGAGATAGCTTTCTGGTCTCCTGTCGAACTGTCCTACCGCCTACTTCTACTGCGCACTCCGTAATGATGGCTGTCAGATTACCATTCATTGTATGAACATCAATATCGTATTCTTCAGTTAAGGCCGAATATCTGTCTGGCAGCGCTATCCTAAATTCCTGTACCAACCCTCTTACGGCTAACTCGTTAAAGGACTTCCTCTTCATTAGCTTCTTCCGTTCCCTCTTCAGGGCTAAGCTAATTCGAGACCTTACCATTCTGTTGTCGCTACAACGAACCTTTCCGAGGACGTCCACATCCTGAATGATACCAGGATGAGGGCATAGTATGAAGTCGAATTCATTTTTAGTGTCACCATTGGGGATCTTCCAGGTCCACTTCCTGTTTTTTCGTTTGCGGAAGAAGGTATTCATGATTCGTAAATTATTTCTATCTGCGAATTCGACTAATAACTCGCCCCTGCTATTTCTAAACCTATCCCATAGTCACCTACCGCGTGGTCGTCAGCCTGCTTCTTGCCCACCTTCGCATTGAAGTCGCCCATCAGTACTGTGTACTGTGATTGTACTTTATTCATTGCCGATTCTACGTCGTCATAGAAACTTTCAACGGTATAGTCATCATGGCTGGATGCGGGCGGGTAGGCCTGCACCACTTTCAGCTTTTACGTCCTACTCAGCCTAATTACTATAGCTGCTACCCTCTCATTAATACTATAGAGCTCCTCTACGTTGCCAGCTATACCCTTATTGATGAGGAATCCCACACCTATTTCTCGTCCATCCTGTAATCCGTGATAGCACAGTATGTGTCCGTCCTTTAGTGCTGTATACGTCTCACCTGTCCTCCTAACTTCACTAAGCCTTATGACATCCCATTTAATGCCTGCTATTTCGTCGAACAGCGCTGCTAGGTTATCCTCACTAGATAAAGTTCTAGCGTTAAACGTTGCCAGGTTCAGATTTCAATGGCGGCCTGTCCGGAGTCAGAGATTCCTAGCACCCTCCGCTGCATCACAGGTCTGACCGCCGTGGTCAGATGCTCCGCAGCCGCTGGGGACTGAGGGCCGAGGGTTAATTGGTTTGTTCATAGAAGTGTGGCCAAGTACTACATCAGGGTGGCCAAGTCCTGTTCTGGTGAGGGAGTGCGTTATCGGTTCTGGTCACCTAGATCAGGCCGCACTTCAGGCCTCGTTATGCATGCAATTCTATCGACACGCGGTTTTTTTTTTTCGGTTCATTTTATGAACCCGGTGGAGAATTGCGCGGCACCAGGTTTTTAACTCCGGTCCTCTTGCACGCGAGGCGGATGCTCTACCTCTATGCCATCGCTGCCTTATTGACATGGCACATACCCACGACGGGCGATTAGCCAGGGTTCAGTGGGGAGACCGCATAGAATAGGGTAGGCTAGTGCCAAGCTAGTGATTGTGCCTTGGGTCAAATTTCAGAGTAATTAAAAAGAAAAGGAAAAAACAAAATATCGGGAGAGAATATCTGAGAATTAAATATATAAAAATACCCAAACGCTCTTTTAAATGTGGAAATTTTGGAAACAATTAGCAAGGGAATCTGCCGGTAGCTGTATATAATTGTGAAGGTATTCGCAAACTTGATGCAATGCAAAACCCCTGGCGCTCGCGCTGAAAGTGAGGAGGAGGGGAACCCACAAAGTGAGACGGAACTTTGTAATGGGAGTTTCGAGGTGTGCTCTCCTCTGATGTGCAAACCTCCGGCAAAAGAATAGGAAATGCTCCACTGTCTCGACTTCACCACAAGCCGCACAAAGGTTTGCGGGACTAAACCCTCATCTACATAAGTAAAGATTTAAATGGGAAGTTCTGCGCCACATGAGTATCATCGCAACCTCACACTTCCGGGTTTTACACGCACGAGCCTTCCACGGGTACATGAGATGTTGGTAGTCAACAGTAGAGAGTAAGGGATCGTTGCACGTGGCGGTTATAAACTGAAAATGCTGAAATCTAGTCGACCGCGGCGGCTACGTTTTCATGGAGGCAAAACGCTAAGGTCCCCGTGTGCTGTGGGATATCAGTGCGCATTAAAGATCCCCAGTTGGTCGAAATTGTTCCGGAGCCCTCCACTACGGAACCTCTTTCTTCCTTTCTCCTTTCACTCCCTCCTTTATCCCTTTCCTTACGGCGCGGTTCAGGTGTCCACCGATATGTTAGACAGATACTGCGCCGACCGAGGACATAAACCGAGGACATAAAGGCTAAAGGTGTTGCAAACACCTGACAAGGGCATGTAGTCCTGGACATTGACAATCAACAGCAGACAGCAACAGTTTTAGAAATTTTGCGCAGAAGCCACCCATAACCAAAACAAAGTCAAAGCCTAGGAGGCAACTTAAAAGTAGAATACACTTGCATGAAGGAAAGAAGTATAAGGCACAGGAATGAAAATGTATTAGAAAACACAAGGGTGGAATTTGTATCATTCACCTAGGAAGCCGGCATTGCATGAACTTTGTTTTTAAAAGTGTTTCGTGTGTGGTTTTGAAGTGCTAGATCCAGAATTCCGCGGTAGGTGTTAATAGATTAGGTATGTGATAGTTTAGCTTCTGAAAACCATAATTTGTACGGCGCTTATAGGTATGGTAATTGTGTCGCCGGAAATTATAAGCTGAGCTTAATATGAGATATTGTTGCCCGAAATCATGTTTACTTACTGCAACGAGACTCTTAATATACATTGCTAGTTTCTTCTTGTAACTTTGCTGTATGGTTAACAAGCTATACCTGGAAAAAGGATCGGATGTGCACTTAGAGAAGGGTAGGTTTGCAATGGCATGAACGGCTCGCCTCTGCAAAGTGAAAATTTTATTCAGGTTTGTGGTGGTCGTTTTACCCCATGTAAGTAAACCATAGTACATGTACGAATGAAAAAGGGAATAATTTGTAATTTTACCTTCTCCGGTAACAGGTTTCTAAATTTGTTTAGTACGCCTACAGATCGGGCTATCTTTGGGCGAATATATTCCATGTGAGTTGTCCAAAGAAAGTGCTCTTCAAACATGACGCCTAAGAATTTTACTGATGTTCCTTGAGTAAGACGACTGCCTTCATATGTGACGAAGAAGTTGCTATCTACTTTCATGTTTTTTGCTCTCAATAGGATGCACTTTGTTTTATCTATGTTTAATGTTAGTTCATTTGATTTTAGCCAGAAAGACTGTTCTTGTAACCAAGAGTTCGCCGTTTCCTTTATGACCTGCAAGTTCTGCCCAGCAAAGAATTCAGTAGTGTCGTCTGCATAAATTATGATGCTTTTGGTGTGAGGTAAGTTAACTACATCATTCATGTAGAGCAGGAACAGAACTGGTCCCTGAATAGACCCTTGGGGAACACCAGTGGTGACAAGACCCATGCACGAGCATGCATTGTTGACTTTAGTGAACTTACATCGGTCGCTTAGGTAGCTTTGGAAAGTTATAGTGCAAATCATCTTATCCCGTAGCAATTTAATTTCCTAAGTAATATATGTGCTGTGATTGACAGAGTCGAAGGCTTTACTCAGATCTAAAAATATGCCTAGTGTTATAAGCTTATTTTCAATGTTCTCAATAATTTTCTCTTTTATTTCCAATAGTGCATACTCAGTTGTTCGAATTTTCTGGAAACCATTTTGTTGTTTTACAATTATTTCATTTCTACTAAGGTAATCAAACAAACGGCTATATATTATTTTTTCAGCCACTTTTGACAATACTGTCAAGATGGAATTCGGTCTGCAGTTGGTCAGTTCATTTACATAACCTCCTTTATGCACAACGGTAACACGAGCAATTTTCATTTTGTCGGCGAACCAGCCTGTAGTAAGCATCCAGTTACATATATGAGCTAACGGCTTAGCTATAATGTCAACTGTCGATTTAATTGGTCTTGTTAGGAGATTGTCTATTCCAGGGGCACTATCATCAAGCAGAGAGGTGATTACGTTAATTTCCTCGTTATCGCTATGAGGGGATAAAAAAATGGAATCTGCGGATGTGCTGCGTATGTAGGTGGTCGGGTGCCTGTGATTATCTCCTATATGTGAAGGTTTACCAGAAACAACAAAGTAGTTAATAAATTTATTTGCTAAATCTATGCCGCTGTAAACATTGTTGTCAATGTGAAGTTTAGGCGGCACGTTGTTTTTCTTACACCCAAGTAAATTATTTATTTAATGCCACGTATCTTTTGAGGTGTTACACTCAGCAAACATGTTTATGTAGTACTGCGCACTCACCTTTTTGATATCAGAACCAAGTTTATTTCTAACTTTCTTAAATTCACGGAATAGCTGAGCACCTTTTGTCTTTACAAAGACCGCAAACATCCTATTTTTTCTATAATTTTCTTATGCAAGGCACTGCTAAACCAAGGTTTTCTACATCTTTTGCTTTTCCGGAAAGAACGTTCTGGAAACGCTTGCGTATAGAGTCTGTTTATAACTTCCAGAAATACGTCAAACGATTTATTCGTGTCTGCCTTTTTCATTATGTCATCCCAATTTGTACTGATGGCAAGATAGCGAAAGTGGGCTAAACTTTCATCATCAATTCTCCTTTACGTGATCTGTTGATCTTCAGAATAAGACCGCTTATTGTTTTGGAGGAGTAACGTAAAAATTGGCATGTGGTCATTTAATCCAAGTTTAAAACACCAGAAAAAATGTGTCTGCTTTTGTCATTCGTGAAACAAGCGTCTATAAAACTGCTAGAGCTTTTTGTGGGTCTTGTAGGAGATTCAATTAGGTTCTCAAAATTATGGCAATGTAGTCCTGCTAAATGTCAGTCGTGGTTGTGTCGTCAGACAGTAAATTAACGTTCATGTCACCTATGAGCACGGCATTCAGGTTGTCCAGTGACACGTAATCAAAGATTTCATCGAGGAAGGCAGTAAACTGGGCAACATGGCCAGAAGGCGGACAATAAGCAACAATGACAAGTATACCGCGGCAGCGTACAGTTAGCACCTCGAAATCACTGTTAGTGAGATAATATTCTGGAACTTTTTGGTATGTAATGCTACTCTTCAGAAACAATGACACACCGCCTCCACGTTTCCCGCTTCGAAACAGAGATAAACTGCTGTAATTTTCAATGTGTGGCACCTCCGATTCATAAGTAAACCACGTCTCGGTAAAGGCCGGAGCATCGAACTGAACGGAAAGTTCATCCAGAAAAAGGGATAGTTTATCCAGCTTATTGCGGAGGCTTCGGGCATTTAATTGAAAAACTGAAAAGAAACTAACATTAGGCTGCAGAAATTCTTTCACTCGCTTGTTAAAGGATCTTGTCATGTGCATTACCATGCTAGGGCAAAGTATTAGCTTGCAAACAGGCTGCTGAATTTTATCAAGGTCCCTTTCATCCGTTACGGCGATAACACTATCGCCAGGCTTCTTTCGCGTGAACACCCTTCCGTTTTTCTGCCAGATAAACTGGTAGCCAATATTCTTTGCCTTTGTGCGCGTGGGCCAAAGCAGTCGCTTATTGACAGCTGTCAAGTTATTATAGATGCGAATATTGCTGTCATTTTCCCTGATTTCTTTGCTTTTAGCATGGCGTTGTTCCTTGGCTTTCCGGTTAGTGAGGCGAATGAGAATGGGGGCGGATGCTTAGCAGCCCTCGTAGGAATCCGATGAATGCCTTCAACATCAGTGTCACAAAGAGGGCCTAAACCCTAAGGCGCAGCTAGCTCATTGACCGCAGTCATCAGATTTTCCACAACTTTCTGTTCAACACTGTGTATATAAAAGTTTTGCCTCCTTCCGTATTTTTCAAGGTCATTCAACTGCTGTTTCAGTGCTGCTGCCTCTGAGTTCTGGTCACATGATTCCAAATAGTCCAGGCGCCTCTTCACGTTCTGAATTTCTGTATCTTGTTTACCTTGGTTAGCAAGGATGTCATCGTATTTAGCAGACATCATTTGGACTGTTTCCTCAAGGCTAATCATGGCTTCCCTTAAGCTAGGTAAGCAATCCACTTGAGCTTTCATTTCTAAGAGTAGAGTTAATTTTTTTACTGATAGTAGTCAGCTCGACCGCGTGTTCACATTTTTGCTCGTCAGTTTGTTTTACAGATGTTTTAGTGCCTCTCGTTCTCGCCGTTGAACAGGTCGGGCACTTCCAGGGATCTTTGGTGTCTTTACCCTTTCCAGACTTCTCGTAGCCCTATGAGCAGGCACCAGAGTGGCAGTTAAGGTCACATTCAGTACAGGTGGCGAACGGACTGCCGTCTGGGAGCGTCTGCTTACAAGACAAACAAATTGGTGTATCTGACACGACTACTCGCGTTGAGCAGAAACAATTCCAAATGAAAGGAGTGACAGCATGTATGGCAGCAGCAGCGACAGCGGCAAATGAACGCGGTCGGATCTAAGCAGAAGAAGACCGTGCACCAATCTGCACAGCAAAAAAGATGCGCTTGTCAGGGCGCACCAAGAAGACGGTCCGTCGCCGCTGCTGCCGAATGCCTGAATGAGCCGGTGGGCGTTGTTTTGGTGGACGCACAGAGTTTCCGTTCGCGGGCAACCAGGCAGCAGGTTTCACTAATCAGCAATGTCTGATATTTCAGGGCACAGCTTGATCTAGGGCCACGAAGAGCAACTTGAAGGAATGGCCCGCTGCACAGCAAAAAAGATGCGCTTATCAGGGCGCACAAACAAGACGGTCCGTCACCGCTGCTGCCGAATGCCTGAATCGAGTCATTCCGAAAAAAAAACAAGATTAGGGACGCTACAGGCAACAGGTGCATTTAGAGCTGATTTTGCCAAAAAGTCTGCTGCTTTGTTTTGTGAAACACCACAGTGACCTGGTATCCAAACGAAGCGCACCTGTTTCGCCCATCCAGGAATAAAAAAAAACTTTAGTGAGCGTCTCAAAAAAGCGTTTCGTGTGGACTCCAGCGCCAACAAAACATAGAGAATCTGAGAGGAATATCACCTGAGAAACAGTTGTGGGAATTTTCAAAGCGGCCAGCCCAAGGGCCATAAACTCTGCTAGAAATATGGTTGTGTAATCCGGGACTGTAACAGAAAAGCTTCGCGAGACAGACTCTGAAAAACACCAACCGCTGCCTTCTGGCCTGCCCCAGACGCATCGGTTGCAATCGCAGTATGGTGCGGGAAATGGGCAAGGTGATCAAAGAGGAGTCCAGTTAGTGTCCTTGCAGGCAGATGCTTCGCATTAGGTGGCAAAATATAATCAAAAGCAATATCCACAGGGGACGTTGCTCAACCAACTCTGTATACAAAATTGAGAACTACTTCAATGTTGGATAAAAGGTTCTGAGTAAAAACAACTTGAGGGAGGCGGAACCTTGGCCAATGAGGAGTGAGAAAGAGGGCTGGGTGCGAAAAGAAAATAGGTGTAGCCACACCAGGAGCCGACTCAAATGCCCGCAAAACAGTCCTGACAGTTAAAAGGGGAAAACAGGAGTTAAAGTCGGGAATACGAGCCTCCAGGTACAGAACTGCGGTGGAAACTGATTGAGGGAGACCTAGGCAGAGGCGCAGTGCGCGCCTTTCTAACAGCAGCAACGGATAAAGCTTATATTTAGGGGAGCCAGAAAAAAGTATGCAGCCAAATTCCAAAATGAGTCTGACTGTTTATTTGTGCTGCTCACGCTCCTGCGGCCTAGCCCAACCTCCTCTTGTCCGGCGCCGCGTGCCATGGCCCTCGAGCCGAGCGCGGCGCGAGGGGCGCTACAAGTTCAATATTGCCTACCCCTTTATATGACGATGATAATCCGCTCTTTTGTAAGCCGGCAGGTTCACGTAAAGAGGCAGCGAACGAACGAGGGGCCGTCGCTATTGAGAAAACTGATGCGTCGTACACATACGGCGCCATGTCGGCGCGGCGAAACGGCAGTCGCCAACATTTGTTTGCTGCTTTGACAATGAATGGCCAGTCGTTGCTGTTGCACGTATTGCCGGCTTGAGTGAGACGTTCATTGCAGCGTGTTGCTGCCAAGGTCGATGGTGTCCAGTATCTTGTATCACGGCAAGCGCACGTAAATTACTATGCGGTAAGCCGGAGGCTGCAGGGAGGTCGCCCTGTCACACTCCGCCATGTTGGGTCGACTGAGCTAGGCTGGCTAAGCCTAAGCAACACCAAGCGTTCCGCGAACACGCTGGAGGCTTCAGAGGCAGAGTCTGTGCAGCACACTGCTGCACAAGGCGGCGATGATCCGGTGTCTTGTATCGTGACAAACGTGCGTGAAGCAGCAGGAGCAGAGGCAAGTGAACGAGCAAGTAGCGACGAGGGAGCGGCGTCGTCCACGGCAAGTACGGCTAACCGGCAGCTGCCGCTAGGCAGCGGGCAGACGCTAAGAAGTTTTTAAAGGGCCTGAAATAGTATTCAAGGCGACGTGCTCGTGTTTGGTAAAATAGTAAAATGGAGTAAATGCTCTATTTTGCTCCTTGATTTCGTGACAGCAGTGAAAAAGGGGGAATTTCCTCATTTTCAGCACATACTGCCGGTCGCACTATTTTTGATAAGCAGTTAAGAAGCGGACGGTAGCCATTTATTCTCCTATTTGGGCTCATTTGTGTTAATTTACAGTGTACTGAGGTCGATTTTAGAAAATGCCTCTCCTCCCGCAGGTGCTGCTAGAAGGTCGTCTATCTAAGGAAGCGGGTAGTGGTCTGGGGTTGACGCTGGTCTTCTTATCTCCACCCATTCGAAGGCTAAGGACGTTGTGTAGCCACTTGTAGCTAGTAGCGTTATGATGCCAAGCATCTCCATTTTTATAAGTTCAGCTTTCGCTTCATAGTGTGGAAAGAGTGGAACGCATCTCGTGGTTGCAAACTTCGGTCGCGTTCTTTCACGAAAGACAAGCACGGCCCGCTCATCCTTTAAAAGTTCATTGTGGCTGCCTAGCAGGGCATTTAGCTTTGATATGTCTCGAGAAGGACCAAGGTTCTTAAAAACACCCCTATTCTTCCAATGCTGCCGAATAACTTGCAGTCATTCTCTGCCGACACGTGTTGGTCCTGTAGTGTCCACGACATACAGGAGAAGATTCGTAACGTGGTCATTGTGGTTCACGAGCAGCGTTCCAGTATACTGCGCAGTTTAAACAAAGCTGGCTGCAATTGATTAGTTGGAAAAAAGCTTCTTAAATTCGCGCCACGAGGTGACGGCTGGGCCGGTGTCAAGCAGGGCGTCGTTCATGGGCACCCTAAACGGGACTACGTTGGCTGCTTGAAACGGGACAGACGACTTGTTTCGGGCAGACGCCATCCAGTTCACTCGTCTCGGATGCTTCGTCTCCCTATCTTCCTTTTGTTAGCGGCAGGCGCGTGGAACGCACCTTTCGCGGTTAGAATTGTAGCACGTATCGCCGACAGGAGGGCACACTTCTCTAGAGTGATTAGGCGAACCGCATTGGAAACAGGTTTGCGGCGTCGTAGACTGCTTTTCGGCTCTAGTTTTGCTCAGATCTAGCGACACGGGCACGCTGCTATGAATTAATAAATAGTAATAAATTGCGGCAGAGAAGAAACACCGACAGCGAAGGAACACACAGACAAAGACGGAGAAGCATCGTCCTTATCCGCGTGTTCCTTCGTTGTCGGTGTTTCCTCTTTGCCGCAGTGTGTTATTAATTATGTATACCAACTAGCTCAGCCATCCAGCTTATTACCGCTGCTCTGAGTCAGCGCAAAGCTTTTAGATGCGGCTTCCATGGCTTAAGCTCTATCTACAGCCTTCTGAAATGTTACCTTTTTGTCCCCTTTGAAAGATGCACGCTGAATGCCTTCTGGGAGCAGATGAAACAGCCTCGCAGCGCTCCATCCAGGAAGCTTCCAAATTCGCTACTGTCCACCAGGCTTCTAAGTTCAGCAACAAATTTAACCACTTCGCTGCGACCGCCTGTAAAACTTCGCATGCTATGCGATGTCGCACGGCTGCGCTGCCCAGCCCAGGAGTTCGAGAGGAAAGTCAAAATTTCGCGAGGACGGGGCGTCCGGTGCCGGCAACGACTTGAGCCGTGTGTAGGGCTTCGCACCAGTCGGAGTGTTTAAAGCAGAAACGTTCTTTTCGTGCGGAACTCCGTTGACCGAAAGGTATGCCATCAACCTGTCTTGATACGAGTGCTTGTCACCCGTGGAGTGGAGAGGCCGACGGTTTCATCATGACCGTTGCGATGCATGTTTCAGGAATTGCACCGTCGGGCAATTCTTGAGGCAGGAATCTCTCTACACTGATCCACAGACTGCGACATATTACTAGCGTACACACAAAGGACAGAGGCTGGTACTTCAAACTGCCGTTTATTGCACACGTAGGAGAACAAATCACTTTGCACATCTGCGCATGCTCGATACACAAGTGGTATTTGATTAACACGATCTCTGGTTATCGCCGACACATAGGTAACAAAAGAAAAAGTAAATTCACAATAGATTGAAGCGCGTGCTTTTGCCAGGTATGCAATTTCACAATAGATGGAAGCGCGTGCTTTTGCCAGGTATGCAATTTCTATACTCGTGAGGGCTATCGAAGGGGTGCTCACGCAGTTCTCTCCTGCGTTTCTGCTCTATGTCCTTTCTGTGTATTTTAACGCTAGTAATATTTCGCAGTCTGGATTAAAAGCACCATCTAGCCCAACTTAATTCTTTAATCACTCTCTAAACTGGAGCCAGTCTCCTTACGCTGGGAATTCGGTACGGCGAGGAGGTCACATACTGATTGTGATGATGGGCCCGTACAAAGATAGCACACGCTATCGTTCAACGTTAGCCGGAGCAGTGCGCAAACGCGTAAAGGGCGCGATAACAACAGGCGAAGTTGTTTCGCGCGAACGCAATAACCAGCACCTGCAACAATATAGCGTGGGAAACTGGGCACAATGAAACACATAAACAGCTGCTACGCCTTACGGCATTCAATTCATTCCATTCGCTGCTCAAATTAAGCTTTTTTTTAAATTGGTTTTTGGGGAAAGGAAATGGCGTAGTATCTGTCTCATATATCTTTGGACACCTGAACCGCGCCGTAAGGGAAGGGATAAAGGAGGGAGTGAAAGAAGAAAGGAAGAATAGGTGCCGTAGTGGAGGGCTCCGGAATAATTCCGACCACCTGGGGATCTTTAACGTGCACTGACATCGCACAGCACATGGGCGCCTTAGCGTTTTTCCTCCATAAAAACGCAGCCGCCGCGGTCGGTAAGCTTTCTCCCGAACTCTCCCGAAATAGAAAACAGTGTGAATGGCCATACTGCTACACCAGGAAATAATTAAGCGATTTTGGCTTCCTGTTTAAGGTAAGCCACCAGTTTCAATTTATGGGAAAGTTTTGCTTATTTTTGGAAGCGCCAGAATCAGCCGAGTCTATTCAATATCATTGCACACTGATGATACATTTACTATTGAGTGCATAAAATCTTTTTACAGTTTTATAATCTGCTGGCCAGTAACCAAGGTATTCTTGAAAGCTCTGTATTTTAAACCCACGTTTTCGTTACCTTCGCTTTACATACTTGAAGTAACCCCTGGCATAGATAAAGAGATAGTGTGGTCGCCGCTACGGAACTCTTGCTGGATAAAAGCAAGGGTTCCCCAAAGCAAGAATTTTGAGTTAGAAAAAAAGTGCTGCCAATGATTTTAATGGCGCGTGCTGTTATGAAAAGAAATGACTTGTTGCGTTGTCGAGGGACCGCTCACGCGCATCGGGCGAACACTTCGCTGGAAGTCGGTATTTATAACACGAATAATACGCTTCCTCATTTTGCGACCTGGAGTTTGGCGCATGATGGCCTAAGTTGCCTATGTGCCATAAAACCCAACACAATCAACACAATCATTTTGCGACCGGACTTGAACTTTTAATTCCTTAATAATAATAACAGTAATTGGTGTAGTCAGTTGGTGCGAAGGCATTTCGATAGAACACGTTCTTGGGCAAGTTGGTTCATAGCTTGAGTAGATGAAGCGCACAAAAACACAGCACACAGGAAAGGAAGACACGAGACAGGCGCTACACGAGACAGGTTGCTAGTAGCGCCTGTCTCGTGTCTTCCTTTCCTGTGTGCTGTGTTATTGTGAGCTTCATCTACGCAAGTTGGTGCCAACTTTGTGGTTGGTAAGTGGGCACTGCTCGCACAGGACACGATTAGTTGGAGGCATATGGGAAAGGCCGGCAGTCGACGTACTCAAGCGGATGCTCAGTAGTCAGCAACTCTCTCGCATGCAGGCCGAGGACAGCCTCTTGTTCAGCGGGGTGAATTGCAGAGGCGATCGGCTGGCGCTGAGAGTGTCCCGCCTCAAGAACCGCGTGGCCCACGTGTGGCTGGCACTGTACGCCGCCGACGGCGCCCGCTACACGCTGCCGTACGCCTTCACGCTGGACCGCAGCGAGGGAAGCGTATTCTCGGCCGCCGGCCTCCGGCTGCAGCGCCTGGCGCCCAACCGCCGTTGGCGCGTCGCCTTCAACGGACTGCTCAGGTGCGCTAGTAAGGACGCCCCGTGCAATTTTTTTTCAGCTCGTCCTACCAGCTCTGATGTCTGCTCCGCAGCAAACACCGCATTTTTACGTTAACGATCTGCCTTCTTCGATACTCATCTACGTTTTCGAGAACGAGTGTGTGTTGTGCCGTCCCGTAACCAACGCGCCCTGTGCTTCTGCCGCCCGAAATAACCAGGTGCGCATACAACAATGGTTGCCTCTGAATACCACTAAGATTGTCGTATGCACCCAACCTGCCGACCTTATATTTGGAAAAGTTACGACCGATGTGTTATTCTCTTGCATGAACTCCTTTATGCACCTTGGAATTCACCTCACTAATGATTTGTCATGCCCTTGCCACGTAGACCACACAGTTAATTCTGCACTAGCCGATCATCATCATCTTCGCCTGACTACACCCACTGCAGGGCAAAGGCCTCTCCCATGTCTCTTCAATTAACCCTGTCCTTTGCCAGCTGCCCCTTGCCCTTTGCCTGCAAACTTCTTAATCTCATCCGCCCACCTAACCCTCTGTCGCCCCCTGCTACGCTTACTTTCTCTTGGAATCCACTCCGTTACTCTTAAGGACCAGCGGTTATCTTGCCTTCGCATTACATGTCCTGCCCAAGCCCATTTCTTTCTCTTGATTTCGACTAGGATGTCATTAACCCGCGTTTGTTCCCTCACCCACTCTGCCCGCTTCCGGTCTCTTAACGTTACACCTATCATTTTTCTTTCCATGGCTCGCTGCATTGTCCTTAACTTAAGCTGAACTCTTTTCGTTAGCCTTAACGTTTCTGCCCCGTAGGCGAGTACCGGTAAAGTAAAGCTGTTGTACACTTTTCTCTTGAGGGAAATTGGTAAACTGCCACTCATGATCTGCGAGAACCTGCCTTATGCGCTCCACCCCATTCTTATCCTTCTAGTTATCTCCCTCTCATGATCCGGATCAGCTGTCACTACCTGCCCTAAGTAGACGTATTCCTTCACAACTTCCAGGCTCTCGCTGCCAATTGTGAACAGTTGTTCCCTTCCTAGACGGTTGAACATTACCTTGGTTTTCTGCGTGTTAATTTTTGACCCATCCTTCTGCTCTGCCTGTCTAACTCATTGATCATGATTTGCAGTTCACCTCCTGAGTGACTCAGCAGGGCAATGTCCTCAGCGAATTGTAGATTATTTAGGTATTCTCCATTTATTCTTATTCCAAACTGCTCCCAATTCAGGCCTCAGAATACCTCCTGTAAACAAGCGGTGAATAGCATTGGCGAGATCGTGCCTCCTTGCCTGACGCCCTTCCTTATATGAATTTTATTGCTGACTTTATGAGGAACTATAGTAGCTGTGCAGTTGCTAAATATATCTTCCAGTATTTTGACATAATGCTCTTCTACCCCGTGATTACACAATGCCGGTATGACTGCTGAGGATTCCACTGAATCAAATGCTTTCTCATAATCAAAGAAGGCTATATATAGGGGTTGGTTATATTCTGCGCATTTCTCTATCACCTGATTGACAGTGTGAATATGATCTATTGTGGAATATCCTTTACGAAAGCCTGCCTGATCGTTTGGTTGATTAAAGTCCAAGGTTGGCGTGACTCTATTAGCGATTACCTTAGTAAATACTTTGTAGGCAACGGATAGTAAGCTGATCGGCCTGTAATTTTTCAAGTCCTTGGCGTCTCCCTTCTTATGAATTAAGATAATGTTTGCATACTTCCAAGCTTCTGGTACAGTCGAGGTCATAAGGCATTGCATATACAGGGTGGCTGGTTTTTCTAGCACGATGTCCCCTCCATCCTTCAACAGATCTACTGTTACCTAATCGTCCCCAGCTGCTTTTCCCCTTTTCATTGCTCCTATAAGGCTTTCTTTACTTCATCTTTCGTTACTGGCGGGATGACGCATTGCTGTGCGCTGCTGTCTTTCTCATTAGCGCTCTGATTACATTGGCTTCTTAGCAGGTCTGTGTAGAGCTCTTCGGCTACGTTAAATATCTTATCCATATTGCTAATGACATTGCCCTTCTTGTCTCGTAATGCATACATCTGGTTTTTACCTATGCCTAGTTTCCTCTTCACTGCTTTTAGGCTGCCTTCGTTCTTTAGAGCATGCTCGATTCTCTCCATATTAAACTTCCCTATGTCGGCTACCTTGCGCTTATTTTTTAACCTTCATAGCTCAGTTAGTTTTATTTTGTCTGTAGGGTTAGACGTCCTCATGCTTTGGCGCTTCTTAATCAGATCTTTCGTCACCTGTGATAGCTTTCCGGTATCCTGTTGAACTCTCCTACCGCCTACTTCTACTGCGCACTCTGTAATTATTGATGTCAGATTATCGTTCATTGTATGAACATCAAGATCATCTTCATCAACTAAAGCCGAATATCTGTTTTGTAGCGCTATCCTAAACTCTTGCGCTTTCCCTCTTACGACTAACTCGTTAATGGCCTTCCACTTCACTAGCTTCTTCCGTTCCCTCTTCAAGGCTAAGCTAATTCGAGACCTTCCCATTCTGTGGTCGCTACAACGCACCTTTCCGAGGACGGCCACATCCTGAATGATGCCAGGTTTAGTGCATAGTATGAAGTCGATTTCATTTTTAGTCTCACCATTGGGGCTCTTCCAGGTCCACTTCCTGTTTTCTCGTTTGCGGAACAAGGTATTCATGATCCTGTCATGATCAGAACCTATCCCTTAGTCACCTACCGCGTGGTCGTCAGCCTGCTTCTTGCCCACCTTCGCATTGAAGTCGCCAATCAGTACAGTGTACTGTGATTGTACCTTATTCATTGCCGATTCGATGTCCTCATAGAAACTTTCAACGGTCTGGTCATCATGACTGGATGTGGGCGCGTTGGCCTGCACCACTTTCAGCTTGTACGTCCTATTCAGCCTAATTACTATAGCTGCTACCCTCTCATTAATGCTATAGAGCTCCTCTACGTTGCCAGCTATATCCTTATTAATGAGGAATCCCACACCTAGTTCTCGTCCATCCTCTAATCCGCGATAGCACAGTATGTGTCCGTCCTTTAGTACTGTATACGTCTCACCTGTCCTCCTAACTTCGCTAAGCCCTATCACATCCCATTTAATTCCCGCTAGTTCCTCGAACAGCACTGCTAGGCTAGCCTCACTAGATAAAGTTCTAGCGTTAAACGTTGCCAGGTTCAGATTCCAATGGCGGCCTGTCCGGAGCCAGAGATTATTAGCACCCTCCGCTGCGTCACAGGTCTGACCGCCGCCGTGGTCAGTTGCTCCGCAGCCGCTGGGGACTGAGGGCCGAGGGTTAATTGGTTTGATCATAGAAGGTTGTGGCCAAGTACTACATCAGGGTGGCGAAGTCCTGTTCTGGTGAGGGAGTGTGTTATCGGTTCTGGTCACCGACATCAGGCTGCACTCCAGGCCTGGTTATGCAATTCCATCGACACGCGGTTTTTTTTTTTAAACCCGGTGGAAAATTGTGCGGCACCAGAATCCGAACCCCGGTCCTCTTGCACACGAGGCGGATGCTCTACCTCTACGCCATCACTGCCTAGCGGGTACCTCCGCCGCAGCCTCTGCATAGCACCTGGTCTTCTAAAGATGCCAGCTTACTTAGCGTATCGAGGGGATCAATGCAGCGGGAGGGAAATGACCTGTACGAACACAAAAGGCAGATCAGACTGGAACTGAAACTACCAACGAGAGTAAAATGTATTCGAGGAAATAATGACAATAGTAGAAAAATGGTGCTCCACGTGGCAAATGACTTTGAATTCCAACAAGACAGTAGCGATGACTGTGCAACGTAAAAAGAATCCTTTTCGTTTTACATACCGCTTAGCCAATGAGCCCCTCTTAGTTGTCAACGCTTTTAAATACTTAGGAATTCAGATAGTCTCAGACCTTCGATGGAACGAGCACATATCGTATATAGAAAAAAAAGCTCTAAGACAACTGCACTACTTGAGAAGAACGCCGGCACAATCCACACAAGAAATAAAGCTTTTAGCTTACAAAACATTTGTTCGGCCAATGTTGGAATATGCTGCGGCAGTGTGGGATCCCTGGACCGAAAGTAACAAACTTAAAATAAAAAATGTCCACCGCAAAGCTGCTATATTTATCTTTCATTGTTGCAGTTGGAATATTTCCCCAACAGATCTACTGCAAACCGCAGGACTTGAACACCTGGCCATGCGTCGTCATCGAGAAAAATTAAAGTTATTCTACTTGTATTATCACAATAAACTAACAATAGAGGAAGCAATTTTAGTTGAGCACACATCTCGACACCCTACACGCTCTTACCATACTAAGAAAGTTGCCGCGTTTTCATGCAAAACTAATGTATTTAAGTATTCGTTCTTTCCCCATACTATCACTAAGTGGAATGGTTTACCTGCTGATGTTGTCAATTGCGAATCGGTGAATTTATTTTTACAAGCTCTGAAGGATGTATAGGGCTCTTATGTATCCTTGTTTTGGGCCAAGTCCGATGCCTTCGTTTGCTGCCAGGATCGATGTCATCATATGTTCTATGTCTTTGTAATCGATTTTATGTTGTATGTACTGGTTTTTGCTCTGTTCGCTATCTGCTTCTTTTGCAATGTACTTGTCATTTTTATCAATATGTTTGTACCCCACTCCTGCCTAAGGCCTGTAACACAGGCGGGCAGTATTTGCTAAATAAATAAATAAAATAAATACTCAAAGAAGTAGCTATCCCTGTGCTAGACTTAAATGCAAATTAAATTTTACGTCAGTTTGTTGTATGTTGTTTCTGCTGGAATTTAATATACAGTAGGTGGTCCCAAGTTAAACATACCGTAGCCGTGACCTCCTAGCTCGGAAAAATACAGAAAGCAGACAGTCGACACACGAAGTTGGTTTGATGCAAGACAAAAGCAAGAAAAACAAAAACACTTCTTATAGGGAGATGAAAAACCAGCGGCAGGTGTTTGGAACGACCTTCAGAGAGAAGCGATCACCAATTAGACTGCGTGCGCGTGAAACATAAAGAAACCTTTGGGTGATGAACAGCGTAGAAAGCACAGAGACAAAGGAAGACAACACACCACCACCCAAGCATGTCAACCAACCAGGCCAGCTTGCAATATTTACTCGAATATATTGAAACCAAAATATTAGATAATTGTGCATATTTCTAAAACATACTAAATGCAGGTCACTATAAAATGGTGGATTTGAACAGTTAAGGCGAGATGTATGGTAAGACTATGCAGCGATCAGTGAATTTCTTTAAGTTAATTTTGAACACATTAAACAAATTTCACTGCGCAACGTTAGCATTTAGGCAAGGTTTGTGACTTCAGCAAGGCAAAAATTCGGGCTGGCTGGTGTATGATCTTCAGGTGGAAAGCAGCGCTTACACGAGACAGAGGAGAGTTAGGGTTGTTATCTTTGTGTTTCCAACCTCCTCTGTCTCCTCTAAGCGCTGTTTCCTGCCAGAAACATTTGTGGCTAGAGCCGAAACTACCAACAGTTTAATAACGAGAAAGAGCAGGATTTATTTGCCGGCCGTGACCAACGTGACAACCAGGAATCAAGAGCAAAAAACAATCAAGGCACTAATAATAACAGAAAATTAACCAAGCAAGCGATCATCCTTTGATAAACCTAAACCATTTTATTCCGCGAGCACATCAAGACCACATCTGAAGAAAGTGTAGGCAGAAGAGATTAGAACCAAATGACCAGGAATAACAAGCTGACAGTTAAGAATGGGCGGCGCAAAAAGCCGCAGAAAGAGCAGTGACAGGTACAACGGAGCAAAAGCAGAGTCAAAAGTAAAAAGTAACGTGACGAAAACAAAAAAAAATTGAACAACTCCGAGTGAAAGCTGAGGTAAATCTTCAGCCGCCACAGCAAAGAAAAAAAATGAGCGCCAGTTTCAACCAAAATGGAAAAACAAAAAAATAACGCGAAAACAATGCCAGTACATGGGTGCAAAACCAGAGACAGTTTGACACTCTTCTGAAAACCCAGACTCTATTTCATTCGGTAAAATCCAAAGGTGTATTCTCAGGCTAGTCTCCGGCTTTGGCAATCAGGACCCTTTGCATGTAATGATCATCAAACTGATTTCCAGCACTGTTAGCTGCAAAGCCAGCGATGTTAATCTTTTACTGAGGCACCTGCTGGGTTGGCCGATGTAGCACACGTGTCCACACCAAAGGAATCTCATAGACAGCACACGTAGCACGATCCGTGCAAGGATCGATGTGTTTCTCTTGCGCCAGCCTCATGGTAGGCACGGAAGCGCAGAGGTTCCGCGCAGCGGTCTCCAAGAGGACTTGCCCTCTCATGTGACCATCCTACAGAACCCCATCGGTCTTTCCTCAAGAAACCAGTTCTTTGCTTGCGCCCGTCCTATGTCTGTTTTTGTCATTCCTTGATTTTGCCGGTCACAGCGTACCGTTTCAGCGCAGCAGCTTCAAAAAATTTCTTCCTTATTTTATTTAGTACA
This sequence comes from Amblyomma americanum, assembly GCF_052857255.1. Classification (NCBI taxonomy): domain Eukaryota; kingdom Metazoa; phylum Arthropoda; class Arachnida; order Ixodida; family Ixodidae; genus Amblyomma; species Amblyomma americanum. The sequence goes on from NC_135500.1 coordinate 20,212,018, forward strand.
AATTTGTGCGCTCCAGTTCTTCATATACTTTAGTACAAAATTACCCGGTCTACGTTCCGCTTCTAACCAATGTAATTTCGTGCAAAAGACCCAGCCTAAAGCTGCTTGTGTTTCATAATAGGGAACTAAAAGTTTTGCAAGTATTGGAAAACATTTCATTTTAGAGCCTGTGGAACATTGCAGCCCAGAATTTCATGTAATTCCGCCATGCGTTTATGCGGTGACAAAAGAGGGTTAATGCGATTTTTTCTGTATATTTCTATGAGCAATCGAGGCTTTATTTATATTTTTATTCCATAGTTATTCATGTGTAGCTTGTGACCATCGTCAGTTGCCATACATCTGCTCGCTCCTGCACTGTCGCTATCCGGGGCTCACGAAGGTGGCCGTATTTTCTCCACACTGCCTTATCGTGTGCACTTCATATGGATAGGTAGCAATGAGTTTTCTCGAATAAACAAAATTTGTACCTATCTTGGTAATGGATGATGTGAACGTTGCAAGAAAGGGGATATTTTTAAATATGTTTTATGCGATGTGCCCAATTATGGTGTGCTTGAAATAAAGCAGCAGGGAACGAGTGATTAAAATATTTCCAAGCCACACCTTTGTAATGAATCATGTTTTCGTATATTTTTATTGAGTATTTTAGGCAAAAAGCATGAGCTGTATTATGCTCAATACCATCTGAATGCATGCCATCCACTACTGGTGTTCAGGTTGGAATACCTTTTAGATATCTCAAATAGCTGCTGTGGATAAGAGGCAGTAGGACTCTTCTGTTTTAACAATAAAATTATCTTTCTGCTCCATTATCAGTGAATTCGTGTCCTCTGTGCCGGAAACCATGTTTATGGTGCCTGTCACCAATAAATAATTGTCCTGTCACCAATAAATACAATTAATATTCAACATTTCGAAAGCCTCAAACAACCATGTTGGAAAGGCTGCTTTACATTCTGTTCTTAGCATGGCGTTTTTCATGATTGCCGTGTAATACCATGCGGCTTTATTAAAAATGCTCACTACCTTTTGTTCTCTTCCGGTGAAGTTGCTAATTAAGAATGTAGAAAATGAAAAATGAACGATCAGTCTAGGTACGTGCCACGCGACAAACTTCCTTCATCAAAAACAGGAACCGAGTACCGGTGCAACGGATAAAAGACTAGCACAAGGGACTGGCGATTGGTACGAAACAATGTCCACTCGCGGAGCGGAAATTGACGCAAACGCCGGAAAATTGCGATTATAATCAATTAGAGCCACTCATCAGTACAGAAATGAAAAGAGGGAAAGGAGTAAGCCTCTGGAGAGGAAAGAGGAAGCCACGAAGTTGGTGGAACAAAGAAATTAAGGAGGCCATTCAATAACGGCGGGTGGCTTGAAGGAAGCACAGATTAGTAAAGAGGGCGCAGTTATCTGGAGAGGAAATAGGCCAAAAATGGGAACCTTATCGACAAAAGAAACAGCATGTGCAGGTCCTCGTCCAGGCCAAAATAAATCAGTCCTGTGATCGCTGGCTGGTTGAAGTTCGCGATGCAACTAAAGAGGGGTCAGAGAATTATGCAACCTGGCTGGGTAAAACGAATCAAAGAAGGCAGGAACAGATTTACGATGCCGAGATAAAATGTGTAGAGGTTGACGGCGCTGTGAACCACATTAGATCTGTTATAGCTCAGTCATTTAGGAGAGACGATAGGGTAATCTCCCCAAATGACGGAGAAAGACAGGACAGTAGAATAGAAAGCAGTTTATAACCCACTAGTCTTAACTGGAAAAAGGTGGAAGCAAATATTCCTAAAAGCATATTCGCAGAGATAGAAGAAATTCCAATGAAGCTGATAAATGAGCATGGCCCAAAAAGCAAGGAAACGTTGTTAAAAGCATTGGAGGTACAAGTGAAGAATCTCCTCACAGCTGCAGACAGAGTAAAATCAATTTGATTTATAAAGGGAAAGGCGATAAGACGAACATAAAATCCTTCCGACCGATTACGATAACATCAGTTATATACAGACTGCTGATGCAAGTGGTGAAATTAAAAATGCAGTCATGGGTAGAACGCAATAAGATACTCAGATAACTTCAGAATGGGTTCAGAGGAGGTACGCGCTTGGATCATAATCTGTTGTTGCTTACCCAATGCACAGAAATATATCTAAGGCGGAAAACAGACCATTCTCTTTAGCATTTCTGGATTGAAGTGGCGTATACAACAACGCGAACAGGGAACTCTTATGGAACTTATTAAAAGATAAAGGTATTGCTAATGAGGTAATGGATTTTCTGTAGGAAATATGCAGACATAATAAAGTTAATATTACATTGGATGGAATAAAAAGTACAACTGTAAAGGCACACGAAGGATTAAGGCAAGGTTGTCTTTATTATCGCTGCTGTTCGTGCTTTATAAGATAACTATGGAAAGCAGGCTACAAGAATGTAATATAAGTTATAACCTGTGGAACAGATTAGGCAGAAAGATCGTTCAGCAAAGGCTCCCAGGTATAATGTATGCGAACGATATTATACTGTTAGCACGTAGCCAAGACGATTTGCAAACTCTGGTTAATTGCTGTGGAAACGAAGGAGACGCTCTAGGTTTCAGTTTTGGCGCAACCAAGTCAGGTGTGATGATTTTCAAAGATACAACTGATGAAGTGCCTACAATCCAATTATCTCGGAGTATTTGTAAATGATGGGCAGATATTCACGAATAAGCACGAATAGTCTGTTCGACCGAAACAGCGAAGAGATGCAGGGAAAATGAAACATAGGGCACTATGGGGGTACAACAAATATGAAGCAGTGCGAGGTATTTAGTAATGAATAATGATGCCGGGGCTTAAAAATTGAGTTTTGGTTTTTGAGGAAAGGAAATGGCGCAGTGACTGTCTCATACATCTCGGTCGACACCGGAACCGCACCGTAAGGGCAGGGGCGAAGGAGGGAGTGAAAGAAGAAAGGAAAAAAGAGGTGCCGCAGTGGAGGGCTCCGGAGGGGCGCTTACATTCTGGAATGCGGTTCTGTGCTTAAGGGCAGAAGTTCTGTCGAGAGTAGAAGTAAATCAGAGAGCTGTTTAAAGGTTAGCGCTAGGTGCCCACGGTAAAACCTCAAACGAGGCAGTACACGGGCATATGGGCTCGGCATTGTTCGAAGAACGGGAAGCTGGGAGTAAAATGCTATACGAAGAACGCCTGAGGAAATTGGACGATAACAGGTGGGCAGCAAAGGTATTTAAACACCTATACAGATAGAGCGTTTACTGAAAATGACGGAAAAGAACTAGGAAGCCAGCCAGTAAGTATGCCAGACATGAGGACGGAGAAAGAAAGAGCATTAAACGACAAGTCCTTGTTCGCGCCGCCGTTCATTTCATTATGCACGAACTCGCCCCTCAGGCCGTTATTCTCGAAAACGCAGAAGGTTAAAATTGGATAGATTCAATGGAAAAGAAGCAAAGTGTAGAACTATATCGATACTGGAAAAGGCAGAACAGGAAGGAAGCGTTTTATGATAACACAAGAGTCAGTGCCCTACTCTTTGAAGCTAGGTCAGGATGTCTTAAAACGCAGAGCTACAAAAATAAATTTAACGAAGAAGATGACACGTGCCGTTTGTGGAAAAGCTGTAGAAACAATAGAACACCTGACACTGAAATGTGATGTGAGCCGTGCGGATGTTGATGCAGGCACTTTCACTCTTCTGGAGGTCTTAGAATTTAGAGATAACAATGGTCATGTATAATGAATCTGGGGTGGAAATTAGCAAAAGACGATAGGAAGATTGGCGGCTCAAAAGCACAGAGGTGGCATAAGGTTTGCGGTTCAGTAAAACGTATTTAAAGAAAATTCCGAATTTTAAGAACAATTTACAACACAATTAAACAAAAAGGAAGAAAAAGGCGAGTATGGTGACAACTGTCATCATCCCGTTTCAAAGGGGAAGCTCCTGTCCTCCATCCACACAATTACGTGAATGTAATCCCTTTCCCTTGCTGAGTCACTCAGGAGGTGAACTGCAAATCATGATCAACGAGTTAGACAGGCAGAGCAGATCGATGGGTCTAAAAATTAACATGCAGAAAACCAAGGTAATGTTCAACAGCCTAGCAAGGGAACAACAGTTCACAATTGGCAGCGAGAGCCTAGAAATTGTGCCGGAATACGTCTACTTAGGGCAGGTAGTGACAGCTGATCCGGATCATGAGAGGGAGATAACTAGAAGGATAAGAATGGGGTGGAGCGCATATGGCAAATTCTCGCAGATCATGAGTGGCAGTTTTCCAATTTCCCTCAAGAGGAAAGTGTACAACAGCATAATCTTACCGGTACTCACCTACGGGGCAGAAACGTGGAGGCTAACGAAAAGAGTTCAGCTTAAGTTAAGGACAACGCAGCGAGCCATGGAAAGAAAAATGATAGGTGTAACGTTAAGAGATCGGAAGCGGGCAGAGTGGGTGAGGGAACAAACACGGGTTAATGACATCCTAGTCGAAATCAAGAGAAAGAAATGGGCTTGGGCAGGGCATGTAATGCGAAGGCAAGATAACCGCTGGTCTTTAAGGGTTACGGAGTGGGTTCCAAGAGAAAGTAAGCGTAGCAGGGGGCGGCAGAAGGTTAGATGGGCGGATGAGATTAAGAAGTTTGCAGGCAAAGGGTGGATGCAGCTGGCAAAGGATAGGGTTAATTGGAGAGACATGGGAGAGGCCTTTGCCCTGCAGTGGGTGTAGTAAGGCTGATGATGATGATTATGATGATGATGATGAATCCCTTTCCCAACCCTGAGTCGTGATGAAGGTTGAACACAATGTCACCTGTTACAAAGAATTTTTTTCTCTAAACTTTTCTTTTGCGCCCAGGTTGTCGCCGGTTATTTGCAGTCTATTTCCGCTGCAGCTGCACCTTTTTCTCCGCCTAGAATGATGACACACCAAGGCGGATTTGTGGATGTCGCGTTTCACTGCTGATCTGGAGGCCTTGGGTTCGATGCCGGCGACCTTAGTTCAATAAAGGCTCATGTGCTGTGCGACGTGAGCTCACGTTAAGGAACCCCGGGAGGTCTAAATTAATCCGGAGACCTCAACTTCGTTCCTCGTAGCCCGTGTGTCGTTTCGGGACGTTAAAGGGACTATGCAATAAATTGAGATTACGTAAAGCAGACGAGAGATAGGCATTTCATCACTCGTCACCCCAACGCAAGGATTTTTAAGCTAGAATCAATAACAACGAAGGTATAGACGATTAAAAATTATGCTCTTTCTCTGCCCCTCAATTCGTACACGCGGGGCGCCAGACAAAAATAAAGAAAACAGGTCTGGGACTGGGCCCCGCCTTTGAATACGTCATCAGATGACGTTCGTTTTGCAACTTCCGGTTGTCGCTCCTAGACCCCCAGCAGCAGCGTCAGTGGCGTGGCGGCATCTCTCCGGTCTCTCTACGCCTTCCTGGATTGCGGCGCGCGTCGGGTTTCTTTGCTTGTCGTCTGTTGTAGTTAGCAGTAATAAACCCGGACCTCGAGGTGCGACTGCTCGCTCTTGCGGCCGTGATGGACATCGGGCCCTGTGCGTGCCCACGAAGAGCCATGCGAGTGGCTCCGGAACTCCCGACAGAAGGAGGCGGCAGAGGAAAATTGAAACCATATGCGCGAAGGCAATGCCCTGGCCCGCGCTTGCCCGAGAGGGTCGCGCGGCAGCACGAGCAGACGATTTTCACGGCTACCGGAAGTGTGCCCGTGACGTCGTGGCTGCCGAGGCTCTAGCGAATAACAGCGTGTGGTGGCCTGGCGACGTCATGGTACTGTGACGTCTTTCTTCCACGATTTTAGTTCCAAAATCGGTCACTACGAGCACACCAATCGACCCGCGAATTTTAAAAACACGTTTTTTTTTTATTTATAAGAAATTGCCGGCTCAGTTCCGAAGACTTATGCTTGGTGTGAATGCTCATTAGCATCATTTCTAAACAGAAAGCATTTACAAGCGACTTTGAATTCTTTGCACAGTCCCTTTAATTCTTTCAGGCGGCAGTTTTTATCTGCATCGTTAAGAAATATTTTTTCCGGTGGAATGGTATGTCGGGGTCTCAAAATATTGTCTGTTTTTTCACCACCAAACCTCAGCGGTTAATGCTGCATACACGCATGTACAAAATTTTATACCAAGTGTCATATTTGATAGAAAAAACAATATTTAAATGCCAAGAGTACTCATATGAGCAGCCTAAGCATCGCGGAATCAGTTTCGGTTTTAAATATGCAGGATCCGCTTTAAATTGTGGAAATAAAACAAAATAGCGTCATGGCTGGAGGAAAAATCTGTCTTGACAAAAGTAGCCAACGAAATGCTACTGTCCTCGCCCATTCGCGAAATATTACTTAGTTCGTTCGCCTTGTAGCATAAAAACATCATCTTGCGACATGTAGACTGCGAAATTTACCTGAAATAAAAAAATTCACGGCTAGGTGCAGCACACTTTCAGAAAAAGCTGTTTGTCAAACACATCGTTTGAACATTTTCTTGTGCCCTGCAGGAAGCACCAAGAAACTGGAGCTGCAGGCGTGAAAGAAGCCGATGTCCATGTGAAATTTGGGTTTATGTGAGTAGGGCTCATTTTGATGTTTGTGCATGAGTTCTGATTCGAAAAATGACCTCAAGCATGGCTATTGCAGAAACAGGGCGATTTTTATTCTAATTAAAACTTTTATTTCGGTTGTTGTTTTTTTCTTTGGGATTCTTTCCGATTTCAATTTGCTCTTTATAACCGCTGAATAAAACTTAGTTTCAGTTTATTTCACTTACGAAATGTTAGTTCTATACGCTAAAAAAATGGTAAACGTTGTCTCCGTGTTGACAGAATAGAGCTACTTGACAAGCAAAGAAAATGAACTACACGCACATGTTTAGGAATTTTCTGAAAAACAGAGGCGCGCTAAGCTTCTTTTCGGTCCTTCCGAAGAGAAATTGAAGTGCGCTTGGTACAAGCAAGGTCGGCGTAGGTTAAGAGAAAATGCAGCGTCGTCGGAGGAGACGACATTGTGACTTGTGAAATTGGCCAAAAATATGCTCCTTCTTTGTACTTACCTTCTCTGTAAATTCGGTAACCACGCGGTCTCTGTGGCTCACCGTGAGTCGACAGAGAGAGAGAGGAAAAGAGTAGGTTGATCAGAAAATGTCTCATTCAGCCTGAGGTCATCATCATCATCATCATCAAATGACTCTATCGGCTTCCTTGCTCTCGGGATAGAGAAGACGGCGCGTGCTATCAGTGTCAAACAAAACGCCAACTACAAAACTGGAAGTTCTTACACTATAGAGAGGCAGAATACTAGAGCGCGCTCATTTTCGCATCGAAGGCGCCAAGACCGCTCATTGGAAGTGGCGTCAGGCCGCGCCTGTGTTTCCTCTCCAGTGGCTAATGATTTTGATTGTGCTTGCGTTTCAGTTCTGCTCGCGTTTTATTTGATGCTTATGGTACAGGGAAATGTTGCCCGTCGACATTGTGCCGAGAGTGGTCTCCATGGAGTGGTCTCAGCCTGGCGTTTCTCTTTTTCATCCTGGTGGCGGCGCAGCTGGTCGGCCGTGTCACACACACTGGAGCAGCCAGCCGAGCTGTCTTCGCCGCTGCTGGCCGACAGCCTCTCCAAGAGGGCCACGGCGAATATGCTCTGTGACATCGACAGGTATTGTGTGCCTTGTCTAGTGGAGCGTTCTACTGCCTACCATGCCACGGCTCACTTCTTCTCTGTCTCACAGAAAACATAGACCCATTACTATTAAACGAATGAATGAATGAATGAATGAATGAATGAATGAATGAATGAATGAATGAATGACTTCATTTCTATTCAAAGAGAATGGTCGGGCCTCAGGCGGAAAACCTGAAGCAGGCAGCTCGAAAGTGCAAGTCTCTTGGCAGACAGAGCTCACTCCTTTCTACAATAAGCCGCCGCGGTGGCTGAGTGGTTACGGCGCTCGGCTGCCGGCCCGAAAGACGCGGGTTCAATCCCGGCCGCGGCGGTCGAATTTCTATGGAGGCGAAATTCTAGAGGCCCACGTGTACTGTGCGATGTCAGTGCACGTTAAAGAACTCCAGGTGGTCGAAATTTCCGGAGCCCTTCACTACGGTGTCTCTCATAGCCTGAGTCGCTTTGGGACGTTAAACCCACATAAACCAAACCAAACCAAACCTTTCTACAATATCGTTTGAAAACACTTGGAGTCATTAACGTGATGGAGGAAAAAATAATTATCCATAAATAACACAAGTAGAACAGCGTATTAAAGAAGAATATATATTGTCAGGAATAAAGCCTTTGAGCGATCCAAGGTTCTGAGAATAATATGCTGAAGTGACTAATATCTTTTTTCTCTCATGAGGAGCCAAATGAGTACCTTTTGCGCAGCAGGTCTGACAACCAGCTTAACTCAAGCCTCGCAAAAAGTATCTATACGTTAGCGGGGGTTGTAGGGATGGGGGGGGGGGGGGCAAGAAAGATGGTTGCATGCCTCCAAGCGAGCAATTTTAAATAGGAAAACCATGCTGAACACTATTTTTTTCTAAGGAAAAGGCCAAGAAATAGATGGGTGAAATCGCACCGACTCAGCCCACCACCTACTCAAATGGTGGCTAATAAATCTACCGCTTATATGGACCTTTCCATTGGGCGTCCTCTATGGGCGTTTGCAAACTGGTCCCGTTGCCCCTTCCATTGCGCTGGCATCAAGTGGACGCAACGTGAGCAATGTTGCGACGCCCTAAATGGAAAGGTCGACAGACCGTTTAGCGCGGCCACTTCGCACTGTGCACTACAGAGGCTGCCACTAGACAGTCGTCATTTTCGGCCTTCGGGTACGACGTTAACAGCAGCGGCGTGCAACGCGAACAGCTGCTCTGGAGGTTTGTTTTTGAAGAACAAGATAATAATGGCTGCCTTCGCTTGGGCTAGACATTCTGCGCAAAGTCGAAGGGCGTAACACGAGCGGTCATCCAGACGAGCTGTTACATCATGAGCAGAACTCGCAACCAGCTTACTAGACGTATGATCAGTGTCGCTTCATGAATCAGCCTAATCCAGTTTGGAAAGCGCTTAAACCGTTTAGTGCCGAGCTCTTTGGCGCCTACACTGGTTGGGAGAACATTCGCCTGAGGCCGGACTTCCATCTCATAGTCAGCATCCGTTAAGTACAGATTTTCATTCTGTAAGCGCGAACAATTTTCTTGATCATGCAGAAACTCAGGGACAACCGTTCTTATTCTCCCAGGTCGGCTTCAGGCATGAACTTTGTTCCTAGATCCGCAGGCATCATGTCAGAAGAAAAGTCGTGGCATTGTTCTGGACGCGTGTAAAGCTTCTGAAGCGTTCTACCCGGTTACTGACAAACACATAAAACCTTCGAGTTTCATTATGTACGTAGCCTAGGACTGCCTTGCTGCCAGTTTTGAAGTTTGCAGCGCCAAGTTCACTGTCAATTTCATGATTAAAGAGCTCTTATAGCTCTACTGCCAACACTGTACTACACATAGCTCGAGCCTCGGAATAGTGTGCTGTGGCGTGGCGCTAGTTTAGCTTTTCCGATGGCGAACACAACGTTGCACACACGACCTGGATGTGTCACTCTGAGGTATACGCTACTGCGCAGCAACACACTTGCTTGATGTATCTTGGAAGGTTTGCGGCTAATTGCGTCGTGCGATGTTGAGTGAGGTGGGGGCATAAGTGTTAAGTATGTGCAGCTGCTGAAATAAGGAGTCTTTCCAGGTTTCCTACTGAGCTTTTATCGTCAGGAAGTATACAGTCCCAGTCACACGTCTCGGTGACTAGTTCTGGGAGGAGGGACTTGCATTGAACGGTGACTATTGACCACTGACAAGACATCGTGCCGAATGAATGATTTCTCTTGAAGCCTTGGAAGTGAAGACATCCTTCTTCAGGTTTAACGAAATGCGCAGACTGCGTCGCATTTGCAGTATGTGATGAGCACACGCAATCGTCGGGAGATTTTCGAGCGCGGTGCTTTCACAGTGGCGCGGCGGACAGAGGAGTGCTGCGCGTGCGAATGGTGCGTGCTAGGCGACGGCGACGAAGAGCGTGGCGAGCACGAGTAGGGGAGAGCTGGCGTCTCAGAAAACCGAGGTGTGAAGGAAGACAGCGCAGCGGAGATAGTGTCATTCAAGCGTGGAGGTGGCAGTCGTCTGACGTTGGGTCCGTACTGCCGTGGATCTCCGTTGGATAACCGACGCAAGCCTTCAGCGTTCCTCTCAAGCGTGGAGGTGACAGCCGGTGGACAGAGGGTCCGTGCTGCCTAAAGGTAACCTTGGATGGCCTGTTTTAAGCCTCTGGCGTCCGAGGCCGCCGTCGACGGCTTCTGGGTAGGGATTCTTCTGTTGCTGCCAAGTTCTTCGGACTGTTTACTGGAGACCACCGGCGTCTTCCTGCAGTTCTCTCCGGTCCTAATACGACCTGGCTCCCTTCCGTAGCATCCTTCGACGCAGCGCCAGCGACGCGTCGCACTACAACCACCCGCGTCCGCCCTGTCTGCAAGGCATCCCCGCTTCACCTGGGACGCTCAGTACCTGGTGAACTCTTTCCTTTTATTCTGTACTCTTGTACGCGTGTTGAGTGCGCGTTTTTCTTGCTTTAGTGTCCGTTTCTTATTTTCTTATGTCCGTTTCTTCCTTTAAAATATAAATACGGCTTCGTTTTGTTTTCTTTGATCTCTTTGTTCTCCTGTCCGAATCATCCATCCATCGGGCTCGAATGTTCCCCATCTAAGTCAGCGCTCTTCCTAATTAGGCCAAAATCTAGCGCTAACTCGTCCATCCAAACCAATTTAAAAGGATCCCCTATCCCCATCACACCCGCCCTCCGCATCCTTGGCCTCCACTTGCAGGATTCTGGACAAAATGAACATACCCTTAAAAGGCTCAAGGCCTCCACGCAATCCGTGTTGCACCTTCTACGCCGAGTGTCCTCCCTTAACAAGGGTTTAGACGAAGCGGACAACATGAAAGTAGTGCACGCATTTACGCTTAGCCACATTCTATACGCGGCCCCATATCTCAAATTGAACCGCACGGAAACCAAACGCGTGAACGCAATGATCCGCCTTGCGACTAAGGCAGCCCTAAACCTACCTCGTAGCACTAGCACAGCCAAACGTCTTGCACTAGGCATGCATAACACCATTCAGGAACTAGTTGACGCGCACCTTCAGACACAGTACCTTAGACTTGCCACGAGCGCCACTGGCCGCCATATACTCTCCTCCCTTCGCATCAACATACCCGCTAACCAGTCAACCCTTATACCCATCCCTCGACACATCCATACACCTCTCGTTGTGAAACCCCATCCTCGAAACGTCCATCCCCAATATCACATCCCTCGCCGCGTAGCTCGCGATAATGCCCTCCATAAGTACTATGGGCAAGCCCACGATGCCGTTTGGGTAGATGCCGCATGTACAGCGCATGAAGCGGTAGCAGTTGCCTACAATCCAACCCTACCTCACCCCCTAACTCACCGTCTTTCCTCGGACTCTACGCCTGAGGAGGCAGAGAAGACCGCCATCGCCCTAGCCCTTGCACATTCGGACGCCCAATACATCTTCAGCGACTCCAAAACGGTTCTGTCCAACTTTGCCAGGAGCAGGATTCACGTCCCTGCCTGGCAATTGTTGAATACCCCTACCCAAAATTTACCGCGCAGGGTAGAGCTTCAGTGGGTGCCGGCTCACTCTGGGAACCCTGGAAACGAGGCTGCCGATAAATTGGCCCGAGGTCTGATTTGCCGGGCTCAGGACAGTCTCGATCCAGGATTCTCGAGGGAGCGGGCGCACACCTTTGCGGAGCTCACGCAAATACCCCGTTTGGACCGTCGGACTTACCCTCCTCCCCACCCCTCTCTTACGCACTCCGAACAGATCCTCTTCAAACGCCTCCAGACCCGCTCTCTGTCATCCCCTCAGCTTTTATCCCACTATTGCGGCACGTCCCCTGCATGCTCCCTATGTGGTGACCCCCATGCCACACTCTCCCATATCCTTTTTGGCTGCCCTGCTGACCCTCCCCCGCGGGGACAGCACGCCATCTCGAGCTGGGAGGACTGGGAGGTCCTGCTTATGTCTGCAGACCCGACATCGCAGCTTGCTGCGGTGATTCGGGCTGCCCACTTCATGTCCCGGCATGACCTACTTGATGCAGTGCGGGACCGCGCAGTGGCCCAGGGACCCAGCTGGGTCTAAAACTCACTTGCTGAATAAAGTTTTTCTGTCTGTCTGTCTGTCTGTCCGAATCGGCACGCGATAGCGTTCCCCTTCGGAAAGTCAGGGACGCGCTACCAACTCGCGACAATTGGCGTCCACGGCAAGACGAATTCGTGTTTTTCCCCCCTTTCGTGGGTCCGCAAAAAGATACGATGGCAACAATAAAGGATTTGGTCAAGTTGGGTAAACGCATAGGGTTGAAAGACGCCGAGCTGCGCACGTGGGTGGCTGCTGAGCAAGAGAGGGAACGCGCAGCACGGGCTGCCGAATGCGAGTACGCCAAGGCGCAAGCAGAGGCTGAGAAGCGCAAAACACAAGCCGAACGCGAGCATGGAAAGTCGCTAGCATACGTTTTGAGCGTACCGCAGAAGGGCACAGCTGGCCCAAGGAAAAATGGGCTACGGCACTGATTATGTCTTTGACTGGGGAGGCTCTCCGTGTGTTCGGTCGATTGTCGCCCGCAGATTCAATGGAATATGATAAGGCAAAACTAGCCCTGCTCCAACATTTTCGGTTTACAGCAGAGGGCTTTCGCGAAAGGTTTCGTGAAAGTAAGCCACCAGATAAAGGAACAGGCAAGCAATGCGCACCACGCCTGCTCAGTGTTTTCGATTGATGGGTCGAGATGTCGGGAACGGCCACAACATACACTGACCTACGTGATTTGGTGGTGGCGGAACAGTTCATGAGAAACTGTCATAGTTTTCTGGAAAATTTCCTTCAAAAAAGAGAGTGCAAGACATTGGACAAAATGGCTGAGGCAGTAGACAACTTTCTAGAGGCCCAGCGAGAAAGAAACTTGCCTTCGTTCAAAGAATCGTTACAGGTGGGCATTCCGAGAGATAAGGAGGTTCCATCAAGTAGACAATCTGGACAAAAGGCTGCCGACTGTCGCTCTAAGCCAAAACAGGTTTATTGCGTTTTTTGTCGAAAAACAGGACATGATGTAAGTTCCTGCTCAAGAAAGTATTAAAACCTGAAGCAGTCGTGGTGTTGTGTTCAGCCAGAGTGTGTTGCGCCTGAAGCGGTATCCGCAACAGCAGGTAGGCTTGAACCAGCAGAGGATAAGGTGGTGGTCGGACTTGTGCGGAAAAAGCCTGCAGATGCACAACGCATGCCTGTCCTAGAGAGAGAGAGCTCCGAGGTCTACCCGTACGGGCTTTACGGGACACGAGAAGTAATGCGGTGGTTGTGAGGAGGGCCCTAGTTCCTGATTCACCTCTCACTGGCTTGAGACCTACGGTGTTCCTTCTTGATGGCAGTTGTCTGGAAATTTATCAGGCACAAGTCTATATCGCTTCCCCTTATTTCACTGGCATGGTCCTGGTAAACTTAATGGAGACATCATTGTACGATGTCATAATTGGAAATATGCCAGAGGCCTGTGAGCGGTCAATTCCAGATATTAAGTAGAAGAAACCGGAGGGCGTTGCTACATTATGCCCTGACATAGCCAATGACGAGGTCGCCAGTGAAAATGGTGAGGGCAAGGACTCAAAAGTGGTGTTCGCTGAAAGGGAAGTTTCTGGACGAGGGAGGGAAAGTACAGCTTTAAGCGGTGGTCCGATGAGGTTCACCAAGAAAATGCTAGAAGCAGAGCAAAGAGGCGATGAGTCATTGAAGGTGTGTTCGGTGAAAGTAGGAAAGGTGTTCCATGGCAAGCACGGCACTTCGCACTCGTATTCTTTTGAAAAGTGTTTTCTGTACCGCCTCTATCATCTCGATTCCGTTAGAGAGGTTCGACAGGTAGTACTTCCAAAGTCTTGTAGATCACAGGAGTTAAGCCTTGCCCACGATAGCCCGTTGGCGGGCATCAGGGTATTAAGAGGAGTACAGATCGAGTTCTGGAAGAATTCTACTGGCCGGGAGTGCAAGAGGAGATTAAGAGGTATGTCAGGTCGTGCGACTCCCGCAAAAGGATGTGCCCGAAAGGCAAAGTCGGGAAAGCTCCGTTGGGACCCATGCCTCTTATCGACACTCCATTTGATCGGGTCGCTGTCGATATTGTCTGTCCGCCGGTGCCCACATCGGTGAAACGGGATAGATATATTCTCACTCTTGTCGATTTTGCCACGCGGTATCCGGACGCCGTGTCTCTGCCAAAGATAGATTCAGCGACCGTGGCAGAAGGTGTGGTGGAGATATTTTCACGAATCGGTTTTCCTAGAGAGATCGTTTGTGACCAGGGCTCTTGCTTCACTACCGCAATGATGAGAGAGCTCAATGATCTCTTGGCCGTAAAACATCTCAGCACGACGCCTTACCATTCAATGTGCAATAGGATGGTGGAGAAATTTAACGGCACACTCAAGCAGGTGCTGCTGAAGCTCAATCAGGAGCAGCCCAAAACATGGGATCGTTATGTCGCGCCGCTCCTGTTCGCATACAGAGAGGTGCCGCAGGCTAGTCTGAGGTTTTCTCTCTTAGAGTTGATATTTGGACGACATGTGCGAGTGACCGCTCCCAGTCCTCAGAGAGCTCTGCACCAGGGAAGAGCTGGGAGAAGACACGAAGACGACATATGGTTACGTTCTCGATCTAAGAGAACGTCGCGAGCAAACTGTGAGAGCGGCACATCAAAATTTGTTGCGTTTTCAAGAGTCTCAGAAGAGATGCTACGACAGGAACAGCAGGAAGAAGTATTTAAGGGTTGGAGATCGCGTCTCATTCTTTTGCCGAGTAGCCACAATAAACTGTTGATGCAGTGAAAGAACGACGTGGATTATTGGATCGACTTGGGCCACACTAACAAGCTATTCCACAGCAATATGCTCAAACGGTACGAAGAGCGTGCGTCCCAAGAGACCGTGCATGCGTCATCTTTCGTTGTAATAGAAGAAGGTGACCCAGAAGGACAACTGCCTACTCTTAGCATGGACCACGGTAAAAGAATTGAAGCCGTGCAGATCTCCCCCAAGCTCAATGACGACAAACAACAGGAGATTCGGAGCTTGCTTGACACGTATGCAGACATCTTTTTCGAGATTTCCCGGACGACTAATCTAGTGGAGTGTCAACTCAGGCTCTCGACTTCTGAAGCCGTGAATACCCCGCAATACCTGTTGCCTTTTGCCATGAAGGACGTGGTCGAAAATGAGATAGACGAGGTGATGGAATTGGGGGTCATTGAGCGTTCCAAATCTCGATACAACTCCCCTCTCGTTCTGATTGAAAAGAAAGGCAACACCTATCGGACTTGCTTCGATTTTTGACGCATCAATGATGTTCTTGTGTCTGATGCAGAGCCACTTCCAAGAACTGACGTAATATTTACCGTGGTTGGAATCAAGGTGTACATTTTGAAATTTGACCTGGCTAAAGGCTACTGGCAGGTACCCTTAGTGGAAGCGAAGAGACCGAATACAGCGTTCTCTACCCAATCCGGTCACTATCAGTTCGTCTATATGCCCTTCGGCATTAAGACAGCATCGGCTGTCTTTACGCGCCTGATGCGTATTCTATTACAAGGCATTAGGCAATGTCGTTTATTACATCGACGATGTTTTCGTAGCAACAGCTACTTGGGAAGAACATCTTTGGACTTTAAACAGGCTATTTAGCAAGGTGCGCGAGGCCGGCCTCACGATCAAGCCGCAGAAGAGTGAAATCGGAGCCACTAACTTCTCCTTCCTTAAACACTAGCATGGAGAAGGGACCATCCAATCGTTGGAAACGGTGGTGGAAAAGCTTGTCAACGTACCGCTTCCAAAAACAAAGAAGCAAGTGCGTTCCTTCTTAGGGCTTGCCGGATACTACCGCGATTTCATCCTTGGCTATGCCGACAAAGTCCAATCGCTCGTGGAGTTGACACGCCATAATGAACGCAACCTTGTCTCTTGGACACCACAGCGGCAAGCCGCCTTTCACGAGCTCAAGAACGCGTTAACATCGAGGCCCGTATTAGGAGCTGCAATTCTCAGTAAGCAGTTCGTGCTTCGCACAAATGCTTCCGAGGTCAGCGTAGGCGCCGTTCTCCTGCAGGAGCATGATAGAATCCTCCACCCGGTATCATATGCGAGTCGCCAGTTGTTACCTCGTGAATCTCGCTACTCAGCGATTGAACGCGAATGTTTGGCGATAGTCTGAGCTGTTGAGAAATTCCACGTATTCTTGTACGGGACGTTCTTCATCATTCAGACCAAACACCAAACCCTTACAATGTTTAGCAAAGGCAAAGCACTTGAACAGCAAGATACTGCGTTAAAGCCTAACATTACAAGAGTATACCTTTCGGGTCGAGTACATCAAGGGCTTCGAAGTTGAGCGTGTGACTTCATCGCCCAACTCAACTTCATCGCCCTTCGCCAGGCGTATGGCCAGGAATTCATCACCGAGATCCGCAAATATGTCAACCTTAACTGCCGTGTCACTTCATTCAGGAACCATCTTAAGTTCAACCTAACATGTATAGCCCGTAACCTAGTTCCCCGCTCCATACGACTCAATAGACCTGTGTCCACGCCTTTCGGGCACAGTGTGGTCGGAAAGGCGGAACGGCAGCTTCTACAAGCTAGGATCTTGAACTGCAAAGAAAAAATTTGTGCTTCGGAGAACGATGCCTTCTGTGCCCGGCACCGCCTGGAGCACCACTACCCCAGCGTAGTCGCCAGCATCCAGTTGCATGCGAATCACAAGTCTGACCTTCAACGCAATAGAGGTGAGCTTGCCCACGACAATAAGGTGACCAAGCTTCTTTCCGAGAAACCAGTAAAAACTAAGGTGGCTTCAAGAACCGTAGTGCATAACTTATCGTCGTACAGAGCGATCAAAGCTGAAAAGAATGTGCTGAATCTTGGGTTGAATGTCAGCATAGGACCCGCAACGGACAAGAAGAAACTAGTGTGCGCGGTGGAATATGCTTTCAGCCAGGTCGAAAACACTCGCCGCGAAGAAGCCCGCACCCGAGTGGTTGGCGTACTGAACGCCGTTCATCGTGGACCTTCCCGCTCTGCGTTGTCACGTGTGGAACGGGACGCTATGAAGAGTCTCCGTGAAAATGAACGCATTGTGATTCTACCGGCAGATAAAGACAATGCGACTGTTCTTCTGGACAAGGCTGACTATGAAAAGAAGATGCTATCTCTTCTGGAAGACGGTGAAACCTATGTCCGCCTCAAGAAGGATCCGACACTAAAGCTGGAAAGAGAATTTCAAAAGTTGCTGTCCGACGTTTTTCTGGCCGTTCCTCCGAACCAAAAAGCTCTCTACTACAAACTGCTTAGCCACAATAGATCCGCATCTGCTTTCTATGGATTGCCCATCGTGGATTACACTCGCTCCCCCCTGCATAACCTCTAGAAGTTCTTGCACCAGGTCCTTTCTCCGCTCGTTGGCCAGAGTCCCAGTCACGTCCGCAATTCGCTCGACTTTGTCGAGAAGAACCGCAGCACCTCAATCGATGAAGATGAGGTGATGGTTTCGTTTGACGTTAAGTCCCTGTTCACGAGCGTCCCGATAGACCTTGCTGTCAGCGTTTGCACCACTGCCCTCGAGGCTGATGTTACTTTGCCGGAACAATCAGCGATAGACGTACTGGACCTGCGCGGGCTTCTAGACTTCTGCCTAAAGAACACATACTTCGTTTTCATGGGCAAGTTTTACAATCAGGTACACGAGACCCCCATGGGCGCCTCAGTTTCGGTTACGGCTGCCAATCTCACCATGGAAAAGCTGGAACAGCGGGCGTTGGCCTCCTTTGTCCCTTCCTCGAAGGTATTTTTCCGCTACATCGACGACTGCTTCTGCATCATCCAAAAAGGCGTGGTGAGCAAGTTTCTGGACCATCTTAACAGCCTGGAAAGAGCCATTCAGTTTACTATAGAAGAAGAATTGGACGGCAGACTGCCATTCCTTGACGTCCTTGTTTCACGGGAAGGCCAGGGTCAATCTTTCAGCGTATACCGACAGGAGATGCACACTGGCCGCTACCTATATTTAAACTCAGTGCACCCTGCCAGCCAAAAGAAGGCCGTTGTTAGCACGTTATTGCAGCGTGCGAAAAGGTTGTGCACAAGGCCCGAGGATGCGACCCTGGACGCGAAAAAGGTACGGGATGACCTCAAAAGCTGTGGATACCCTAGGCGCTTCATCGACGCGGTAGAACGTCAGTTGGCAAAACAAGGACTACCGGACGCCCGCCCTCCGCTCAAGAAACGGGCTTCTGTGCCGTATGTGCCGGATACAAGTGAATGCCTGGCACGTGTCCTACTTGAATATGACGGGCAGGTGGCACATGTCCCGGCCAGAA
Source organism: Amblyomma americanum (assembly GCF_052857255.1). Classification (NCBI taxonomy): domain Eukaryota; kingdom Metazoa; phylum Arthropoda; class Arachnida; order Ixodida; family Ixodidae; genus Amblyomma; species Amblyomma americanum. The sequence continues at coordinate 20,230,530 of NC_135500.1, forward strand.
AGATGCGCCATCAACTTGTAAAGGTGAAAAACACACTGCCAAAGGAAAGGTTCTTCGGAGTTGTCTACGAAATCCCCTGCGCAGCCAGCAACGGTGTGTATATCGGGGAAACTGGGAACTACCGGAAGCGATTGCAGCAGCACGCTCGGGACGTAAAAAATGAAAACACTCGCAACAACGCCTTAGCGGAGCACGCCGTCGTGAATGGCCACAACATTGACTGTGACAAGGCAAGGATCATCGCAACCGAAAAAGTAGCAGCATCACGACTTCATCTGGAATCCCTAATCATACAAACTACGTCACACACGTTAAACCGGAACGACGGTAATTTACACCCGATATACGCACGCTCCTTGCGCCGATTATTCAATCATATTTAAACAACCCTTGTTTAGTGATGAATTCATTGTGAACAAGGCTTCCGTGCGGGAGCCGAAACGTCAAGAACGAACCTTTTTTCACTGGTCAGCGTCTTATTTTTTTCAAATCAAGGGCTTCTAAAACGTAGGCGCCGATTGCATGAGTCGTTTGTAAAGTGCCGGAGGTTTATGCCTTATGCCCAATGTACAGTGCTACTATCCGGTGTTTGCAATGGGTATCTGTGCCAATGAAGTGTGATAGTGTTTGTGGGTTGTTTTCCGTCTTCTTCCGTTCTCCAGTTATGCGCTGTTCAGTGTGTACATGCTGAACTTTATGGTGCAGACGTGTTTAAACTTTCTGTCTGATGTTTTGTATGGTTTTTATTTTCCCTTTTGCCAGATGTATAATGTTAGCCCCATATTCTGTCCGTGCGAGTTTCCCTGTGCCTCCATGTGTCACTGTGTAAAGTGCCTTCGGTCTTGTCTACCACATGAACAAAAGCGTTGTGGGCTCCAAAGGTAGCTTTTTCTATGTGAAAAAACTTTTCCGAGGGGGGGAGGGGGCATATGTGATGTGCAAACGCAATCGTCGGGGGGATTTCGAGCGTGGTGCGTCCACAGTGGCCCGTCGGACAGCGGAGCGCTGCGCGTGCCAGCCAATCGTTGTGCGTGTGCGCGTGCGAATGGTGTGTGCGAGGCGACGGCGACGAAGCGCGTGGCGAGCAGGAGGAGCGGAGAGCTGGCGTGTCAGAAAACCGAGGTGTGAAGGAAGACAGCGCAGCGGAGGTCGTGTCATTCAAGCGTGGAGGTGTCAGCCGTCTAACGTTGGGTCCGTGCTACCGTGGATCTCCCTTGGATAACCGATGCAAGCCTCCAGCGTTCCTTGCAAGCGTGGAGGTGGCAGCCGATGGACTGAGGGTCCGTGCTGCCTAAAGGTAACCTTGGATAGCCTGCTTTAAGCCCCTGGCGTCGCACTACAACCACCCGCGTCCGCCCTGTCTGCAAGGCATCCCCGCTTCACCTGGGATGCACAGTACCTGATGAACTCTACTTTTATTCTGTTGTCTTGTACGCGTGTTGAGTTTGTGTTTTTCTTGTTTTCGTGTCCGTTTCTTATTGGCCCCTCTTCCTTTAAATTGTAAATACGGCTTCGTTTTGCTTTGTTTGATCTCTTTGTTCTCTTGTTCAAATCTGCACGCGATAGCGTTCCCCTTCGGAATGTCGGGGACGCGCTACCAATTCGCGATACAGTACGCCATGACACAAATGAAGATCTTTCAAATCTATAGCATGGTCTTCTTCCGGCAATGCTTCAAACAATGTGGGGCAGTTTGAGGATATTTTGTGGAGCCAATGGTTTCAGGCTGCCAGCATTTGTTGCGTGCGGCTTATTAGGGTGATGACTGCCTTCTCTGCAAAGAGAGACTTGAAACCAACGTCGACATAGAAATCCCTCTCGACGAACTGCCTGACATCCCTGCTAAATCTTTTCTCTCATTCTCGTAGTGTTCTCCGAAGGCGCAGCTGCTGGGGAGAGACTATTTTGATACTCATTCGATACTCGATAACGTGGTTATGGATTTCGTTGTTGGGAAACCACAAGACTCAGTTAATTCCAAAGGTCTTTCGGACGTGGAAGCAGTAGTTGTGTTCACTGCCAACTGTTAGAGCGACGGGTTCCTTCCTGAACAGGATCAGCACCCCCGGCAGGCTGTTCATCATGTCACTGTAACAAAAGAACTGTAGCGCGACCAAGACGAACACAATAGAAGCACACAGGGCTAGCGCTAAACTTCATCAAACTTTATTCACCGATACTAGGGCAAGGGAACTACTGGAGGCATTTCATATAAGGAAGAGAGGCGTATATTGTGTTAGCGATACGTCTGTGAATTTATACAAATCGGAGATGGCATATCTTGAACGGTTCTGTTGATAGTGGTGTATGTGATCTGGTGTCTGCACGTGATCGGGGTTTTTTCCTTATATTTGCTGCGCTACCGGTGAATAAAGTTAGATGAAGTTTAGCGCTAGTCCTGTGTGCTTCTATTCTTGTGTTCGTCTTGGTCGCGCTACAGTTCTTTTGTTACAGTATGTACCATCTAGCCCAACAAAAAGTTCTTCTAAATCATCATGTCACTGTTTAATGGCGCAGCATCAAACTGTGCACTGGAATCAAGCAAGACTCGCGTTTCTGCAGGGTTTCGTGGATGGCCAACACCAATGATGGGGAGTCATCAACGCTCTTCTCCCTCTCGAAGCAGTGAGGCTTCCTCTGCGGAGCCGTTTTTGAACATCTTGCCAATGAAGTTTGTGAACTGTTCCCTCAGTTCTGTCTTCTTCTTGAAGGCTCGCTTGTGCCGAATTAAATGAGGTCATGGCAAGCAAGATTAAAAAATCAGCTACTCGAAAAACTTCCCCGATCAACGTTGTACCACCTTATCAAAACTTTTTGCACCGCAATCGCCTGGATTGCGGTATACATGGTTGAAGTGGTTTTCGTGAGCGAGCTCGCGACTTTACAGTGTATATCCTCGAAGTGTTTTTCGAATGGGTTCTATAGCCCAATATCATTTGAAAGTTATCGCCAGTAAAAGGAAGTGGAACGACATAGGCTCTGAATGTGTATCTTACACTTTTCTTCGAGATAGACGTGCGGCCTAGCCCTTATTGGGACGATGGCAGTGAAAGGCTTCTATATTATATTCTTCTCTAAAAAGTGCGCTTGCTCGCGTAATAGTTTTTGGCATTCAGTGCGTAGCTGCTCACTCGTATCAATTTTTATTTCCTTGATTGCAGGAAAGCTTGTCGAGTGTTTAGATGTTGCCATGCCTCGTGTATGTTACAAGCTAAAGTAGAAAAGATCCCACTGGCAATATATAGTCACTATAGTCGCGATTCGTGTTCGAAAAAAAATACGTTAGAGCTCATATGAAAAGAAATCTGCAGGTGGATGAACCCAGCCAACGAGCGACCGTGTTCAATTGCATTTTCTAACGGCGCGTCTTTTCGTTGTACAGGTTGGTCACTGAATTGGACGCCTACGACCAGGCGGGCATGATGGCGGGTGAATTGACCGTGGCTGAACAAAGAAAGGAGTTGTGCCTGTGGGGCTACAAGGTCCGAACAAGAGGTGCGTGTTCAAGGAAACAGCCTCTTTCAGCAATTCCAGGTCCGAGAGTAACAATCAGTTGTCAAGACTAGTTCGCCGCCATTAAAAAAAATACGCTAGTTCCCTGGCACTCCCTGAGGCGCCAAGATGGACCGTGGACAAAGGCAGGGAAAGGAAGTGCTTCCCGATGGAACCCGTTCAGACGCATTGGCCTCGGGTCCTCTACTCTTCCCAATGTTGCTCCACTTATGCAGGGTGGCGGCGTACGTCAATGCTGGCATTACTGGCACTCGATTAAGCCAGCCTCACGAATGAAAACGAGTCAAAATTGTTCGCCCATATTCTGCAGAATGCTGTTAGTTATTAGGAGCTCTCCCCCACTCTTGCACGGAGCAGGTGCGAGACTGGAAGAGCGGAAGAAAGGCCAGCGGAAGAGGTTTGGTTTACCCAAAATGGCTTAGCTTTCATTCTATAGTGTAAGGGTGAAAGCTTCGATGCTTCCCGTTCGACCATGTTCTTCCTTGTTTTTGCAGATTTCGTCTATGTTATTTTACCTTAGGATGTCTCTTTCAATGCAACATAAAGCAATGGAATACACGACAAATCCTCAAATGGCAGTGCCTGGCGGTCAGGTCACAAACAATGTACACAAAATATTAGCCCAACATAAATTTAAAATCAAACAAGTTATCTTGGACATTCGATGTAAATGTTCTCCTAATTACCCGTCTTCGGCTGGCATTCAGCGCAGGCTGTGGCAATTTATGAAATGTGGTTGGAAAGAAATATTGATGCCTTATTTTTTCATAAATTGGTTGTGACCTTGGGGATCAGGTGCAGTTTTTTTTTATCTTAGTCAGCGGCCTAGGGTATAACAAGGGCTTAGATATTTTGGTTCTATTTTTCTGAAAATGTGGCGGAACTTTTTTGGTGTGTATTTCAGAACAGAGTTCTCGGTTATTTTCGGCATATGTTATTTCCTACGGATGAACTACCTTTTGTTTTCGGCGATATAACGCGGCACTGTTGTGGAAAGACGATCACTGAAGTTTATCTTGGCTTTTTTCTCAGTGAGCACTTATTTTCTTGTAATGAACACAAAATGGTACGTAATTATTTGCTAAGCGTTTATAGGTGTGCTTACAGAAGTAAATCTGTTATGCCAAATAAATTATGGAAGCCTTTAACAAAAACTTACGTTGAACAAATCAAAGTGGGGTTGTGTGCCTGTTAACAAATCATGATTTGCAGGTGGCCTTAGCATAGGGCAGACCGGTCGCTGCTTCCATGAACGCCTATGGGAACACGCTGCTTCTTGCAAATCATCTCAATCTTACAACCTGCCTGAGCAATATTTGAAAACATTATTGGCTGTTCTAAAGGACAACTTGTAAGGGAGCTTCTTGAGGCGTCATTTATCGATAGGTTAGGAAGCAATGAGTGGGTGAATGAAGCGTCTACTGTTCTGTTGCGAAAGGAATCTATGTTTATAAATGCTGCGTAATTACTTGAGTTTTGCTGCTTGAAGGTGGAAAAGACGCTTCCTGTTACTTTACGTGCAATTTTATATCATCGTTTAGGCCCGTATTATATTGGATCAGATTGTTTTTATCTTGCCCCTCGTCTTGATCAGTGGTTAGCTGGGCACGCGCATTCAGTTCCTCGAGCTCGTAATTCTGCTTCCGTTTCTTTCAAGTGCAAGTGAGCGCTCGTCAAGTGTCCCTATCTTGTCCTCGTTTGTCTCGCGCTAAGCCTGCCTGCAACGTTGAAGTTGGTTGTGAAGATTCGTCGCTGCGTTATCTGGTTTGTTTCACTAGCTTGAGTGGGAGGGTGGGTATCACGTGGTCTGCGTGTTGATGAAAGCGATGAGGTGTAATTTTGTGGTGAGCAAGACGTGACACTTTTTCGGGACGTGTATGCACGGCTTGTGACAGTCTCTTTACAAGCAGTGGAGAAACCTACTTAATCTGCTTACTCTATTAGGTGGGCGAGGAAAGGGAAGAAAAAACGCTGCGCTAGAAGACGAGGTTTGGCGAAGATGTCGGGCATCTTCCTCTTGATTTCGAGTGGAATGTCATTAACTCGCGTTTCTTCCCTCACCCACTCTGCCCCCGTCCGGTCTCTTTACGTTATACATATCGTTTTTGTTTCCATAGATCGCTGCGTTGTCCTTAGCTTACGCTGAACCCTTTTCGTTAGCCTCCAGGTTTCTGCGCTCACCAAAGACGGTGCACTGCAAGTTGACACGTTCATGTAGAGTAGCCAGATGTGTTATGAAAATAACGTTTCCGTAGGAAACAGGTCGCATTTTACAAGTATTGATGGTTGTTAAACTTGCGGCGAACTATTCCGTAGTTTCTGTTGTATATGATTCAAGGAGCTAAGATTACCAGAATAACTAGTAGCACAAAATATAATAAGCGTATCATCCGCCAATTCATACAGATGACTGGTTACTACTTTAGCGAATTTCTATGATTCGCAAAGGTAAGAGCTAGGGACTCAACTTAGAAGCCTGGGGGACTTCGGGCTGAATAAATGTAAAATTGCTTAAACATTGCACACTAATGCCTATCATGTGCAAAGATTGTTAATATGTTCAAAAAAGATTTGCGAAACCCTAATAAAGCTAGTTTCGTTAGCAGAATATCACGACAAACAGCATAAAATCTCGTAGAGCAGCCCCGAAAGGGAGCACGTGCAACACGGTCTCCATAATGCATGCGGAGCACAAGAGAATATCAAGTGAGCCGCTTCTTGGAACAAAGCATTCCGAAGCGATAAGTTCCTGTACTCCAATCGGAAAATAGGAACGGCCCAATCAGGCTCGTCAGCGCGCGTGGCAAGACATAGGTGAACTTGGACAGGAGCATAGGAACCAGAACAAAGATCCGCGCACCACGCTCAACTAATTTTATTAAACACGACCTTCCGTATCCCCTGGAGCAAACGCGCAAGGCTCGCTGTACGGCACTAAGGCGCCGATCGTGACTTTTGCTGGAAGAATTCGTTCGAAACCATTGATAATACAGCGCAACTTCCATTGCCACGCAAGGTGAATTCTTGGTCAAATGTTTAGGGGAATGCCCCAAGGTGGAGTAGATTTGTAATAAGGGAGTAATTATTCATTGGCATCCACCCAAGCGCAGCCGTACGGCTGCAGAGGAGAGCTATACACGTTTCTCCGAAAATTCGTTAAAGAAAAATTCGTCCTGGTCCAGGGTTCGAACCCGGGATCCACGCTTCACCGGAGCAGTCGCTCTAGCAACTAAGCTAACCGGCACGGTGAATTTATGGTAGGGCGAGAGCGAATTGTTATTTATTATTGAAGTTATTGATCAATTCGCTCTCTCCCTACCATGAGCTTGACGTCCCGGTTAGCTCAGTTGGTAGAGCGATTGCTCTGGTAAAGCGATGGTCCCGGGTTCGAACCCCGGACCAGGACGAATTTTTCTTTAACTGCGAATTTTCCGAGAAAGGTGTATAGATTTCCTTTGTAGCCGTATGTCTGCTCTTGGCTGGATGCCAATGAGTAATTAGTCGATTATTACAAGGTGAATTCTTGCTTGTTGAAAACTATTTTAGGAGTTCCCGGGCTTCAAATGCTGACTTTTAACGGCAGTCCTTACAGGAGAAGAGCAGGGCCTACGCCTGCGGGTGGAATGAGCGTGCGGTGGCAATTGACCACCCTCGTCATTGTTAGCGCAAGCGCATGTTTCCTTAACCGTTCATTCTTGTACCTGCTGGTTTGTCGTGTGAACCTCTTCTGAGCGGAATCTCAGAGCCCACCTGCGTGAATCGGGCCAGCGAGCTTGTCATGGGCCGAAGAAGAAAGAGCCCCGCACCGTTTCAGCTCCCTCAGGCTAGGGGCAGTGCGTCCTTCAACCGAAGAGCCACGTGTGGCCACCGGCCTCATCGTTTTTGCGTCGCCCTGCGCGCACGTGGCCACTCGTCTGCGTGTGCTGCTCCACGTTTGCCCCGCGTCATTCCTACTGTCGAGGCGCCCGAGCTGCCAGAAAAGTGACTAAAGTTTTGGCCACGACTTTGAAGAGAAAATGTTGAAATTAATTTATTCATTTTGTCATGAAATTAGTGCAGTAAGATATTTAATTCCATAGCATTATTAGACGACAAGAATTATTCGTTACATAAAGCTAAAAGTAATAAAATTATTGCACTTGAGGCAGTCTATCCAGTCATCCTACTCGGTAGGAGGATAGTATCGGCAGTATTCTATCATATTATCGTATATATCCAACTGTCCTATGGTTTCGTGGCCTTTGTTTGGTGCCGCATAAAAACAATATATATTATACTATTAAAGCGCGCCAATTACGTGCGCAAGCAATCTTGCATAACTTTTGTCAGAGAGCATCCAGAGTAAGCTTTATCCATCTGGTCACTTCATCAAAAATACTTAACAATGAAGTTGGACTATCTCCAGAGCAGGGCCTCTCGTGTCATTTCGCCAGTTATAATTACCGGACCAGTGAGACCCAACTGAAGCTCGAATTTTCAATCCATCCGTCGAAAATTCGTCGAGATGTTGCCCATTTATCTCTCTTTCATAAATACGGCCATGCCGGTTATTCACCGCTAACGCATCTATAACGTCCCACCTACTTATCACATAGATCAGATAATAACTGCAGCTACCGCCGCATTTATGACGCTACACAAGCTTATATCTTTTTGTCCTTCCCGCGTGCCACACGCCTGTCGAACGATATTCCGAAATGCACAGCCGCGCACATCATCACGAACATCTATTCGCGAATTTCTACTCAAATACTTCGTTGATAATGCTTAGCGCGTGATTTCTATACTCCTGATAATTGGTTTTTTGGGGGAAAGGAAATGGCGCAGTATCTGTCTCATATATCGTTGGACACCTGAACCGCGCCGTAAGGGAAGGGATAAAGTAGGGAGTGAAAGAAGAAAGGCATATCACTGTTTTTGGCCGCTTGACACTCTTTCCTCGATGATTCTGTTTGTGCGCAGCTGTCCTCATGTTTTTGTCTGTATTTGCATTATAAATTGTGTATTCACCTTATTTTGTTCCATGACGCATAGTTCTGTTTTGTGAATTGCGACATCTTATCCTTCAAGTTTTTAGCTGTTTTGTTGTACTTACCATAATGCTTTTGTTTCTAACCTACTTTACAAAAACTTCTGTATTTGAGACCCCTTACTAAATGCTTCTTTTGAGACCTGAATTTATAAATAAAATAAAATAACATAAATTGAACAACATACATGAACTGTGCCGTTCCAGTATGCTGGTAGCTGCATATTGCTCGCGTTTAAATGTGTTCTTTAAATGGGCTCTCAAAGCAGTAATATTTCGCAGGTCACATTATTGACGAACCTTACGTGGAGGATCATCACTTCGGATTCCTCGAGGTAAGTGCGCATGTAGTTTTTCTGTTTTTCTTTCCAGCCTCCAAACAAGCTTCCTCGCCGTTCTTTCACCGAGAACAGGGTCGGGGGCCAGATTCTACACCGCGTTGGCACATTGGCCTGTGAGCAAAATCTAAAAGCACCGCGGTCCGCTTCCATTGTGGCCATGTTAAGGAAACCCTCCAAATGAGTGTCCATTACCCCCCGTGAGCTCTAGCAGCCGGTGGCAATTATTTGCTTCTATTCTTTCTTCGCTAGCATCATATAAACACACATGACAGGGGATGGCAGACGAGGCAAAATTACATGGCTTACTGTCCGTTGCCTACAAGTCATTTGGCAAGGTAAGAATTTAGAGAACATTATTTCTTTATTTTATTTACAAAACACTGCAGATCGAATGGGTCCAAGCAGTAGAAAGTACATTCATTTGTTAATAAGACCTGTGCCTCAGAATCAGCACAAATAGGGCGGTCACAAATAATTTTACACAAGAAATTGTACACTGACACAAATCAACACAGTTGTAATATAAAGTACATGATGCGGAATTTCGTGCCGCAAACACTGCCGAATAAACAAAATAGACTATGTCTGAGCTAATAAATAACCATTTTTAATCATGGAGCCATATAAATAAGCTCTCCCGGCATTGGAGAAAGGAGAGGTGAATCCTTAGACAACTCATTAAAATCGGATATCAGTTTCGCCAAGAATGAACATTTCTTCGAATTTGTGCGGGCAAAGACTGGTTTGATGATACGCACGTGTTTATGTCGGGAAGGCCTGCAGCAGTGCGCCTTTCGAAGCAATCATTTGGCTGAATGCCTAGTTTTTCTATATACAGAGAACGAAACAGAAAAAAGCGCAGCCTTTCTTCTTCCAGCCAAAGGTTCAGACCTGTCTCAAGTCCCTTCGCTTATGCCAGTTATCTTTGGGTGTTTTCTAATTTTTTCTATCTTCGTTGGAGTGTATGGGTGCCATAACATGCTAGCCTTTTCAAGAGTGGGTCGAACTAAGGATTTGTATGCTTGATGCTGAAGTGCTTTGGATGAATTGCTGAGTTTATATTTTAGGAATCCTAGCTTGCTGCTCACAGATGATCATATGTTAGTTATGTGTTGAGCATTTAACATCCAACGTTAAAGTCACCCCCTGGTACCGGTATTCATCTACTCGACTAATTATGTTGTCCATAGTACCATACGTAAATTTCATTTTGTTGACATTGCTGGTAGCGCTTATATAAACGGTTTAAAGAAAAGTTAATAAACTTTTTGCACCAATCTGCTAGAACCTGCAAGTTCGCGTTTAAGGTAAGAGAGAATGAATATAGAAAGTAAATTTGGGAACGTAAGTCACACAAATCTGAACAGCGGCGGGCGACACCAAGCACAGCCAGGCAGAGCACACCAGCTACCTCGCACGGCCGCGCTTCGGCTGTTTCATCTTCATCGGCTGCAGGGCAAGACCGTCCGTTATGGTTCGCTGCAATACTTGCAAAAATAGTGCAGTCATCGGCGGATAACCTGACCGAACAGATCGCTGGTTTAAATATTAAATAAATCAAGTCCCAAGACGGAGCCTTGTGGAACACCCGAGTAAACATCTAGAAAGCGAGAGCAGTGCTCTTCAATATCCACATCATCATCATCATCATCATCAGCTCGACTACGCCCACTGCAGGGCAAAGGCCTCTGAAATATGTCACAACCCAAGCTATGGCTTGAGGATCGATGCCTATTGCTTTCAATTTAGTTATTAGCTTATGAGGAGGAACCTTATTGAATGCTTAGCAGAAGTTCACAAATGTAACATCAACCTAGCTGGCCGCTGTCGAGTTTTACTTAGTTCGTGTACGGTGTGGAAAATCTTTGCCAAAGGCGGTATTGTCTGTTGCAAATTAATACATTCGTATATATAAAACTGATTAAATATTTCAGTATAATATGCTCCATTAATTTGTAAGGAAAATAATTGAGTGATATCGGTGGTAATTATTAATTTCCGATAGGTTTCTATTTTTAATACACGTGCAAAGCACGCAACACGCCTGTCATGAGACCGAATGCCTGAATCTAAGGAGATTATGAGAATGAGAGATTATTATGAGAGATTATGAGAAGAAATCTCGCCAGAATTTTTTCAGGTCTTTTTAAGAATGCTGAGGCGATATTATCAGAGCCTGCCGATTGTTTCGAGATCCAGTTCCAATAGTGGTTCGATAACAATTTCTTAGCAAACGTTAATGCTTTTTGCCCCACCAGTGACTGGCGTCCTATGAATTTTCAGTCACCCATGAAAACAGTCTGGCTTTCCGGAATGGGTACAAGGAGTAGATCATATTCACGCCATTAGACACGATAATACTAGTGGCCAGAATACAACAAGCACTTGCAAAATTGTAGAACGCAAAAAAAAACACGTATCTTTCCTTCGAAATATCTACAATTATGCGGAGGAAAAGGCCCTATAAAATACCTACAAAAACTAGGGCAGTGTCCTGACTCAACTTCAGAGGAAGTGACTTTATAAAAATCATGAAGCGTGTAAGCCAAAGCAACAAACTCTCCCTTGTTTTCACTACAGCTTCACAGGAAGCAATCAGAGAATTAAAATGGGAATCCGACATTATAAAAGCTCATGAAGGACCCTTCCGAACTCTAAAATTTCTTCATGACAGTGCTCTGCTAAGCATGCCCAGAGCTACAATTACTGCGTTTGATTGAGGATCTCAACACTCAAATCAAAATTAAATCGGAACGATGGGACTATGCATTAATAAGGTGCAAACTTAAGCAGTGTTCGACACTCTGGGAGCACGTCACTATTCAATGAGAGGCAGTTGTATAGTGGAAGTAGCAGTTGTGACGCAATTGTAAACAGCAGTTCACAATTGGTAGTGAGGTGCTGGAAGTGGTAAAGGAACACGCCTAGTTAGAGAAGGTAGAAGATTAGTGGAACCGGATTCATCATCATCATCAGCAGCAGCAGCCTGACTACACCCACTGCAGTGCATAGGCCTCTCCCATGTCTCTCCAATTAACAGGGTTCCTTGCCAGCTGCGCCCACCCTATGCCTGCGAACTTCTTAATCTTATCCGCCCACCTAACCTTCTGCCGCTCCCTGCTACGCTTGCCTTCTCTTGGAATTCTGTTACCCTTAAGGACCAGCAGTTATTTTCCCTTCGCATTACAAGGCCTGCCCAAGCCCATTTCTTCATCTTGATTTCGACTAGGATGTGATTAACCAGCGTTTGTTCCCTCACCCACTCTGCTCGCTTCCGGTCTCTTAACGTTACACCTATCATTTTTCGTTCCATGGCTTGCTGCGTTGTCCTTAATTTAAGTTGAACCCTTTTCGTTAGCCTCCACGTTTCTGCCCCGTAGGTGACTACCGGTAAGATACAGCTGCTGTACACTTTGCTCTTGAGGGATATTGGTAGCCTGCTGTTCATGATCTGTGAGAACCTGTCATATGCGCTCCACCCCATTCTTATCCTTCTAATTATTTCCCTCTCATGATCCGGATCAGATGTCACTACCTGCCCCAAGTAGACGTATTCTTTTACCACTTCCAGCACCTCACTTCCCATTGTGAAGGGCTGTTCCCTTGCTTGGCTGTTGAATATTACTTTGGTTCTGTACATGTTAATTTCTAGACCCACCATTTTGTTCTGCCTGTCTAAATCAAGGATCATTCTTTGCAATACATCTAGAGAATGACTTAGCAAGGCAATGTCACCAACGAATAGAAGATTAGTTAAGTATTCTCCATTAACTCTTATCCCCAACTGTTGCCAATTCAGGCCTCTGATTACCTCCTGTAAACAGGCGGTGAATAGCACTGGCCAGATCGTATCTCCTTACCTGACGCCCTTTCTTATTGGTATTTTATTGCTGACTTTATGGAGGACTACGATAGCTGTGCAGTAGATATATATATCTTCCAGTATTTTCACATAAGGCTCTTCTACATCCTGACTCCGCAATGCCTGTATGACAGCTGAGGTTTCCAGAGAGTCCCGATTATCCAGAACCGGATTTTGACAAGGCAATAGCTGAAAAAATAAAAATGGGGTGGCACGCTTATACCAGGTTCACTCAGAATATATAGCAGTTTACCAATATTCCTCGAGAGAAAAAGTATATAGCACTTTCATCTTACCGGTAATCACCTACGTGGCAGAAACGTAGCGGTTAACGCAAAGGGCTCAACTTAATTTAAGGATAACGCAGCTAGGCATGGAAAGAAAAATGATACCGTTAAGAGATCGGAAGCGGGCACAGTGGCAGAGGGAACAAACGCGTGTTAATGATATCCTAGTCGAAATCAAGAGGATGAAATGGGCTTGAGCAAGGCACGTAATGCGAAGGCAAGATAACCGCTGGTCCTTAAGGGTAACGGAGTGGATTCCAAGAGAAGGCAAGCGTAGCAGGGGGCGGCAGAAGGTTTGGTGGGCGGATGCGATTAAGAAGTTTGCGGGCATGCGGTGGGCGCAGCTGGCCGACGACGCAGTTAATTGGAGAGACATGGGAGAAGCCTTTGCACTGCAGTGGGCGTAGTCAGACTGATGATGATGATCATGATGGTGATATCTATCTCGGGAAAGTAGTGACCGCAAGTCGGGACTATGAAAGTGAAATACCTAGATAAGTAAGAATGCCGCGGATTGCTTATGGCAGGTATTGTAAACGACTATCCCTCGGAAGGAAATTATGTAATACGTAGCTTCTATGTTGCCAGTACTGTCCTATATGGGGCAGGAACACGGAGGCTAGGAAAAGGAAAAGTGAAGACAATGCAGCCACCTATGAAGAGGAAAAGGGCAATTGTAATATTAAGAGTGAGGGAGACAGCACAGTGGCTCAAGGAACAAAGGCGAGTTGATGATATCCTAGTCGAAGTCAAGAATAACTAATGGGCATGGGCGCACAGTTCGAAGGAACGATTACCGATGGTCTCTGAGGCGTGGATTTCAAGCGAAGGCAAACGAACCCGGGCCAGCAGAGTGTAAGTTGGGTGAATTTAATTTAATTTCATTTAATTTACATAGCTTAAGGACCCACTAGTGGTATCACAGAAGTGGTGGGCACAAAAAAGTCAATTGCGCAAGTGTTATGTTGAAAAAAGGTCGGTAACAGCTTCGGCAAATGTGGATGGGCATGTAATGGCAGCGATGTCGTTGGGATTCGGATGTTTAGTGGGGTGAACAGAGTGCCCAAAATTGGCACAGGACTTAGAGGGGTATGAGAGAGGTCTTTGTCCTGCAATAGGAGTAGCTTCGGTGACAGTTGCGACGGTGGCTGCCTCTGTGACAGTGAAGAGCGCTAGCTTTAGCATCGGATCCGGCGACTTACCATTGTCAGTGACTATCAGCCTTCACGAAACGGGTGAGGCTGTCAGCGACAGAAAAATAATTAATAGCAGGGCATCCCAAAATACGGTCCTGGGTGGAACCTTTCGAGACAAAGTCTTGCTTGCGAGAGCCGCTTATGCAGCTACGATGTAATATGGTCATAATTTTCCGACATAATTTCACCTCGAAATAAACATTAAGAACAAAGCGAGCTAAGGACAACCTCTGCGTTCACATTGGTTTAAAATATAATATTATCGGGCGCCTTACTCTGCAGCTAACCGACATTACGAGCGAGAAACCCGCCCTGTTAACCCATAATATTAAATCTTCGCAATGCAACAAGGACCAAGAACGAAGGGAACACATCCACGATCGAGACTGTTGCTTAGCGCTGTTTTAATATTATCGAGCATTTCCAAATCGCCCAATATGCCGTTCTTCTACTGTTAATCCAGACAAGGTCAATTTGATGAAGTCGAGAGTTGGACGAAAACTCGTCTGGTCGGGGACGATCATAATAAAACTTAAAAGGAGGACGCCGACCAAAAGTAAAAAACAAAAAAAAAACAACAAAATGACGTTTCGGCTCCCGTCCGGGAGCCTTGTTCACAATGAGAAGGATTAGAAAGTGCATCAGGATTAAATACGTTTGAAAAGAGGGCGCAGGGAGCGTGCGTATACAGGAGTTAGATTTCCAGTGTTGCGATTGAGGGTGCGATTAGTCGTTTGAATGAATAATGATTCGAGGTGAAGGCGACGGTACAGATTCTTTTCAGTTGCCAGCACGTGTGCCCTACCCCAGTCCATATCGTGGCCAGTTGATACGGAGTGTTCGGCGATAGCATTAGAGTTCACTTTTTTGTTTCTAACGTCATTACAATGTTCTTTTAGGCGTCTATTAAAATCACCAGTCTCGCCGATGTAGACGCTGTCACAATCAGAGCACGGGACGCTGTAAACAACGCCAGGGTACTTTTCTTTGGGGAGAACGTCTTTGACGTTAACCAGCGCATGCCGAAGTTTCCTTGTGGGGACATGGGCAACGTGAACTTGGAATGTGCGCAGAATACGCGCCAAGGCTTCGCTTATTCCAGGTGTGTAGGGAACAGCGGCACGTTTCAGAGGGGACAACACGGGAGTTTCACGTGTCGGGCAAGATAACTGCTTTTCAGCGGATGCCACAAAAGCAGCTGGGTACTCGTTTCGCGCGAGTTCTTGCCGTACAGTACCAAAGTCGACTGCCCGATCTTCAGGAAAACTGCATATGCGTTCTGCGCGTTTGAACAAGGTTGTGGCAAAAGATTTCTTTTGATTAGCCGGGTGCACAGATTTGAAGTTAAGGTATCTTTCGGTGTGGGTGGGTTTCCTGTAGACGCTGAATGATAGCTTTCCACTGTTTCGTTTTACCAATACGTCCAGAAAGGGCAACGCGCCATTAATTTCTTCTTCGACGGTGAAATCAATCGCTTCTTCAATGGAATTTAAATGGGACGAAAAGGCCAGCAAATCATCTTTCCGAATGAGGCAGAAGCAGTCATCTACATATCTAAGAAAGATTCTTGGCGGTGATGGGGATGTTTCAAGGGCACGGCGCTCAACAAATTCCATAGTCAGATTCGCGACAGTCACTGAGATAGAGGCGCCCATTGGTGTGCCCTGAAGTTGTCGGTAAAAAGAGCCTTGGAAGACGAAATAAGTGTTGTCCAGGCAGAACTGTACGAGCCTGCGGAGATCTGAAATGTCAATGGGGGTCCTTTGTGGTAAACAATTGTCAGCTTCAAGGGCAGCAGAACACACTTGTACGGCGAGGTCAACGGGAACGCATGTGAAAAGCGACTTGACGTCAAACGAAACCATGTACTCGTCATCGTCCGGTGATACGTCGCTTACCTTCTTGATGAAGTCAGTCGAGTTGCGTACGTGTGTTGAGACGAGACCGACAAGTGGCCTGAGGATCCGGTGAAGGTAGCTGGATAAACTGTGAAGAGGAGAACGACTGTAGTCTACGATGGGCCGCATCGGCATACCAGGTTTGTGCACCTTTGGAAGCCCGTAAAGAGCGGGGGCGGAAGCATTCGTGCACAACAGTTTGAAGTAAAGTGCTTTGTGGGAAGGAGGAACGAATTTGAACACGTCAGAAAGTAGTCTTTGTAAAGCGCGCTGCACCTTTGTGGTCGGGTCCTTGTCGAGACGGGAGTAGGTGGCGTCATCTTGCATCTTGCATCTTGCATTCTGCTTATGTAGTCATTGCGGTCCAGAAGAACTGTCATGTTTCCTTTGTCTGCTGGAAGTATAACAAGATCCATGTTCTTGCGAAGGCTCCTCACAGCTTCACGCTGTTCAGTGGTCAGTGGGGACGTGTGATGCTGTGGGTGGTGCCTGGAGAGGACGCTGACAGCACGAGTCCTTGCTTCATCTCGGCGCGAAGTTTCAACCTGGTTAACCGCGTTTTCCACGGCACACACAAGTTTTTTGGCATCCAGGGTAGGTCCAGTGTTGAAATTTAGGCCCAGGTTTAAAACAGAAAGCTCGGCGCTGTTGGGTTTATAAGAAAAAAGGTTATGAACAACCGTTGAAGGCGCAGCTTTCTCTGTAGTTGAAGGGAGCGGAAGGAGTTGACGTAACTTGTTATTGTGTGCACGGTCAGCGGACCGAGACACCGTGGTTGCTTTATGATTGGCATGCAGCTGAATGCTAGGAAATTCCTTCGGGTAGCGGGATTCCAGGCGGCGGCGGGCGAAAAAGGCTTCATTTTCCATTGCTCTAAGCTTTTGTTTGCATTCAAGTATCCTGGCTTGGAGGAGCGAACGTTCAGCCTTCGCAATAACGTTCAGCCCGAAGGATGTGCAGACGGGACGAATCAAACGAAGCGATCGTGGAATAAGTGCTAAAGACTTGCACGTCAGGTTGAATTGAAGATGGCCTTTGAACGATGCGACACGGGTGACCAGGGACACGTACTGACGGATGCTTGTGACGATGGGTTGGCCGTACGCCCGGCGAAGGTTGATGAAGTCGAAAGTTGGACGAAAACTCGTCTGGTCGGGGACGATCATAATAAAACTTAAAAGGAGGACGCCGACCAAAAGTAAAAAACAAAAAAAAAAACAAAATGACGTTTCGGCTCCCGTACGGGAGCCTTGTTCACAATGAGAAGGATTAGAAAGTGCATCAGGATTAAATACGTTTGAAAAGAGGGCGCAGGGAGCGTGCGTATACAGGAGTTAGATTTCCAGTGTTGCGATTGAGGGTGCGATTAGTCGTTTGAATGAATAATGATTCGAGGTGAAGGCGACGGTACTGATTCTTTTCAGTTGCCAGCACGTGTGCCCTACCCCAGTCAATATCGTGGCCGGTTGATACGGAGTGTTCGGCGATAGCATTAGAGTTCACTTTTTTGTTTCTAACGTCATTACAATGTTCTTTTAGGCGTCTATTAAAATCACCAGTCTCGCCGATGTAGACGCTGTCACAATCAGAGCAGGGGACGCTGCAAACAACGCCAGGGTACTTTTCTTTGGGGAGAACGTCTTTGACGTTAACCAGCGCATGCAGCTATTACGTGTATTAAGTGATCCCGTACGAGTGTGTGAGGATCAAGTGGGTTCCATAGAATTGTGTACAAGTAGCTCTCACAGGTCTTGGTTTATCATATTTGAGCGTGAGATGCTCAATTGGATCTGGTTAAACCCTTATGAATCTTCTTTAGAGAGTCTACAGACTGTCCTTAGACTTTTGTGTATAAATTTTAGACGCTCTATAGACGAACCGCAGAGAACAGTCAGTAGGCAATACAAGTCCTATAGGCAGTCCATCGACAATATATATATATATATATATATATATATATATATATATATATATATATATATATATATATATATATATATATATATATATATATATATATATATATATATATATATATATATATATATATTGCCACCTAGTGTTGCCAGGTGGCGCAAGCTGTCCGCGAAGACGATGAGGTTGCGATCGTGCTATCACGGATCGGCCGCCATTACCGTCTCCTCTTGCCGACTCCAGCTGTTGAAGCGTCTCTCCGTGAGATCAAGGCGGAAAGCTGGGCTAGTTGGTGTTTCATCATGAATTAAAAGACTAGCGCATATAACAGAGACACAGACAAAGAAGTAGACAGGACGAGCGCTCCGTGAGAACTCTCCGTGAGAACTCCGTGACAATTTGGTGGAGGTGCTGGGTACGAGTATCCCATGCAAGAAACCCCTCCAGGGAGCCGTGCCGCCAGCCCTGCGCCGATTGCCACCCCGGTACACCGCTTCAGCCGGAGGCTGCAGGGACTTTCACCGGAGCTTGGACCACTCGCGCCAGTCATGATACCAGCCACCGGTATTCTCACGCAAGCTGCCGGTGCTACACCTGCCCACTATACCTTGCAGACCCCGCGGGTTCCCAAGGCCTTCCACGGGGACCTTTTCGAAGACGTGGAGGACTGGTTCCTTCACTTCGAGCGTGTGGCTGCTTATAACCAGTGGGACGACGCCGCGAAACTAAGAAACGTCTACTTTAGCCTAGAGGATGGCGCCCGCACGTGGTTTGAGAACCGTGAGGAAGTTCTAACTTCCTGGCGAGAGTTTCGCCGTCGCCTGCTGGAGGCCTACACCAGCGCGGATCGCCGCGAAAGAGCGGAGCGGGCAATCCAGTCCCGCGTCCAGCTACCGAACGAAAGCGTACAAATGTACGTCGAGGACATGACGCGGCTCTTCCGGAGAGCTGATCCTGCCATGCCTGAAGAGAAGAAACTTCGGCACTTAATGAGAGGCGTCAAAGAGCAGCTGTTCGCAGGCCTCGTGCGCAGCCCACCATCTACAGTTGCTGCATTTCTTTCGGAAGCCACAACGATGGAGAAGGTCCTGCAACAGCGTTGCGCCAGTTACGACCGGCCCGTGCATGCTGCTGCAGTCACATCATCGTTTGCCACCATCGGACAGCATCCTGATGATTTGCGGGAACTTATTCGCACAATCGTGCGTGAGGAGCTTCACAAATTTTGTAGCCCGTCGCAGCCTGCGCTCGGTTCCATCTCCGCTCTTGTACGAGAGGAGGTGCAACAGGCGTTCCGGGGCCCTGTTCCTGTGGTCGACGTACCACCTCTGCCTGGGGACTACCACCGTCCGACGTACGCCGAAGTTGCAAGGCGTCCGGCTCCCGCTTCGCCGCCACCAATTCACGCCACGCCTCAAGCCCCGCGGCCCTCTGTGCAACCGGTGCAGTACTTCGAGGATCGTCGAGCACCCCTCCGAAAGGCCGACGTTTGGCGTACACCTAACCGACGACCGCTCTGTTTTCACTGCGGAGAGCCAGGTCATCTTTATCGAAATTGTTATTACCGACGCATCGGCATCCAAGGCTTCCGCACCGACTCACCGAGACCCCGTCAAGGTGAACGACCCCCTGAAATTGAAGAATTCCTTGCGGACCAGCGCAATCCATCCCGAGCGCAGCGGCAGTCGCGCTCACCCTCACCGAGGCGCTCTTCCCCGACACCTCCCGGCTTTTCGCGAGCGGCACCGGGCCGATCGCCAAGTCCTCGTCGGGAAAACTGAAACCCGCGACCTTCGGGGGCGAGGTCGCTGGGGGGCGCTGTGCTGAAGACCTCCCGTCGTCGCCGCTACAATCCGACAAAAACCCGCCGACGCCATCACCAGAGTTAAAAAACCGCGTTTCTTTAGAAATACCCGTTCTTATCGATGGTCGCCGAGTAAGCGCATTAGTTGATACCGGGGCCGATTATTCGATCTTAAGTGGACAACTGGCGACCATTCTGAAAAAAGTGATTACCCCTTGGCCTGGCGCGCACCTTCGAACTGCCGGCGGTCATCTGGTTACGCCCAAGGGTATGTGCACTGCTCGCGTTCAGATCAGCAAGTCCACGTTCGTCGTCAGCTGCATCGTCCTGGGCGAGTGTTCTCGGGACCTAATCCTCGGCATCGACTTTCTGCGGGAGTATGGAGCAATTATCGATCTGCGCAACCAAATCGTCATGTTTTCCACAGAGCAAGCCGCCGAACTCGACAACTCCTGCCAACGCAGTGCCGCACTTCGCGTTTTCGCCGACAGCGTCACACTTCCGCCCCGTAGCAGTGTTTTGATTGAAGTCGCCTGTGCTGAGTTGCACGACGCTGAAGCAGTCGCCGAGGCTAATCATTCGCTCCTCCTGACTCAAGGCATCTGCGCCGCTCGAAGCTTACTAACAATTCGCGCTGGCCGGTCTGCGATCCTTGTTACAAATTTTTCTCCAGAGCACCAGCACCTTTTCTCTGGAACTGCGATCGCTACCGCTGAAGCGGTTGTGGATGTTCCGGTCTGCTTTGCGTTCGCGGCAGCGGCCCCTGACGACCAATCATCGCGCGCCACTGACGACCAATCTGTTCCGAATGTCGACATCAACTGCAACCTCCCCGAAGGAAAGCGCCTGGCCTTAGAGCACTTGCTATTGGAGTATAAACAGTGTTTCGCTTCTTCGTCGAAAGTTCGTCAAACGCCCCTAACGCAACACCGGATCATTACGTATGACGACGCTCGCCCTATCCGCCAGCAGCCTTATCGTGTTTCCGCCAAAGAACGGGAAGTAATCCAAAAGCAAGTTCAGGAGATGATTGACGACGGTGTAGTTCAACCTTCC
The DNA here is from genome assembly GCF_052857255.1 of Amblyomma americanum. Taxonomy (NCBI): domain Eukaryota; kingdom Metazoa; phylum Arthropoda; class Arachnida; order Ixodida; family Ixodidae; genus Amblyomma; species Amblyomma americanum. The sequence continues at coordinate 20,251,430 of NC_135500.1, forward strand.
CAAAGCCCGTGGTCTTCGCCTGTTGTCCTTGTTAAAAAGAAGGATGGAACACTTCGATTCTGCGTGGACTACCGTAAATTAAACAATGTGACTAAAAAGGACGTCTACCCGTTGCCCCGCATTGATGACTCCCTGGACAGATTACGGCGTGCTAAGTACTTTTCATCCATTGACCTGAAGAGCGGTTATTGGCAAATTGAAGTGGACAAACGGGACCGCGAAAAAACTGCCTTCGTTACACCAGATGGCCTCTATGAATTCAAAGTGCTGCCTTTTGGCTTGTGCTCTGCGCCAGCGACGTTTCAACGGATGATGGACACTGTCCTCACCGGCCTCAAGTGGCAAAGTTGTCTTGTATACCTGGACGACGTTGTCGTTTTTTCAGAAACTTTTGAACAGCATCTCGTGCGCCTGCGAACTGTCCTCAGAGCCCTCCATTCCGCTGACCTTACGCTGAAGCCCCAGAAGTGCCACTTCGGTTACACAGAGCTCAGGTTCCTCGGTCACGTTGTGAGCGCCGACGGAGTTCGACCCGACCCCGACAAGACAGCCGCCGTCGCCAATTTTCCTACTCCGACTGACAAGAAAGCTGTCCAGCGTTTTCTGGGTCTCTGTGCATATTACCGACGGTTTATTGCGGACTTCGCAAAAATTGCAGAGCCGTTGACGCGCCTCACCAGGAGCAACACCTCCTTCGTTTGGACAATAGACCAAGAGACGGCTTTCTCTTCGCTCCGCCAACGCCTTCAGACATCTCCCGTTCTTGCACACTTCGACGAAGAGGCCGACACCGAGATCCACACCGACGCCAGCAATATCGGTCTTGGAGCTGTCCTTGTCCAACACCAAGAGGGCATTGAGAGAGTTATAGCCTATGCTAGCCGTACTCTCTCCCGCGCCGAACGCAATTACTCTACGTCAGAGAAGGAATGCCTTGCTGTCGTATGGGCCACCATGAAATTTCGCCCTTACCTTTACGGCCGCGCATTCAAAGTCGTAACCGACCACCACTGCCTATGCTGGCTGGCTAATTTGCGAGACCCGTCTGGACGATTGGCCCGCTGGAGTTTACGGCTCCAAGAATTCGACATTACCATCGTATATAAGTCGGGCCGTAAACACGAAGACGCCGACACGCTGTCGCGTGCACCACTCGACTCTTCCGGTCCCGAAATCGACGACGACAGCGGTTTCCTCGGTATACTTAATGCATCGGACATAATAGCCCGGCAGCGGGCTGACACGGACCTCCGACCGCTGATTGACAACCTTGAAGGTCACGCCATGCCTCTACCACGACACTTCGCTCGACGTCTCGGCTCTTTCTGTTTGCGCGAAGGTATCTTATACAAGAAGAACTCGAGAGGCCAAGAAAGAGCTTACCTTCTGGTACTTCCGGCCGATCTTCGCGCCGACATTTTATTGGCATGCCACGACGAGCCCACTTCAGGCCATCTGGGTTTTTCCCGGACGCTCGCCAGGATACGCAACATGTACTACTGGCCCGGACTCTCGGACGATGTCCAAAGGTACGTAAAAAGCTGCCGTGAATGCCAGCGCCGGAAGACGCCACCGCTTAAGCCGGCGGGTTTTCTCAAGCCCGTTACTACACCCCGCTCTCCGTTCGATCAAATAGGAATGGACCTTCTCGGTCCTTTTCCGTTGTCACTCTCAGGAAACAAGTGGATCATAGTCGCTACTGACTATTTGACTCGCTACGCCGAGACCAAGGCGATACCCTGTGCCACAGCTTCAGAGGTCGCCGACTTTTTCATGCAAAACATCGTCTTGCGGCACGGAGCCCCTTCGTGCGTTATTACCGACAGAGGCACAGCGTTTACAGCGCAGCTAATCGACCATATATTTACGTTGAGCTGCACTAGCCATCGCAAGACCACAGCTTATCATCCGCAGAGCAATGGGCTAACCGAGCGCTTAAACAAGACCTTTGCGGACATGCTGTCAATGTACGTAGACGTTCAGCACAAAACTTGGGATGAGGTGCTACCGTACGTCACATTTGCGTACAACACGGCCCTCCAGGAGACTACACGCTTTACTCCCTTTCGTCTTGTATATGGACGTGAAGTCCAGAGCATGCTTGACGCGATGCTACCATGCCTCGATGACGACCAACTCGCACCCGATGCTCATGAAATTGCCCAACGCGCTGAAGAAGCCCGTCAGCTTGCCCGCGTACACATCGGCCAGCAGCAGGGCACTGATGCGCGCCGTTACAACCTTCGACACCGACAGGTCGACTACAATCCCGGTGAACAAGTTTGGGTGTGGACACCTGTCCGCCGCCAGGGCTTGTCCGAGAAACTACTCTGCCGGTACTTTGGCCCCTATAAAGTGCTACGGCGTATCAGTGATGTTACCTATGAAGTGGTTCCCGACGGTGCCGCGCAACCGAGACGTCGACAGCCCAACAGCTCTGACATTGTGCACGTTGTGCGGCTTAAGCCGTACTATGCCCGAAAACGGCTTAGCGGCCCTCCGTTGTGACTCTGTGTGTGCTCCGTTTTCCTCGCGTCCTTCTCTGTTTCCCTTCTGAACCTTAGCGCGCCTACGCTGCTGGCGGCCCCACTGCGATGCCCTTCTTTTTCGGAGGGGGGAATAATGCCACCTAGTGTTGCCAGGTGGCGCAAGCTGTCCGCGAAGACGATGAGGTTGCGATCGTGCTATCACGGATCGGCCGCCATTACCGTCTCCTCTTGCCGACTCCAGCTGTTGAAGCGTCTCTCCGTGAGAACTCCGTGACAATATATATATATATATATATATATATATATATATATATATATATATATATATATATATATATATATATATATAAGAGAAGTGGGCACTTCTGCAAAGACACATTTATTTACCAACGTTTCGATCGCGGTGCGGTCTTCTCCAGGACTGTAGAAAACCGCACAGCGGTCGAAACGTTGGTAAATAAATGTGTCTTTGTAGAAGTGCCCACTTAAATCTTTATTCTGCGAGCCAACGCAACCTACGTTCGTAACATATATATATATATATATATATATATATATATATATATATATATATATATATATATATATATATATATATTGTAACGGGGGGTTTGTTACGAGGTACTGGGGCGACGGGAACGGCAACGGCAGCAGTCTGGGATCAGATCGGCAAAAGACACACAAGCGTAGCGCTGGCAAAAACTCTCGAGAACACTGTCACCTCGTCTTCGTCTTTTCAAATCATCAGACGCATCTTCTTCTTTAGCCTTACAATCACCCCGGGGACAAGAGGAGCCATCCTGGCGACTTAGGATGATGGCAAGACGGCGGGGTCGTAGTAGGGCTTGAGGCGCTGGACATGAACGGTCTCCCGTCCTCGGCGGCGGAGATCAGGAGACGGCGTGAGGGGTTCCACGATATAATTAACCGGAGAGGTGCGCTCCAGCACACGGTAGGGACCATGGTACTTCGCAAGAAATTTTGAGGAGAGACCGGGAGTTCCTGAAGGGATCCAGAGCCACACAAGTGCACCAGAAGTGTAGTTCGGTGGGGTTTGGTCTTGGTCGAGGCGGGAGCGCTGGCGATGCTGGGTGTCAGTGGTGAGTGACCGGGCAATTTGGCGGCAGGCTTCGGCGTGTTGCGCGGCGTCGGAAACAGGCCGATATTCGGATTCATCAGGGCGGTAAGGGAGGATAGTGTCGATAGTAGCAGAGGGTTGGCGGCCGTAAAGTAGGAAGAAAGGAGAGAATCCGGTGGTAGACTGCGTAGCGGTATTGTACGCATAAGTAACGTACGGAAGGACGAGATCCCAATTCGTGTGGTCAGAAGCGACGTACTTGGAGAGCATGTCTCAGAGTGTGCGGTTAAATCGCTCAGTGAGGCCATTGGTCTGCGGATGATAGGCGGTGGTAGTTCGGCGAATCGTGTTGCACTCTTTGAGAAGCGCCTTCACCACCTCAGATAAGAACACGCGGCCTCGGTCACTGAGCAGTTCACGAGGTGCACCGTGGCGAAGGATGAATCGGTGCAAAATGAAGGAGGCGACGTCCGTCGCTGTGGCAGCCGGAAGGGCAGCAGTTTCGGCATATCGTGTAAGGTGATCCACCGCTACTATAGCCCAACGGTTGCCGTCTGCAGTGTATGGAAGCGGACCGTATAAATCAATGCCAACGCGGTCGAACGGGCGTGGAGGGCATGGTAACGGCTGCAGCTCAGCAGTAGAACGATGGGGAGGTGTCTTGCGACGTTGGCAGGGAATGCATGCGCGCACGTACTTCATGATAAAGGTGTACATTCCGCGCCAGTAGTAGCGCAGCCGTATGCGGGTGTAGGTCTTGAAAACGCCCGCGTGACCGCTGTGGGGGGCAGCATGGAAGTATGCGCATATCTCCGAGCGTAAATGACGTGGAATAACGAGCAGCCACTTGCGACCTTCGGAGTTGTAGTTACGGCGATAATGTAGGGTGTCACGGATCGCAAAATGGGCAGCTTGGCGGCGGAGCGCACGTGACGGTGAAGCAGCCGTCGGGTTGGCGAGAAAGTCGAGAAGGGAAGCGATCCAGGGATCCATGCGTTGCGCTGAAGGCATGTCGCTGAGGCGAAGCAAGGGCAGAGAAGCGTCGGAGGTGGAAAGGCTGGCGATCTCGGCTGGAAGGGGGCAGCGTGACAGTGCATCGGCGTCTTGATGCTTGCGGCCGGTGCGATACACGACGCGGATATCATATTCTTGCAAGCGAAGGGCCCACCTAGCGAGGCGGCCGGAGGTGTCTTTCAGGTTGCAAAGCCAACAGAGCGCATGGTGGTCGGTCACAACGTCAAAAGGGCGCCCATAAATGTACGGTCGAAACTTCGCGAGGGCCCATACAATCGCCAAACACTCTTTTTCAGTTACGGAGTAGTTGCGTTCTGCTGGTGTGAGTGTGCGGCTAGCATAAGCAACGACGTATTCGTCAAAGCCAGGTTTGCGTTGGGCGAGGACAGCGCCGAGGCCAACACCGCTGGCGTCCGTGTGAACTTCGGTAGGAGCGGCCGAGTCGAAATGGCGCAGAATGGGTGGCGCCGTGAGGAGACGGCGCAAGGTGGTGTATGCGTCGTCGCACGCTGGAGACCACAGTGATAAATCCGCACTTCCAGACAGCAGTTGAGTCAAAGGCGCAGCAATGGACGCAAAGTTGCGAATAAACCGGCGGAAATATGAGCACAAACCCAGGAAGCTGCGCAGGTCTTTGATGGAGGTAGGTTTGGGAAAGTCAACCACAGCACGAAGTTTCGCTGGGTCGGGACTGACGCCCTGCTTAGAGACAACATGACCTAAGATGGTTAATTGACGAGCGGCAAAACGGCATTTTTTTAAGTTCAGCTGCAGGCCGGCGTCAGAGAGGCAGGTCAAGACGTGCTTCAAACGGGAGAGGTGGGTGTCAAAGTCCGGGGAAAAGACCACAATGTCGTGGAGGTAGCAAAGGCATGTCTTCCACTTAAGTCCGCGCAAAATGGTGTCCATCATCCTCTCAAAAGTCGCGGGGGCGTTACAAAGCCCGAAGGGCATCACCGTAAATTCATACAAGCCATCCGGTGTCACAAAGGCGGTTTTGGGGCGATCGGCTTCTTTCATAGGAACTTGCCAGTACCCGGAACGCAAATCAAGAGATGAAAAGAGTTCGGCCCCTTGCAAAGAGTCCAGAGCGTCGTCTATGCGCGGGAGGGGATAGACATCTTTGCGCGTAATCTTATTAAGGCGGCGGTAATCTACACAGAAGCGTATGGAGCCATCCTTCTTTTTGACGAGCACCACAGACGACGCCCATGGGCTGCTTGAGGGCTGAATGACGCCGCTCTGGAGCATCTTGTCGACTTGGTCTTCAATAACTTGGCGCTCGGCGACAGACACACGATAGGGACGTTGTCGCAGCGGTGCGTGGTCACCTGTGTCGATGGCATGGGTGACAGTGGAAGTTTGGCCCAAGGAACTTTGATGTGAGTCAAATGATGAGCGAAACTGATTAAGTAAAGTGAGAAGCTGTGCCCTTTGCGGCGCTGGAAGGTTGTCATCGATGGAGCGAAGGAATGCTTCGGTTGAGGAGGGATCGGGCGCAGCAGTAGGTGGGCTGAGTGCGGCTATGGAGAGGTGCGGCGCGTCGTCCGTCTCTTCGCGGATGAGCAGAGACGCGAATGGTTGTACCGTGCCGAGACATTCACCTAGGCGCAAGGCGTTGGGGAACGAGAATGGGTTAGACACGAACAGTACGGAGAGGCCAGCGGATATAGTCAGTACAGCGTATGGCAGAGGCAGACACTTGCGGTGCAGAAAGATAGGGGACGGAGTGAAAAGGACAGTGTCGTCGCGAAGAGGGCCGCAAGAGAGGGGTACGAGGACTGAAGAGCAGGGAGGCAGGTCAATGTCTTCGGCAACTAGGGCCTTAACACAGGCACCAGGAGGGGCAGTGTCCAAGACAGCTTCGGGCAGGTGAGAGAACTCGACTTCAGCTCGAGCACAATCGATGATAGCAGCATGGCGCGATAGGAAATCCCAGCCCAGGATAACAGCATGAGAACAGCAGGGCAGTACGACGAATTCGACGGCATAAATGGTCCCCTGGATTACAACGCGAGCGGTACACGCTGCTGACGGCTGGATGTTCTGAGCGCTGGCGGTGCGCAGTGAGAGTCCAGCAATTGGCGTCCTTACTTTTCTTAAAGAACTACACAGCTTTGCGTCCATGACGGAAACGGCAGCACCAGTGTCGACAAGCGCCATGACAGAAACGCCGTCGACGGAAATTTCAATGAGGTTAGCGGCTGACGGATGAGGCCTTTCGAAGTTCGTTGTGGACGCAGTTCTCGCCTCAGGAACTGCGGCGCCTAGTTTTCCTCCTGGTTAGCGGTGGGGCGACGTCGCATAGGCGAAATAGACCGGCGTCGTGGAGAAGAGGGCCGGCGGCTGGAGAGGGTGGAACGGTCCGGCTAGGAAGTACGACTTTGCGGCGGCGCAGCTGGCACAGAGTACTGACTCGGTGGGGGCCAGTACCCAGGAGCTTGGGGAGGAATTTCCGCGTCCGGGAGACGACGGCGGCAATGCCGAGCTACATGACCTGGGAGACCACAAAAGAAGCAAATCGGCCGATTGTCCGTTGTGCGCCAGGAATCGCTGACCCTTGGAGTAGGTCGTCGGTAAGCCACTGGCCCTCGCAAATGCGCCGGAGGCGCACTATAGATTGGCGGCTGCGGTCTTGCTACGACATCGGCATATGTCACTGGAGCCGCGACAGGAGGCGGTCTCGCGACGGCTTCGGCATATGTGAGCGGAGCCGCCACAGGTTGTGGTCTGGCGACAACGTCAGCGTATGTCAGCGGAACCGTGACAGGTGGTGACGGATGAGCCGGTGAGCCTCAGCAACTTGCTCTTGAATTGTATGTCGGAGCGCTGGAGTCAGATATGATGGTCGGTCGTGAGCGCTCGGCAGAAAGGAAAGTTGACGTGCCACTTCTTCCCGCACGAAGTCTTTAATCTGCTGTAGCAGCGAGGGGTCAGGAGCAGGCGTGAGCCCAGCGAGCGACTCAACCTGCTGTGGCCGCTGGCGTGTCAGAATCCGCTGCTTGCGCAACTGCTCAAAGCTTTGACACAGCGTGACGACTTCAGCAACGGTACGCAAGTCGCGCGCTAGAAGCATCTGAAAAGCGTCGTCATCGATGCCTTTCAAGATGTGTTGGATCTTGTCGGCTTCCGACATACGAGCGTTGACCCGCTTGCACAAGTCGACATCTTCAATGTAGCTAGTGAAGCTTTCACTAGCCTGCTGAGATCGTTCACGCAATCGCTGTTCGGCTCGGAGTTGCCTGACAGCCGGTCGACCAAATACGTCTGCAAATTTAGTCTTAAAAATGGACCAGGTTTGAATATCTGCCTCATGGTTGCGATACCAGAGGTTAGCCACACCGGCGAGATAAAAGATGACGTTGTTTAGCTTCGTCACATCGTCCCATTTGTTGTATACGCTCACCCGCTCGTACGATGTGAGCCAATCTTCCACATCGTTCTCGTCAGTCCCGCTGAAAATGGTCGGGTCCCGTTGACGAAGAGAGCCGGCACAGATGACAGCCTGGCCCACTTGTACGGCCTGGTGTTGGACGTCCTCAGGCATCGTGCGCGCCGGGAGAGCACGACTACGGAGCTCCAGGGCTGATGTTTTTACCCGGCTCCTCCACCAAATGTAACGGGGGGTTTGTTACGAGGTACTGGGGCGACGGGAACGGCAACGGCAGCAGTCTGGGATCAGATCGGCAAAAGACACACAAGCGTAGCGCTGGCAAAAACTCTCGAGAACACTGTCACCTCGTCTTCGTCTTTTCAAATCATCAGACGCATCTTCTTCTTTAGCCTTACAATATATATAGACTATGAGTAGACAAAAAGAAACATCTATAAGAAGGAAATAGTCTACAAGAAGTCTATAGACGGTCTATAGACCATTTTTATAAGGAAACCTTTTCAAGCAGCCCATACTCGCGTGGTTCAAACCCGTACGAGGCCAAAAATGGTCATTCAAGCCCTGTTTAAGCCTCTATACCTTTTAAACGGGTCCTTCTAAAACCAGCGTAAAACCTGTTTAAAGTCATTCGGGTTCTTTACGAGAGGGATGGGATTTAAGCTGGAGCAGAAAACGCAGTGGCGTTGTCTGCATCAGTACGACGAGCGCTACTGAGCAATGCGAGAATAAACTAAAGAATTTTTCGTCTTACACGGTCTTCTCCAATGAAATCAGTCCACGGGCACTTTCGGATAAAGGGCGCTTTAAAAGCGGAAGCTAGGCCTGAGGCGCGGAGTTCAAAGCAAACAAATTGCGCTGCTCGTCGTCGCACGTGTGATCATCCTGCACGTCAGCGACGAAGGCGAGACCACGATGACGGGAGCGGGACGAGAGCGGCACCCAATGAAGACAGAGAGAGGGGGGGGGGGCGAGGCCAAGGAACCGGTCTCGTATGGACGGGATCGTTAAAGAGGATGCACACGCGCAGCTTCGTGCACTGCGCGCGGTGTGTTTTAACTGTGTCTCGCCGACAACCAGGGGATGCTTTGCGTCTTTCAGTACGTAAGCGCGCACAATGGTGAATGTTGCTTCGTTGCTGAGAAACCATGAGGGCATTTGACGTCATTGGTAAGGCTATTACCTTCATAAAAATGGACAGGGATTTAACTTGGACGTGCGAAAGCAGGTGGTGGTCCTTCAATTGTAGGAGGCACATAAGCTACGCCGTAAGGGCATGACGCGATGTATTTTGTTGTTTAATGACCACATATGCAGAATTGCTCATTCTCTAGTTAACATTCATAAATGGCGGCGAGCCTTCATACCTCTGCCAGAGCAGTGGGGCAGCGTTTATGTGATGCGCCACTGCATTGGCAGGTGGCTGCTCCTATCACAGGCACCCGTAGGGATTGTGCGACCCAAGTTGTTCAAGGATGCACTGACGGTACGCTCATGAAAACCCCTCGTAGTGAAGCTTCCGCTTCAAAGTAGCTGCGCATCACCTTGGCTGTCCTTTTATTGTTCGCCGGCGGCTAAGTAAACACCGGCGTGTGAACCGTTGTCTTGTTATGTGCGCTAAAGCTAAACGATACAACTGTGTACGCACTGTACAAGAAAATAAAAGGACGCAGCGGACAATTACGTGGCATTATTTCGGTGGGATACCGTGGTTGGGCTTTTGGTGGCTTTGTTAGAGTCTGTTTAGTCACTAGAGATGCTGTGCGGATTAGAAATTTCACGTTAAATTGCGAATATTATTTCTCGTTTCTGTATTTCGAAGTTGTGGTATTGTGATTACGTTGAGTACATAGCGGACTCCGTAACCGCGGATAGGAAGAGTTAAGAGCACGCTCTGGTCTCGGAGGTACGCGAACAAATCAGCACGATCGAGACATTACAGTGATTTGTTTGTGAAGAATGGCTTTGGTCTTTGTAACTTATAAAATCTCCTTTCTCAATGCAAGTAGCTTCCCCGCCATAAGAAATGTGAACATGGAAGAACGGTACCGTGGTAACAATCCACAGGGACTGGCTTCATTTAGTCCCTTAATCTTCTTTCACAAGAGTCGCTTCAGTGTGGCGAAAATCTGTTAGAACCCGGTGCTCCAGTGACTACTCTCGTTGGCATTTGGTTTATTCCAAGGCGAACGAATGCAAACAAAACTGCAAACAAAAAAGTACACCAAATTGTTGGCTGGAAGAAGACGAAGTGTCCCTGCTAAAGTGGCTGCACATCGTAGAAGTGAAAAATCTCGCCATCCGCGTAAATGCGTTCCTTATATCAAGAGAATTGACTTCACAATATCTGAGGAAGCTCCCGAAGCTCATGCGCCGTCTGACTAGGTGGCAGTAAGCAAATGTCCTTCGGTCATCCCGGCAGCTGAACTGGCCTCCGAGGCTACGCCTAGGGCCACCGGTAACGCGCTGGCAGAGGTGGCTTCGCCGGCGTCAATCAAGACTGCTTCAGCACACCTCTTTTGACAACTGAGCCTGGTGTCAGCTCCTGGTTCCTGCTGCCGGCCCATCAGCGGCAGCGAACATCCAAGCGCGGTATATGGGAAAGGGGCGCTCGTGCATCGTCAAACTACAGGGCCCACCAACTCTTCCAGAACGACGCTATTACTATGGCTATATTATGCGGCCTCGCCCTTACAAACTGAGTGCTCTTTATAGCTCTAGCTGTTTCGGACCTGGCCACATGCGCCGATCATGCCCTTTTAGAACGCAAAATGAGGCTCGGCAACAAGGCACACCGTCTTACAGGTGCAGGCTTTGCAAGACTGACGACCACGAGTCCAACTTGCCCAACAAAACTTGCCCAACTCCAACTTGCCCAACAAAACAAAAAGCAACTTAGAAGGTTCAGCGTGGGATCCGTAAGCATGTGCCTCCGAATGAAAACAAAGCCCCGATACAGAAACCAACATGTTTGCGGCTCTCCAGTCGGATCAAGACGACAGGCCGGAGCTTTCTGAGCCCAATCCACCTGCAGCCCCTGTCCAACAGTCTTACAGTGATAAAGTGCGCAAGGATCGCCGTCGCCTTCAATCTACACGAAAGCACAACGCATTGGAACATCTGCGTGAGAACATGGCAGCAGTTGACGACCAAATTGCACGCCTTTTAGCCGAGGTCTCTAAGCTATGGCAACGCCTTGAACTGCTTGCTCGCCGTAGACAACCAGCGGAATATCACTCCAAGCCAATCAACGCTGCAGCGTCTTCGACTACGTCCAGCCCTCATGCGTTTTTCGCAGACTCTACAAGCTCTTCTGCAGCACCGCACGGTAACTCAACAACATCCGTCCTCCGATTTATGGTAAACCAGTTATCTAACCTGACATCAGTTTTATTACAACGCTTGGAAGCCTAATCGAAAATGGCGAGTACACGTTGTTGTGGTGTGCTCCAATGGAACTGCAGAGGCCTCTCCACAAAACTAAGAGAGCTCAAATCTCGACTTCGCATGAACAAGCTCCAGTCGTGGGCCCTGCTACGGCAGGTGACCAATGCCTTGCCATCCATTCCGGGCTTTAATGGATACATGTCTCCTTCAGTGAACGACCGTCGTGTGCACACTGTTGCCCCTCCGGGAAATGCGGCGGTGTACGTTGATGCGCGTTTTCCTCAAGTTCGCCTCTCTCTAGGAAACTGGTGCACCTCATATCAAGAGGTAGTCGCAGTGGCTATGAAGTTTCAAAAGGGAACGGTTGTGGTCGTGTCATACTATGTAAGACCCGCCGGTGGAGCTCGCTCCCGCATTAATATGGGGTGGTTATTAACTCTACGACGACAGCACCCAGGGTGGCCTATTTTAGTCGGTGGTGACTTTAACGACCCTCATCCGGACTGGGGGTACCCCACTCCAAGCCCCCGTGGTAGGCGTGTGCGGGACGCATTCACGGATGCGCTGTTTGTTTTACTCAACCATCCAGATTCAGCAACGCGGACTGTGCGCCATGCTTGCAGTCCAACATATGCTCCGGCCCTTACGTGGTGGTCAGGACCCGGGACTGCCTCGTGGCACCTGGAGCCAGACTCCTGGGGTAGTGACAACCATCCTATTATCATCGGTCTCCATCCATCAGGGGCCCGCCGATTACGCCGTAGGTATTCTGTGGTCAGTTTTAACACGTTTCGCGCCACCGTCGAAGATCTCTCTCTGCAACCATCTACACTACTTGTGGACTGCATGCAAACTGCGCTGATTAAGGCTACTGCTGTCACCTGGACGGACGTGAATCGCCCGGCGCCTGACGTGGGTCTGCTTAGCCTATGGGCTGCTCGCCGACAAGCGGAGATGGCAGCTTCTCGAGACCCGACTTCTGCGCAAGCACGGACAGGCCTGAGTTACCTTACTGGCAAGGCTCGAAGATATGAACGCGATCTCTCGCGACGGCAGTGGCATGTTTGGTTTGAGCAGTTCTCGACAAAGTTATCGAATGCTGCTCTCTGGCGAACGTTTCGTGCAATGGAACATGGTTTCCCTCGTCCTGACGCAGCGGCCACAACATGCTTTGCAGTTAACTTAGCTCCGGATGATTTCACCAGACAGGCAGCGTGGAAGGTATTGCCTAAGTATGTGTTGCCTCCAAGGGTCATAGGAGCCCCCATGGCTGCCATTCCATCATATGTCTATAAGCTCCCATCTACAGGCGACGCCGAGGGAATTGCAATCTTATTTTCAATGCCTGAGTTGCTTCCAGCAATAGACGAGGCCCGTCGGAAGACCGGTCCGGAGTCCATTCCGTACGAGGTTTACAAGAACTTAAGTTCCGCTGTACTGCCTCAACTCCTCGCCACCATTAACAAGGTATGGATAGAAGGCGTCATACTAGAAACCTGGAGATCGGCTATTGTGATCTCCATACCAAAGCCGGGGAAGCCGCCGACAGACCTCGGAAATGTTCGGCCTATAGCGCTTACGCCTACAGTCTACAAGCTTACAGAAAAAATGCTTGCCGCACGACCTCGTGGTGGCTTGAGCACCATGGTTTCTACCATCCCGCCGAAATTGGCTTTAGTGCGTCCATAGGTACAGAAGATGGACTGGCTGTCTTGGTTTCAGCAGTTCTGGCCTCAACTCGCAGCCACAATGCACGTACTGTACTGGCCATGGACGTTGAAAAGGGGTACGATAATATCAGTCATGCTGCCATCCTGGAATCGCTTGACATGCTGCATTTCCCCGGTAGAGTGCACAATTTTGTTAAATCCTTCCTTGAAGGCCGACACTTTGCTATACGCGTCAGTGGTGAGGCCGTCGGATCATTTGTGCCTCTTCGCGGCATTCCCTAGGGATCGGTGTTATCGCCAACATTATTTAATATTGCTTTTATCCCCCTTACTTGGCGCTTACATGATGTCTCTGAGGTTAAGTTCTTATTATATGCTGATGACATAGCGGTTTGGAGCACTCACGGCGACCTGATGACGCAAGCAGCATTTCCTTCTTCAATTGGTTTGAAGCTTTCAGTGAGCAAAACCACGTTCGTGTCAGTCGCCAACCGCTGTGGGCGCCGTAAACTCGCTGCAATACCAATTCGTCTCCATCTATTCGGAACTCCAATTCAAGAAAATTCGACCGTAAAAATCTTGGGCTTGACTATACTCGAGTAAGGAACTGGTACTACTTGGCTTTCTCGGGCCAAAAAGCAAGCAATTCAGGCGTTTTGTTTGATCAGACGCATTGCACCTAAAACAGGCGGAGCCTGCTCTCATGTTGCACGACAGTTGATGCGGGTGGTTGTGCAACCGCGCCTCGTTTACCAAGCCCAATTCCAGCATTTGATGAGGGCTGATTGTGATCATCTAGAAGCTTAACATCGAGAGGCAATGGGGGTCAGCACTTGCCTTCCCCGAATTACCCCGATCGTGGCGCTCCAAAAGCATGTGCTGCTGAATACACTAGATGAGCTGGTGCAGCAACGATGCGATGCTTTCCGCCTAAAGTCAAGCCTTACACACACATCGTGTGCACTCAGGGCATATGCTTCATCGCACTCCATTCTACAGCCGCCCCCGCCAGTTCTTCCTCCCTGGCGTTTTGTGCGGCTAAGCCACAATAAACCAACTGACCTACGTCGGCCATCATCTACCCGCGCGGCATCGTCGTTTCGCGACCGAACTACAGAGCAAGACGCCAAACTGCCGCATGGCTCCATCGTTGTGTACGTTGACGCAAGCATCCAGGCCTGCGAAACAACGTCAGTTTACTGTCCTTGCAAGCCTACTCTGAACAAAACGTCAAGGTTCGCCTCTCCTAACCTCCTTCCTCCTTCTGTGCGGAGATGCTTGCGGTTCAAGGGGCACTTTTCTCTGTGGCCGCCGTTCCCATGCTGCCCACGGCCCGCATTGTCAATTGCACCGACGCCCTTCACGTCACACGCCTACTACGACGAGTCAATCGCACCCCAGAAATCTGCCAAGACATCCATCGTCTAGCGGCACGCATCCAGCAGCAAATCCGTATTGAGTGGGTCCCGTGTGACCTCCTGAGCGCACAAAGCCACGAAGATTCTGCGACCCGCCTTTCGACCCCAACCCCGTCTTTGGCTTGAGTCCTCACTCTGGATGACACCGCCCTCCTTTTAACATAAAAGGAACGCCTCCGGCGCCGCACACGTGCTCTAATCCCTCCGTGTGCGGTAACCCTCCCCCGTGGTCTTACCCGTTCAGAGCAGGTTGCGCTTCGGAGGATACGGGTCGGGGTTGCCCTAACTCCAGCTGTGACACGCAAGTGGCCGCATTTCAAAGATTTATATCCCCGCCCCGGGTGTCCAGTCTGCAAAAACAGAGACTGTGAGGCGGATATCCACCACCTGTTGTGGGTTTGCCCGGCGCTGAAGCCGACGAGAATTCGGCACCTGGCAGCGGTTGGTCTCTCACCGGACAATCCGGATACCTATATTGCCTGGTTACAGGGTCCATATCATCGTTCACTACATGATTTCAATAGATGAGCCCCTTTTTTATTTATTTAAGCATCTTATTTATCTCTCATTTCATAACCTTTATGGCCGAAGGCAATAAACATCGCTTGAAAAAAATAGTGTTGATTTCAGGATTCTTGATTTCTGGAGCAATCATGCTCCATCCAGGGCTGGTATCATGACACCATGCGAGGAACTTGCTATTTGCCAGCACCTCTGAAGTGCTTCAGTGAACGTAAGTCAAGTGTGATGGGAAGCAGGGCAACTATAAGGTCGCTTTCTAAGCTGGAGCCAAAAGCGTTGCATTTTGGGCAAGTTGGTGCTGCAGACTTTTGGAAACAACAGCGCACACTCAAGGCCGAACGTCAAAATAGACACACATAGGCTCTAACCTTCAATTGGATTTTATTGTTATCGCTGGAAATATATATGCTTTAACAATCGGGATAAGAAACCACAAATAGAAACCTTCCATGCGGCGCGTGCTGAGAACATAATGCGCGTGTCATATCAGTTACCAACCCAAGAATTTCACTTTTTTATTCAATAAACCTTTTGATGGAGCATACCTAAAAATTTCTCTTGCGTCAACAATATCTCGCGCCCTGTCTTGTGTGGGCGCAATTATTTTGAAAAGAGTATAACCACGGCTCACCAAGAGGCATTCCTCACAACTGGCGCTTCAATAGACCCCTAGGCAAATGGCTGCGTAAACAAGTGGGACTTTCTCGACTCTTTCAGGACGGCAACATGTTCCATTTGGTTCACACGAACCGCTATGGTGGACGAAATGGGTGAGCTCTTTCTGCTGTCTGGATAATGCGGAGTTTTGTGAAAACGCAAGTTCCTGAGTTGTTATTAATTCGCTGTTATTGCCGAAGGTGTACAGTACTCACGGATTGAAATAGGACATTCGGAGCGCTAGCCTTGCAGTGCCACGCAGGCATGTGGTAAACCACAGGCCGGCTCATGGCTACTGGAAGGAACAATTCTGCTTTGTAGATGTTCTCCCTCTCGCACCATACCACAATGCACCACCTTGGTTCCATGAGCGTCTACGGGCGGCGTTCCATGAAGCGACGGCCACGCGCTCCGAATGTCCTATTTCAATCCGTGAGTACTGTACATGTCACTGATTGAAGCCCTTGCTAGGCCCTGTAGCATTTCGCCTGTTATGGGCTTCAGAGAGGTTCGCTATAGCGGGAGTGGGACTCGGGTTTTGGCCGTCTACGTCTCGCTTCCGAAAAAGGAATGGGGCATAAATATAAGAGTAATGAGGAATACTGCGAAGCTTAGGAATGCAATAATGAGTGTGATTTCGGAAAACCACCGCAAAGCTGCAAGGGACAGCGTTACAGTGTAGCCCTACTATAAACAGGGCACCACTAATAGCCTGCAGCCATGAAAGAAACATCGCGAAATACATCACTCTAAAGAAAAAAAAACTCAATGACGATGCGAGACCACTTTCACGAAGTATTCGGAAATAAAAACGCGCGAAAAGGAGTACGCATGTCAGGCAAAATTAAGTACGCAGCAAAATGCATGATTGCAAGTAGATCAGTAATTATTATTATTATTATTATTAAGTAGATCAGCTGTTCAACCTGAAGTGAATGCTTTAAAACGACTGCGAGTGCGAGCTACGGCTGCTTGTGGACCCTTTGTTCGCACTCTTCGCAGTGTGTACTTGGGGTCCGTGTACGCGCCGACGTCGGTGATGCGGCCTATCGACTGCAGCCTCGTGAGGACGCAAGAAGCCGCTCAAATCGCTCGCGCTCTGCTGCACGTCGGAAGCGGTAAGTGCCGGAGACATCTGAAACATGTAGGCATCGAGTGTATTTAATTTTAGATTTAAGTTGGAAAACAACGTCAACCAAAAATTATCGCTCGATTTGGATAATTAGGCCAAATGCGGATATGTGCACTAGCATGATGTGTTGGTTGCATAGGCTGGGTTGCGAGCCAGGTTGCTATTCCCGAACAGCCTCTCATAATTAAGGGGGCCATGACATGGTCGTTCTGCATGTTGCAGTTTTGTACTTCAGCAACTAATACAAGAGACTATGATTCAATTTCCAAAATTTGGCTGCCCAGGACGCTCTGTATAATTAAAAAAATAAACTGTGATTGAAATTGCGACTGTGAAACTCCACCCACAGGCAGCGACCGACATATTTAATGCTCTAATGACGTTACAAGGGCGTACACGGAGCAACGTCGTCTGTTATTCGGGTAGCGATCGAGGTGTCTTCTTTCCTTTACTTTCGCAGGCGATCTAAGTAACAGTTCTCCTCCGTATATGAATGACTGGTGCCGTAAAAACGATAACCGTAACGCAGTTTTTCTTCGGTATAGGTAGGGTCCGGTCACATCAAGCCGATGTGACGCCGACCGACTGTCGGTGGGTTGGTCGGTATGCATATGCCGTAGCGACCACCGACCGCGTATCATACTAGTGTAAAGAGAGAGCTTAGTGGGAACCAGAAGATTGTGCTTGGGGGCTTGCTGGTATGACATTCTACAAACTTAGAAATTTTAAAACTGATTGGGCCTCATGCTAGCCACGGTAACATACGCGGCGTGCGTGCACCAGCGAAGAATGTGCTTTCAATTAGCGCCTGCGCATAGAGCCGAACGGCGAGGCAAGCGACACGGGCAAAAAACACCGCACAACAGTACGGTCGCCGCCGTCGCTTGGGCTCGTGCTGCCGAGCGAAGGCTTCATGCCTGGTGAGGCGACGGCAACTGCGCTTATGTGTACTTTATCCACATCGAAAAAAGAGAAAGGAGCGGCCTCATTTCTTATCTTGACACTTTCATGGTAATCCGCGATGAACGTTTGCCAGATTCTTGAATTTCGGTCGACGGCTGACCGCTGGCGCTTTTGTGACGAGAACTAGCGAGTACGCGGGATTCGTGTTTGCGATCGGGGCGCACATCGGCGAAGGCATGCACGACACGTGCCGCTCTTCAGATACGGGAGCACTTGACTGCTCAGAAGAGACCGCGTTCATAGCACACGAATAACATGATTCTAAGTGTCAATATTGAAGCATGGGGGCATGAATTTGTTTCCTCAACAATCGGAAAACGGGCGCCACGAGAATGTTCGCTTTCCCAAGGATCACTATAAGCTCAAACAAGGAAAATTAATTTTATTTCGCTAAGCTAAAAAAAAAAAACTTTTCAAGCGACCACCGCCCACGGTGTGCATGCAAGCAGCTTCAACGCAGCCAACAGCGCGCAGCAGAAGACCCGGGCTGTTGTGCCCTTGTGACGTCAGCGATCAGAGGTTGGCAGAGCAGTAAGCAGTTCGCAAAAGAAATGGGAAAAAATTCCTTTTGAAGATACGTACCGCACAGAACGAACTGAAACTTCGGGGAATTGTAATTGAACGTGTTGGGAATTAAATGCAATACGCAGGGCGTGCGCGGAAGTAGGCTGTCATGGCGCCTTTAAATGAGCTGCCGCCGGACACGATGGGCAGTTTGCCTACCACCCTGTGGGCAGGTGAGCGGCCTGCCACAAAAACCGGCTTCAGACAAACACAAAACGTCCAAACACGGAGAATGCCCCCTGTACGTACTAGCACATGAAAAAACACGGCGTTTCAGAACCTACTAAAACCCCTGATCAGACTCTCAGTAGGTTCTGAAACATTGTCTTGTAGCGATAGCTACATTACGGTAGCATTTCGAGCCTTCAGCGTGGCGGCGCCGCCATGACGGGCCTGCGCTACCACATTTTCACGTGGGTTGTCACGTGGTTGGTCACGTGGTTGGTCATGTACCAAGTTCCACTCGCCAGCTGCAGCTATCGCGTCGCTCCAGGTTTAACCAGAGCTAAACCACCGGCTATTTTTATTGTCCATTTTTTGGTTGGCGTTCTCTTCTAACTTAGATTAAATTTCTTTTTACAATGTGTCGAATATTTGCTTTTGAATGTAGGCAGTGCTTCGTCCCCATTCGCGTGTGTTGCCCTAGCGGGAACGAGCAACGCTCGACTCACCTGAGTGGTGCTCATGACTGCCCACCGCCAGTCACGATCTGGCGCCGGCTCGCCACTGGGCGCGCGAAAGGAACAGGTATTGTGTGGTCTGCGGATGCGTGAGCATACCTGAAACTAGCGTTACTGTACTCTTCTCCTACAATTACGTGGCATTGATTGCTGTTTTTGCGCAGCGTAAATTGTAGTGAGGCCGCGTTTCAGTTTCCAACTTTGAGGCCGCCGTTGTTTTTTGTTCTCTTGCTTTCGTCAACGTGCCGTGGATGATGGCATGGTACTTCGGTCTAGACTGCCTTTTCAATGCTGATTGCGTATTTTAGACAGACATTTCTAATGATTCGCGAATTTTATTATTAGTGCAGTACTCGAAATTTAGAGCTCGCCTTCGTGAGCTCCCTTCAGCTCCCCTAAAAATGCCAACTGCTAGCTCCCAATAAACGCTGCACAATGTGCTCTAAGGGACACTGAGGAGAACCCTATGAAATTTTTTTGTTAGCAATATCTTATAGTTCGGCATTTCATGGCTTTGTTGACGCTTGTCCGGGAGCGAAGATGCATTTATTTCCAATAAATTTGGATTCGAAGTTGAAAATTTTTTTCCCGCCGCTCTGATTCAAACTCGAGAACTCTTATGACGACACAGAACGGAGTGACGTGAAACGTGATGTAAACGGAGACTCCGTGATTTCTGGCGGCTAGCGGTGCGGTCTAGCAGCTGCCGAAATGAAAGCTACCGCCGCCGCACGTTGAAGGCATCTACCGGGGGTCGCCACCGTCGCTTCGTTTACGTTTGCACCGGCGTCTTGCCAGCGTTACGATGGATGGCGTTCCCGAACCCGACGACGTAGTTCTCGCAAAAACTCTGGCCTGCATTTCAGCCACCTCAGCCCCACAGAGCGTGCGACGCTTTTGAGGGAGCACGGTTAGGTTTGGCGCCGGCGGTTGGTTTCCTCCTTCCTCAGAGAGCAGCCGTTGCAAACTAAATATCATAACCCCAGTGCGGGGAGTCGCAAGGGGCCAGGACAAGGTCGGCGCCTTGCGCCCATCGGAGGCTGGCCGGGGCTTTGGGGCCAACGGATTGTGATTCCTTGAACGGCGCGGTTGCAGGGCGCAGCAGGCGGCGTCGAGGTCTCCCACGGTTGCAAGGGCCAAGTTGTTTATTTATTTTTTGCCACAAAAAACAAATGGGTGCTCGAGGGCGGTCGCGTTAAAGTCGGCGGCTTGTAACCAAAGCCGGCGCACGACGGCTTCCGCTATATCCAACGGGTCCACTGGATCTGGCTCTCTCGCCAACTTGCATGCACCTTCAGATATGTACTGTGAATGGATTAAAATAGCCGAGCTCGAAAAGAACAGCTCCGCCCAACTGCCGCAGCTATTGAATATAACGCGCACCTCGCCGCGGAGCCAAATCAGTCTGGCCGGGCCGGCGGCGGCTGGCGCACTCGGCGCGAAATAGATACATGCTCCAATCTCCCCGCCAGTGCGGTCAGAGTGCGCCGAAGCCGCCGAACGCGTCGGCGGTCAAGCGCAGTGAGTATAGAGGGTCTCGCTTTGACCGACGTGACTTCGCCGTGCAGCGCGCGCGCGCGCGCGCCTCGCCGCAGCATAAACGCGCCTTAACAGAGCCAGCGCTTAACCGCTAACCAACGTATTCAGCGGCGGCATCCATGGGAGCCACTGAAACCCCCCGCACACTCACTGAATAAAAGAAAAGAAGTCCGGTGCCGAGGTTCGGTTCGGAATCGAACCAGGGCCTTCGGCGTTTGAGGCGGAAACGCTGCCGCTCCGCCACGACGGCGCATCTAGTGAATGCACTCTTCTGATGCAGAAATCTCTGCGCTTTCGCTAGGTATATCCTGGCCTAACAGAGCTAGGCCATCAGCAATTTTTCTGAACTGCCTTGTACCTTGTCCCCCGTCCCTAATAAACGATTTCCGTTAAGTAGTTTGAAGTTGACTGGTACAGCCGGGAATGTTTCGCCGGGCAAGCGTGCGAATACACAAGTGCTGCCTTGTACGATCACCGACCATCGTGCCATCATAGCTTTTCATCGACCGTGGCGATCATCTGACAAGCCTTAACAGGCTCCTTGAAAGGTTAACTAGCACTTGAAGCAGCACTTCGAGTTCCTCTGCTGTTCGGCGCTTGTAAATCGAAGCGCGTCAAAAACAAAACCACGGGGCACGCAAAGCTCATAGACGCGAAGCGCCATAACAAATCTAACTTTCCTGGTCGCCTGTGGCGCCGCCAAGCATCTGTTTTCTTTGCTTCCAACATTCAGGTTGTCTGTTGCCTGCCTTCCTTGTGTGATAAAAGTGCACTATTGGTTTGAAAACAAAACTTACTTTAATATTGATCTGCGCAACCTACCTTTGTCACCCTCAGAGATTCGCGAAACCAAGTAGGATAGAAAATTCCTCCAAGGTGGCGTCTCTTGTCCTATGGCGTCACCACGCTTGTACTTGCGAGATTGGCCTGTGGTGGCGATACCTGTATTTTGGTTCTTGCTATTTTCTACCTTACAAGAGCTTTGTTTTCAGTAAGAGCGGCGTTTTTGTGATCAGGAGCTGGTATTCTATCCATACTAGCCAACTTCAATTTCTCCTCAGTGTCCCTTTAAGAGCTCGCAATTCCACAATACGTGTTTTATGGGGGAGCTTTAGAAGAAGTGACCTAATCCCAGAGCCCTCTTGTGCGCACTGAGCGACGGAACCTTGCAGCGTAACGCGACGAGAATATGAGAATTGATGCCGGCAGCAACGAGAAGGCGGTAAAGTCTCACAGCGTAATTTCGGCCTAACAGTGAAACGCGAGACTGTTTTTCGAAATTTTCATTTTCCATAAGCATTATTTTCGACTAAACAAAAGATAAATAAATAATGAAAACAACGTGTTTATCATTACCATTATCATCAGCCTAATTATACACCTGCTGCAGGACAAAACTCCTGTAAGTTTGGGAGACATCCTCCCAGCTGACTTTCTCCAGCATCCTGCTACGGAAACGCCTGCTATATAAACTCACTCCTGTCATAGCGCAACGCTGCGCTGTCGTACGTAGGAATTTATTGATTTATTTATTATTTGACAATGCATTGAGCCTGATTTCCGGGCTCATACGAGAATGGGTTGTTCAGTTGTGTTCAAGCAGGCAGTGCTTGGTGACGCGAAGTAATGTGCAGTCACAGTAACAACTCGCAATAAATAATTGAATAAATAGAACGTAATGAGTGAGGTTTTTTTTATGTGTCGCTCTTTCTTTTCAGGTCCAATTTCGATGCCAATGGATGTATTATATCGAACACCGTCGCTGGTTTTCAAAAGCGAAGACAATTCCTGTGAAGTTCATGTGACGGACGCGGACTTGTGGTGCGAACAGAGCAAAGGATCCGGTCTCGCCCTTTCTATAAAGCGGTAAGACATACAGCCAAGCCTGCATGGTGGGGCACTGCACAGGCCGGTGACGGGCACAGCAAGTTTTGAAATTAAGGCGCTGCAAGTCACTTTCGCGGCGGAAGAGCTCTGCGCTTGGTCGCAGCGGGGCGTTAGTGAGATTTTCTCAAGGTTAGGCGACGGCGTCGTCGCATGTCGGAAGAGAAAGATAGTCCACGTTGTACACATGATTTCCCTTGGCTGGGCTCTCGCGAATGGAATGAAAAATGTTATGGAGAGGAAATCGCCTCTGTAAGATTTCTCAAGCTGGTTGGCTTGGTCTGAAATCAGCGAAAAAGACGCAGGCGAGAAAATGAACACGGACGAGCGCACAACATTTCTCAAGGCTCACATGCCAACTATGTGACGCCAGAAAGTCTCCCCGTCAGTGTCCTTTCTTCCGCCCCATTTTTTCACAAACTAAGCGCGCAAAGCGGCCCCAACTGCTGATGGAGTACATAGTTGAAAATAACTGATTTATCCGCTGAGACGACTGCAACACCATGCCGAGTTTTCTGTTGACTGAGCTCACTCACGAAGGTTGCTCTCGCGCATGGTCCACTCTTTCGACGGCAGCCGGCGCAGTTTACGCGAGAGAGCGGAATTTGCAGCAGCTTTGTCTTCTGCGCCGGATAGAGACAGCCGGACACTCAAGTCTTCTCGTGGCCGCTTTCCGGCGTGCAGCATCCTGTGCCCTCACTTTGCGTCGCCTAAAAGAGCAGCCGGGTCTTCTGGAACGGCCTCGCACAGATCCCGTCAGTAAGCGTGAGCCAATGGCCTGTTAAGTTGATCTGCGTGGGACACATTTTGTTCCTTCTCTCGTTCATTCAACACACTTGGACTAACTCAGCTCAGCTACAGCTCCGCGTAGTGAGTCTGGAGTGGACACTCAGAAAGCATTATGCTCGGGTGTTGCCCGGATCTTTTCTCTTGTACAGCGACAGCTGTTGGGCGCCCGTCCCTGGCTTGCGGGTCGTAGTCGTCCGGCGTCATTGCCGTCGGCGTAACTGGTGGGTGCGTTAATGATATCCACCCACCACCATCGGTGGGTGGATGTCATTAACGCACGCACCGGTCATTAATGCACTCACTTTATATCACGCTCAACCTGAGTCGCATAAGCCTACGGGTAGCTCTGTCTGGAACAGCCGCCTGCCAATGCAGGGGTACATCACTTGAGCACTACACCAGTGCGATATGAGGTAACTGCGTCTTTTCTACCTCAATATATCCCCAAATATAAATCCCTTAAGAGCTATCTCTAAAGTGCAAAAGGGCAGAAAATTGGGCAAGCTGGTAAGGATCCATGTATTTGCGGCACCAAACGAACGAGGACGAAGAAGGAGGAGGAGGACAGAACAGGCGCTCACTATCAATTTAAAAAAATTATTGGGACAGGAAATATATACAAAAAGAAAGAATAGAAAAGCAAAAGCACATGACATGCTCAGTCCCGATCATGTTAGCATCGCTAGAGCCAAGAAAGAAGAGCAAGAGAAACAACACCACAACTCAAGCCCTCTTACAAGGAGAGTCATTCTCAAGGAAGTCATACTCTGCGTCAACAAACGACAGGGATGGCGCAGTCACTAGGGTATCGATACCTGTGTTCTTGACAATGACCCTTCCTGGCAACTTCTCTCTGGCGGCAGTATTCCGGAGAGAAGCTAAACCTCCGGTCTTGAAAAGAGAGTTCATCATTCCTGATATTTTCATTCCATCACTCGTAGCTATAGCTATTCGCGAAGTTCATTCGAAGTAGCGCGGCATTTTATCAGGTTGGTCTAAAAAGAAAACTAAAAGAAATCATTTTTATTTTGCTCTCTTCAGCAGGACCGACCTGCATAGCCAAAGTAGGAGCCTGTTGGTGTAGCTCCATATGCATGTGCTACTAAGACCTCAGAAACACAAGTAGGGAATCAAGGCTCAGCTTCTTCCCACTCGTGCTTTCGGTAGCGTGTGCTAAGTCAGTCAGCCGTAATGAACTGCAAAACTTTGATAAATCCACAAAACTTGATGCGCTTGTATTTTGGAGGAATGAGTTAGCCATTTTGGAGGTCTTTGACGGTGGTTAAATTATTTTACTAAGTCCACGACATTCAGCACAACTTGTTTTTTATCTGGAGCAGTTGTGATCGACGCTTATCAAAAGTCGTCGACTCACGACAGAATTATTATGACTAGTGGGCTTGTGTTTTTTTTCATTTCTTATTTGCAGTACATTGCATGGTTACAGCTATATATATATATATATATATATATATATATATATATATATATATATATATATATATATATATATATATATATATATATATATATATATATAGTTGCGAAAACATGAGGTACTTGACTGCTTAAAATAATATACATCGAAGTATAAGCTTCACATAAGGAAACGTCGAGTAAAACAAAAATGTTTCCTTAGATGAAGCGTATACTTCGATGTATATATATATATACATATACATATATATATATATATATATATATATATATATATATATATATATACACATATATATATATATATATATATATATATATATATATATATATATATATATATATATATATATATATATATATATATATATATATATATATATATATATATATATATATAAAGACAAGTTAAAGGAAATGAGGGGCTCGTTTGACAAATACATGAAAGAAGCCAACAGTCACTGAAACCAAGCTGCATTGGAGAATGGGTTTTTAATTTATAGCGCGGATTAGTGGGAGAAAAATACTTCAATTAAGCTTTAATTTAAAGAAAACTACTTATAGACCAGCAGAAAAAAACAACCATGCTGCCGGCGGGATCCGAACCCACGACCTCCGCATATCGCGTCCGGTGCTCTACCAACTGAGTTACGGCGACGGCTGTCCACTCTGCTGCTCTCGTGGGTATTTATGTTTATTGCGTGTAAGCGAACCTTGAGAGTGTTCAACAGCGCCACCCTCGTCCATAGCGGCGAACGTATCACGTCCTGTATTACCGCACCTTGGTTTCGGTGACTGTTGGCTTTTTTCATGTATATATATATATATATATATATATATATATATATATATATATATATATATATATATATATATATATATATATATATATATATATATATATACCAAAAGTGATTTCTGGCAGCTGATTTGGTTAATATAATATAAAATCACCAAAAATTGAAGAAACCTAACAGGATTTATTTCACGACGTTTCGGCTGGAGGACCAGCCTTTTTCGAGTGTAGTACAGCGTTTGAAATACGCAGTTCTTATAGAGAATGCGCGATGTACAAAGTTTACAAGTTTACAGCAAAGCACGAGTTCAGAACACTTGGGGGGGAGGGAAGAGACCAGAAAGAACATTTTTTTTAACAAAGGAAGAGAGAATCGGTGCAGGTGTTCCCGAGAGGCCGTTTTTTTTTCATAACAACAGAACAATAAGATTAAGATAACAAAAATATAAAAAAGGGAGATTCTTTCACACCACCTCAGGGCTGCCTTGAAAAGGCCCTCCAGGTGTCGCTCCTATCAGGATTTTGGTGACAAGCGTGAAGGGCTCCACCCCTGTACAAGGGGGAAGCTACATTCCAGAGAAACTGGTAGGGGGGGGAGGAGGGGGAGTAAAGAGGAATGCAAACGAGGCCTCTAATAAAGAAAAAAAGACGAAAAAAAGAAAAAGGAAAGTAGTGAAAAAAGGAAAAAAGAGCCATTGTACAAAGCTTGGTAATATGCATTCAGAGAAGGGTGGTGGTAACACGAGAGAATACAAAATAGGACATTAAAAAAATGAAAAAAAGGAAAAAAGAAAGAAAAGGGGGGATTCTTTTCCACCACCTCAGGGCTGCTTTGGAAAGGGGTGAAGGGCGTATTTTGGTGACAAGCGTGAAGGGCTTGACCCCTGTACATGCAGAAGGCAACATTCCAGAGGAACTGGTAGGGGGGAAGGGAGGGGGGTAAAGAGGAATGCCAACGAGGCCTCTAAAAAAAGAAGAGAGAAAAGAAACAAAAACACAAAGACAAAAAGAATAAGAAAAAGAAAGAAAATTAGGGGAAAAAAGGAAAGAAGAGCCATTGTACAAGACTTGGAAATATCCATTCAGACAAGGGTTGTGGCAACACGTGAGAAATCAAATAATACAAGTTCCTAATCAATCCTTAGAAGGGCACTTCGTACACACGCATACAGATACAGACAAAAGACAAGGCTAACAATAAACCCAACACCCTCAATCGCAACACTGGAAATCGAACTCCTGTATACGCACGCTCCCTGCGCCCTCTTTTCAAACGTATTTAATCCTGTTGCACTTTCTAATCCTTCTCATTGTGAACAAGGCTCCCGTACGGGAGCCGAAACGTCATTTTGTTGTTTTTTGTTTTTTACTTTTGGTCGGCGTCCTCCTTTTAAGTTTTATTATGATCGTCCCCGACCAGACGAGTTTTCGTCCAAGTCTCGACTACTTCAAATCCAACACCAGAAACGAACTGCAATGAGTCGGAAGTACAATCTACCGCAAGACAAATGACCATTCAGAGTAAACAATTCATCAATGTATGAAGCGAAGACCGACATGACAGCAAAAAAATGAGGGGGGATAACAGCAAATGGGTGACAATATAATACCATGCGCGACAATACAAGATTACAATAATAATAAAAAGGCGAAAGAAAATAGCAGTAAATGTGGGACAATGCAAGTGAAAAAACTGGGGACAATGCAAGTGAAAAATGGAAAACACGTCGGAAGCTATGCTTGTTATGCATGCTGCCGCCCGTTCTTGAGTCTGGGATAATTATTTTTGATAGTCTGGGATCATTATTATTCTAGGTGTCTGGGATAACTATTTGTTACATCTATTGAGTGTGTAAACATGATAGCCGGCCTACTGTTTCGTTAATGCCGCTCGAGACTGTATTAAATTTGTGAATCAGGTACGATTCACAGCTCTCGCGGTCTTAATTTGTTTTGAACCCCGATTGGAGTACAATAGCTGTAAAGTTATCGAATGGGTGCCCAAGGTTGTTGATGTGTTTTGAAAGTGGGAGATTTGGCTGTGTCCGCACATGTGATCTGTGGTTGTTGATGCGAATTTTGAATGGTGTAACTGTCTGCCCTACGTACTGAGCTTTACAGGTGCCACATTCCAGGAGGTAGACAACATTAGCGCTGTCGCATGAAAAGTTACCTTTTATCTTAAATGAGAAAGATGACGCTGTGCTTTTAGCACTGGTTGTTGTTGTCATCATCGGACAGAGTTTGCACCTAGGTTTATTGCATGGCGCGGAACCTCAGAATCTACGGTTGCCGATTGTAGACGATGTTATCATATCCCGGATGTTCCTTGCGCGCCTATACACAACACGTGGGGGATCAGGGATAACTTCTTTCATCTTTTCACTCTGTTGAAGGAAGTTGTGGTGTTTTTTAGGACTTGTGCTAACATTGGGCATTGAAGCCGAATGGGTAAGGACCAGATTGACATGATAGTCCGGGCGTGGCTGCTTTTTGCCATTTATGAGTTCGCGCCGGTCATGCTTTGAAGCTTTCTTGACTGAATCGTCGATGACTGACAATGGGTGCCTCTGTCGTGCTAGGTCCACACGGAGTTGCTCGCAGTTTGATTCAAAGTCGCCTTCTTTAGAGCAAATCCTACGGAAACGTAGGGACTGACTGTAAGCGATGGATGTTTTACAATGGCGAGTGTGACTGCTCTGGTAGTGCAGGTACTGGTGACGGTCGGTGGGTTTTCTGTAGACTGTTGTCTCAAGTTTGTTATTCGTGATGGTCACCTGGACGTCAAGAAAATTCATTGTCGAGGCTGAATGCGACGAGGAAAACGAGATGTTAGGATGAGTGCTGCTGAAGTCCGCAATAAACTTAGTTTTTCTTCACCATGTGTCCAGACCATAAATATGTCATCGATGAATCTTCTGTAAAATATTGGTTTAAAGGGAAAGTTGTTGAGGAATTTCGTCTCAAGCACAGCCATGAATATATTAGCGTAATTTGGTCCAATTTTGGTTCCCATTGACGTTCCACTTATTTGCACGTAGTGCTGGCCATTAAACTCGAAGTTATATAACTCAAGTATCAGTTTTAACATCTCTGCAAGTGTGCTGCCGTCAACCGGTTGTTTAGATTCTAAGCGCTCATAAGCATAGACGACTGCGTTGATGCCATCAGCGTGCGGTATATTGGTGTACAGCGAAGCGACATCCAGGGTCACCAGTAGGGAATCATCTGGAATGACTAAGTCGAGAATTTCACTCAAAAAATGGGTGGTGTCCTTAACATAGGAAGGATATAAGGAAGGGATATCCCTGATGAGGCTGTCGACATAACTCGAGATGTTTTCAGTAATGGTTCCAATTCCAGAGACAATCGGTCTTCCCGGATTATTTTCTTTATGAATCTTTGGAAGAAGATAAAAACGTCCTGAACTTGAATGTAACGGAATTAGAGCTTTTGCGATCTTGTCCTCAATTTTCTTCTTTTTTGCCAAACCTAAAATAGATTCTGAAACTTTCTTTTTATACTCTGGCGTACGATCAGTAGGGAGAGCTTTGTAAAATGAGGAATCACTTAACTGCCTTTGGGCCTCATCAACGTAATCCTAATCATTCATAACTACGATGGCGCCACCTTTATCCGCTGGCTTTATTACGATGTCAGATCGGCTGCTTAGAGCCTGCAACGCATTGCGTTCAAGCATTGTGAGATTAGGGCGAGAAGAGCGTCGTTTTTGAAATTCGGAAAGGATATCCTTTTGCACTGCCTTTATGTATAAATCTAGACACTTATCGCGCTGCGGAGGTGGTGTCCAATGAGTAATAGATCGAAGTTTTGGACCAGGATCTAATGTTTGGAGGCGACCGTGGTAGTATTCTCTCTGTCTAAGGTTTCGGGAGAAATTATCTAGATCTTTGTAAAGTTAAAGCTCATTAACTATACCGCTAGTGGGCAAAAGGTGAGGCCCTTGGACAGCACCAAGCACTCATCGTGCGACAAAGTTACTGACGAGAAATTAACAACATTGTTTGGTGTAGATTTGGTGACTTTGAAGGTTGATTGACATGCGCCTGAATTGGGTGAACTGATTCTTATATCTGATGCAGAGGTTGGACTACCGGTTGAAAGGAGCTGACAAATTTCTGATTCTGACGAATGGAGCTGCAGAGGAACCCCATCCCGAAGGAACTTTCTCTCTCTCTGAGTTGGGAGTGAACGCTGTTTCTTGTTTAGAAATAGCTCTAAAAGTGCAGTTTCCTTATCGGTCAGATGAACGTCTTTGCGTAGCTGAGCTTCCTTGAGGCTCAAAGCGTCCAGACAAGACTTATCATGTTGGATTACAATATCCATTAGTTCTCTTGATGCTATCTGAAGTATGTCCTGCCAATGGGTTTTTAGAGGAAGCGATAAGTCCGATGTGTCTGGTTTTAAATATATTCTCATGCCTTTCGGAATGATATTTGCATGGGTATACAGGTCTAAGGTTTTCACATGATGTTCGTATCTAGCTCTTTTTTCTACAACCTTTCTTAACGTTAAAAACTTTTTCGATACAGAAGTTTCAATCAGTTCACCTTGGTGTTTAGCAGATAGTCAGTTGTTGGATGAATTTTCGACGACGTCCTCTTAGCTCCGCAGGGAGTAGCGCGGCTTTGGCTCAGATGTCGCAGTGGATGGATTCTGCGTCGGTGGCGGTCTGGGTGTTTTGGGACTGCCGTGGGCATGGTCAGACCACGTTGCTTGTGCCCTTCTAGTAGATTTCCGGAGCAGGATCTGCTGAAGGTGGCCCGCTATTATGGCCACACCTTCAAAACTGGGATGCAGGCCATCTGCGGCCATTACTCGTGCAGGTGGAAGCCACTCCAGCCCATGGTCCACGTAAAAGACTCCTTGTGCGCTGGCAGTGCTTGCGCAGCATGGTGTTGAGGCGGAAAGCTTCGCGGTTACAACGCTGGACGGACCTCATGCCAATGCCTCGACGACGTCGGTTTAGGGCACGAGGAAGCACAAGGGTCACGTAAACCGAACGCACCTGAGGATGGTCAGCTTTGATGGTTCCGAGGAGGGTCTTGTGCCGCTCGAAGGCAACTTGCGCCGGCGTTGTTGCAACGTCGTTAGCACCGACGTGCAGAAGGACGGTGGTGGTGGAGCGCGGCACGTGATCCAAAAGCGAGCCGATGTCTTCTATTCTCGCACCGGACTGGGAGGTGAATGCAGGCGTTCGAAGTAGATGAGAATCGAAGTGATTGTGAACGTGCTTCACTTGAGAGTACCCAATTACTGCAGACGTCACTGTAGTACGAGGAAATTTGCACGTTATGTCCTTCCTCATGGTGATGGTATCAGGAGCCATTGGAGTAATATACCAAAAGTGATTTCTGGCAGCTGATTTGGTCAATATAATATAAAATCACCAAAAATTGAAGAAACATAGCAGGATTTAATTCACGACGTTTCGGCTGGAGGACCAGCCTTTTTCGAGTGTAGTACAGCGTTTGAAACACGCAGTTCTTATAGAGAATGCGCGAGGTACAAAGTTTACAAGTTTACAGCAAAGCACGAGTTCAGAACACTTGGGGGGGGGAGGGAAGAGACCAGGGAGAACATTTTTTTTTTAACAAAGGAAGAGAGAATCGGTGCAGGTGATCCCGAGAGGCCGTTTTTTTTTCATAACAAAAGAACAATAAGATTAAGATAACAAAAATATTAAAAAGGGAGATTCTTTCCCACCACATCAGGGCTGCCTTGAAAAGGCCCTCCAGGTGTCGCTCCTCTCAGGATTTTGGTGACAAGCGTGAAGGGCTCCACCCCTGTACAAGGAGGAAGCTACATTCCAGAGAAACTGGTAGGGGGGGGGAGGAGGGGGAGTAAAGAGGAATGCAAACGAGGCCTCTAATAAAGAAAAAAAGACGAAAAAAAGAAAAAAGGAAAGTAGTGAAAAAAGGAAAAAAGAGCCATTGTACAAAGCTTGGTAATATGCATTCAGAGAAGGGTGGTGGTAACACGAGAGAATACAAAATAGGACATTAAAGAAAGGAAAAAAAGGAAAAAAGAAAGAAAAGGGGGATTCTTTTCCACCACCTCAGGGCTGCTTTGGAAAGGGGTGAAGGGCGTATTTTGGTGACAAGCGTGAAGGGCTTGACCCCTGTACATGCAGAAGGCAACATTCCAGAGGAACTGGTAGGGGGGAAGGGAGGGGGGTAAAGAGGATTGCCAACGAGGCCTCTAAAAAAAGAAGAGAGAAAAGAACCAAAAACACAAAGACAAAAAGAATAAGAAAACGAAAGAAAATTAGGGGAAAAAAGGAAACAAGAGCCATTGTACAAGACATGGAAATATCCATTCAGACAAGAGTTGTGGCAACACGAGAGAAATCAAATAATACAAGTTCCTAATCAATCCTTAGAAGGGCACTCCGCACACACGCATACAGATACAGACAAAAGACAAGGCTAACAATAAATCCAACACCAGAAACGAACTGCAATGAGTCGGAAGTACAATCTACCGCAAGACAAATGACCATTCAGAGTAAACAATTCATCAATGCAAGAAGCGAAGACCGACATGACAGCAAAAAAAAATGAGGGGGGATAACAACAAATGGGTGACAATATAATACAATGCGCGACAATACAAGATTAGAATAATAATAAAAAGGGGAAAGAGAGTAGAAGTAAATGTGGGACAATGCAAGTGAAAAAACTGGGAACAATGCAAGTGAAAAATTGAAAACACGTCGGAAGCTATGCTTGTTATGCATGCTGCCGCCCGTTCTTGAGTCTGGGATAATTATTTTTGATAGTCTGGGATCATTATTATTCTAGGTGTCTGGGATAACTATTTGTTACATCTATTGAGTGTGTAAACATGATAGCCGGCCTACTGTTTCGTTAATGCCGCTCGAGACTGTATTAAATTTGTGAATCAGGTACGATTCACAGCTCTCGCGGTCATAATTTGTTTTGAACCCCGATTGGAGTACAATAGCTGTAAAGTTATCGAATGGGTGCCCAGGGTTGTTGATGTGTTTTGAAAGTGGGAGATTTGGCTGTGTCCGCACATCTGATCTGTGGTTGTTGATGCGAATTCTGAATGGTGTAACTGTCTGCCCTACGTACTGAGCTTTACAGGTGCCACATTCCAGGAGGTAGACAACATTAGCACTGTCGCATAAAAAGTTACCTTTTATCTTAAATGAGAAAGATGACGCTGTGCTTTTAGCACTGGTTGTTGTTGTCATCATCGGACAGAGTTTGCACCTAGGTTTATTGTATGGCGCGGAACCTCTGAAGCTACGGTTGCCGATTGTAGACGATGTTATCATATCCCGGATGTTCCTTGCGCGCCTATACACAACACGTTGGGGATCAGGGATAACTTCTTTCATCTTTTCACTCTGTTGAAGGATGTTGTTGTGTTTTTTAAGAATTGTGCTAACATTGGGCATTGAAGCCGAATGGGTAAGGACCAGATTGACTTTATAGTCCGGGCGTGGCTGCTTTTTGCCATTTATGAGTTCGCGCCGGTCATGCTTTGAAGCTTTCTTGACTGAATCGTCGATGACTGACAATGGGTGCCTCTGTCGTGCTAGGTCCACACGAAGTTGCTCGCAGTTTGATTCAAAGTCGCCTTCTTTAGAGCAAATCCTACGGAAACGTAGGGACTGACTGTAAGCGATGGATGTTTTACAATGGCGAGTGTGACTGCTCTGGTAATGCAGGTACTGGTGACGGTCGGTGGGTTTTCTGTAGACTGTTGTCTCTCAAGTTTGTTATTCGTGATGGTCACCTGGACGTCAAGAAAATTCATTGTCGAGGCTGAATGCGACGAGGAAAACGAGATGTTAGGTGCGAGGATAGAAGATATCGGCTCGCTTTTGGATCACGTGCCGCGCTCCACCACCACCGTTCTTCGGCACGTCGGTGCTAACGACGTTACAACAACGCCGGCGCAAGTTGCCTTCGAGCGGTACAAGACTCTGCTCGGAACCATCAAATCTGACCATCCTCAGGTGCGTTCGGTTTACGTGACCCTTGTGCTTCCTCGTGCCCTAAACCGACGTCGTCGAGGCATTGGCATGAGGACCGTCCAGCGTTGTAACCGCGAAGCTTTCCGCCTCAACACCATGCTGCGCAAGCACTGCCAGCGCACAAGAGGAGTCTTTTACGTGGACCATGGGCTGGAGAGGCTTCCACCTGCACGAGTAATGGCCGCAGATGGCCTGCATCCCAGTTTTGAATGTGTGGCCATAATAGCGGGTCACCTCCAGCAGATCCTGCTCCGGAAATCTACTAGAAGGGCACAAGCAACGTGGTCTGACCATGCCCACGGCACTCCGAAAACACCCAGACCGCCACCGACGCAGAATCCATCCACTGCGACACCTGAGCCAAAGCCGCGCTACTCCCTGCGGAGCTAAGAGGACGTCGTCAAAAATTCATCCAAGAACTGACTATCTGCTAAACACCAAGGTGAACTGATTGAAACTTCTGTATCGAAAACGTTTTTAACATTAAGAACGGTTGTAGAAAAAAGAGCTAGATACGAACATCATGTGAAAACCTTAGACCTGTATAGCCATGCAAATATCAATCCGAAAGGCATGAGAATATATTTAAAACCAGCCACATCGGACTTATCGCTTCCTCTAAAAACCCATTGGCAGGACATACTTCAGAAAGCATCAAGAGAACTAATGGATATTGTAATCCAACATGATAAGTCTTGTCTGGACGCTTTGAGGCTCAAGGAAGCTCAGCTACGCAAAGACGTTCATCTGACCGATAAGGAAACTGTACTTTTAGAGCTATTTCTAAACAAGAAACAGCGTTCACTCCTAACTCAGAGAGAGAGGAAGTTCCTTCGGGATGGGGTACCTCTGCAGCTCCATTCGTCAGAATCAGAAATTTGTCAGCTCCTTTCAACCGGTAGTCCAACCTCTGCATCAGATATAAGAATCAGTTCACCCAATTCAGGCGCATGTCAATCAACCTTAAAAGTCACCAAATCTACACCAAACAATGTTGTTAATTTCTCGTCAGTAACTTTGTCACACGATGAGTGCTTGGTGCTGTCCAAGGGCCTCAACTTTTGCCCCACTAGCGGTATAATAATGAACTTCATCTTTACAAAGATCTAGATAATTTCTCCCGAAACCTTAGACTGAGAGAATACTACCACGGTCGCCTCCAAACATTAGATCCTGGTCCAAAACTTCGATCTATTACTCATTGGACACCACCTCCGCAGCGCGATAAGTGTCTATATTTATACATAAAGGCAGTGCAAAAGGATATCCTTTCCGATCTTCAAAAACGACGCTCTTATCGCCCTAATCTCAGAATGCTTGAACGCAATGCGTTGCAGGCTCTAAGCAGCCGATCTGACGTCGTAATAAAACCAGCGGATAAAGGTGGCGGCATCGTAGTTATGAATGAAAATGATTACCTTGATGAGGCCCAAAGGCAGTTAAGTGATTCCTCATTTTACAAGGCTCTCCCTACTGATCCTACGCCAGAGTAGAAAAAGAAAGTTTCAGAATCAATTTTAGGTTTGGCAAAAAAGAAGAAAATTGAGGACAAGATCGCAAAAGCTCTAATTCTGTTATATTCAAGTCCAGGACGTTTTTATCTTCTTCAAAAGATTCATAAAGAAAATAGTCCGGGAAGACCAATTGTCTCTGGAATTGGAACCGTTACTGAAAACATCTCGAGTTATGTCGACAGCCTCATCAGGGATATCCCTTCCTTATATCCTTCCTATGTTAAGGACACCACCCATTTTTTGAGTGAAATTTTTGACTTAGTCATTCCAGATGATTCCCTACTAGTGACCCTGGATGTCGCTTCGCTGTACACCAATATACCGCATGCTGATGGCGTCAACGCAGTCGTCTATGCTTATGAGCGCTTAGAATCTAAACAACCGGTTGACGGCAGCACACTTGCAGAGATGTTAAAACTGATACTTGAGTTAAATAACTTCGAGTTTAATGGCCAGCTTCATCGATGACATATTTATGGTCTGGACACATGGTGAAGAAAAACTCACTAAGTTTATTTCGGACTTCAGCAGCACTCATCCTAACATCTCGTTTTCCTCGTCGCATTCAGCCTCGACAATGAATTTTCTTGACGTCCAGGTGACCATCACGAATAACAAACTTGAGACAACAGTCAACAGAAGACCCACCGACCGTCACCAGTACCTCCACTACCAGAGCAGTCACACTCGCCATTGTAAAACATCCATCGCTTACAGTCAGTCCCTACGTTTCCGTAGGATTTGCTCTAAAGAAGGCGACTTTGAATCAAACTGCGAGCAACTCCGTGGGGACCTAGCACGACAGAGGCACCCATTGTCAGTCATCGACGATTCAGTCAAGAAAGCTTCAAAGCATGACCGGCGCGAACTCATAAATGACAAAAAGCAGCCACGCCCGGACTATCAAGTCAATCTGGTCCTTACCCATTCGGCTTCAATGCCCAATGTTAGCACAATTCTTAAAAAAAACACCACAACATCCTTCAACAGAGTGAAACGATGAAAGAAGTTATCCCTGATCCCCCACGTGTTGTGTATAGGCGCGCAAGGAACATCCGGGATATGATAACATCGTCTACAATCGGCAACCGTAGCTTCAGAGGATCCGCGCCATGCAATAAACCTAGGTGCAAACTCTGTCCGTTGATGACAACAACAACCAGTGCTAAAAGCACAGCGTCATCCTTCTCATTTAAGATAACAGGTAACTTTTCATGCGACAGCGCTAATGTTGTCTACCTCCTGGAATGTGGCACCTGTAAAGCTCAGTACGTAGGGCAGACAGTTACACCATTCAGAATTCGCATCAACAACCACAGATCACATGTGTGGACACAGCCAAATCTCCCACTTTCAAAACACATCAACAACCTTGGGCACCCATTCGATAACTTTACAGCTATTGTACTCCAATCGGGGTTCAAAACAAATTATGACCGCGAGAGCTGTGAATCGTACCTGATTCACAAATTTAACGCAGTCTCGAGCGGCATTAACGAAACAGTAGGCCGGCTATCATGCTTACACACTCAATAGATGTAACAAATAGTTATCCCAGACTCCTAGAATAATAATTATCCCAGACTATCAAAAATAAATTATCCCAGACTCAAGAACGGGCGGCAGCATGCATAACAAGCATAGCATCCGACGTGTTTTCCATTTCTCACTCGCATTGTCCCCACTTTTTTCACTTGCATTGTCCCACATTTGCTGCTATTTTCTTTCCCCTTTTTATTATTATTCTAATCTTGTATTGTCACGCGTTGTATTATATTGTCAACCATTTGCTGTTATCCCCCTTCATTTTTTTGCTGTCATGTCGGTCTTCGCTTCATACATTGATGAATTGTTTACTCTGAATGGTCATTTGTCTTGCGGTAGATTATACTTCCGACTCATTGCAGTTCGTTTCTGGTGTTGGATTTATTGTTAGCCTTGTCTTTTGTCTGTATCTGTATGCGTGTGTACGGAGTGCCCTTCTAAGGATTGATTAGGAACTTGTATTATTTGATTTCTCTCGTGTTGCCACAACCCTTGTCTGAATTGATTTGATTGATTCAATTTTATTTCTCAACATTCATACAAGGCATGCTTGTGAAAACATCTGGATCCCTAGCTAAAAGCTAGTTGGGATCCATGCAATTCAGTTTCAAAGAAAATTGCAGGCAGTACTAAAATTAATTACATACATATTAAACCTCATGAAATTAGAAATACATAAATGGGTACATAGAGCAACAATATTCAGAGCACCAAGCCTCTTTTACAAACGCATACAAACACACAAAAATACATGAAAAGAAAAAACGCTGGCTTCACTCATTGTTTATAATATTTCTTCAATGACTCAGGAAGAGTTTTACTATGTTTGAGTTCACTTGGAAGCTTGTTCCACAGCTTAATACCAACATGGGCCATCCTTTTCTCCATAGACATTTTTCGTTTTCGGAAGAAGGAAATTTCTATGAGTGGCGTTGCGAGTGCATAGTGGTGGGATACAGAATAGCGATGAGTGTAACGGGTAATTGTCTTTAAGGCATGTGTGTATTGTCAAGACAGTCCTGTATTCAAGTAATGATTGTAGTGGCAGTATATCCATCTGTTTAAAAAGAGGAGCAGTGTGGGCGTTGTATCCTGAATGTGAAATGAATCGAATTGCCCTTTTTTGCAAGACCCTAAGTGGTTCCAAATAAGATCGGTAGGTGTGGCCCCATGATTCAATGCAATATGATAACTGGCTTTGAAAAATTGAGAAATAAATAATTCTGAGTATGTCATTACCAAAATAATCTCAGCATTTGTACAGTGCAAAGCATGCTGCAGCTAACTTTTTACAAAGCGCCTGAATGTATGGCTTCCAGTGTAGGTTCTCATCTAGAATTATTCCAAGATAAGTGATGTTATTGACAAGTGCAATAGGTATTCCCAGCCATTGCACGGAAGGCAGGTTTTCATGTATGATTTTTCTTGAGCTCCTAAGTATTATGCATTTTGTCTTATTGACATTTACAATAAGTTTATTTGAAATAAACCAGCTGCACAAAGTTTCCAATTCTCGGTTTGCGGTGCTAATAAGTTTCGTTGTAGATTCATGAGCACATAGAAGAGCAGTGTCGTCAGCATACATAAAAACTGAGAAGTGTTGTGTGAAATAGGGCAGGTCATTAATATACAAGGAAAAAAAATCGGACCAAGGACTGAACCCTGAGGCACACAAGCCGTAACTGTTTCAAAGTCGGATTTTACACCACTAAGTTGGATCATTTGCCGCCGATTATTGAGATAACTTCTGAAGAATTCTAAACTGATACCTCTAAATCCGTAATGCACCAGCTTTTTTAGTAAAATTTCGTGATCAACAGTGTCAAATGCTTTCTTAATGTCCAAGAAAATTCCTAAGACTATTTTATTATCATTTAGGAAAGTGTTGATTGTGTCTGTTAGCGATATGACGGCCGTCCCAGTTGATCTGTTTGGTCTAAAGCCGTGTTGTTGAGGAGATAGCAAGGCTTCTTTCTCGAGAAATATTTTCACTCTCTTTGCAACGAGTTTTTCAAAAAGTGTGTTTATGCAGCTTAATATGGAAATTGGGCGGTAATTCTCAACGTGGTTACGATCACCATTTGGTTACGGTCACCATATTTCCAAGTCCTGTACAATGGCTCTTCTTTCCTTTTTTCCCCTAATTTTCTTTCTTTTTCTTATTCTTTTTGTCTTTGTGTTTTCGTTTCTTTTCTCTCTTCTTTTTTAGAGGCCTCGTTGGCATTCCTCTTTACCCCCCTCCCTTCCCCCCTACCAGTTCCTCTGGAATGTTGCCTTCTGCATGTACAGGGGTAAAGCCCTTCACGCTTGTCACCAAAATACGCCCTTCACCCCTTTCCAAAGCAGCCCTGAGGTGGTGGAAAAGAATCCCCCTTTTCTTTCTTTTTCCTTTTTTTTCATTTTTTTAATGTTCTATTTTGTATTCTCTCGTGTTGCCACCACCCTTCTCTGAATGCATATTACCAAGCCTTGTACAATGGCTCTTTTTTCCTTTTTTCACTACTTTCCTTTTTTCTTTTTTTCGTCTTTATTTCTTTATTAGAGGCCTCGTTTGCATTCCTCTTTACTCCCCCTCCTTTCCCCCCCTACCAGTTTCTCTGGACTGTAGCTCCCTCCTTGTACAGGGGTGGAGCCCTTCACGCTTGTCACCAAAATCCTGAGAGGAGCGACACCTCGAGGGCCTTTTCCAGGCAGCCCTGAGGTGGTGGGAAAGAATCTCACTTTTTATATTTTTATTATCTTAATCTTTTTGTTCTTTTGTTATTAAAAAAAACGGCCTCTCCGGAACACCTGCACCGATTCTCTCTTCCTTTGTTAAAAAAAATGTTGTTCCTGGTCTCTTCCCTCCCCCCCAAGTGTTGTGAACTCGTGCTTTGCTGTAAACTTGTAAACTTTGTACCTCGCGCATTCTCTATAAAAACTGCGTGTTTCAAACGCTGTACTACACTCGAAAAAGGCTGGTCCTACAGCCGAAACGTCGTGAATTAAATCATTTCATTTCATTTATTGGTTTTGTTTGGCCAGTACAGAGACTGCAAACAAGGGAGAGCAAGCTAAAGGCGCCTAGTAGCGCCTGACAGAGGCCTGCCCTCCCCATGTAAAAAAAAAAAAACAAGGTGGCACTTGGCAATGGTACAAAATTTCCATAAGTAACAGAAACTAGAAAAGCACCGGATATATATCAACAACGAAACAGAAATCAGTCATGCATAGAGCTAAGCACAACAAAACTAAGAGCAAAACATAACAAAGACAAAAACTGATTAGGTAAAAACACACCACAACTAGCTATAACAAAAATATTCATGAACAGATTTCCTAAATCTGACCTCGGACATATTTTGTACTGACAATTTTGTTAAGTATGGATAGGTGTTTAATGTATGAGGAATTATGTGAGTTAGTTTTTGGAACCCATAGTTTGTACGGGATTTTGATGCATGGTATTGAGGGTGCCTTAGACTGTAAGCTGTTTGGGCAATTAAATATGTGCTCTCGAAAGTCTGCCAGTTTCCTTTCATAAGGTTTCTGATATAAACAGCAAGCTTCTTGTGGTAAGCGGCCGTGATGGTTAGCAGTCTATGGTTGAGGAAGGAAGGACCCGTGCTCTCACTGTAATGTAAATTATCAATCGCTCGTACAGCTCTTTTTTGTAAAGTAAGTACTTTCGCAAGATTGGTTGAGGTAGTCGTTTCCTAGATCAACAAACAATATTGTACATTTCGAAAAGACTAGAGAGAAATAAATTTGTAGTTTGAATTTTCGAGGCAGTATTGTGCGTAATTTATTTAGGATACCAACAGAGCGAGCCATTTTAGTGCAAACGTAGTTTACATGATCTGCCCAGAGTAAGTGTTCTTCAAAAATGACTCCAAGGAACATTGTAGAGCTGACACGAGTTATAGGAGCTTGTTCGAAGTGAATTTGGAAGTTGTTCGGAACTTCCTTATTTTTGGCTCTAAACAGTATGTACTTTGTTTTCCTGACATTAAGTTCTAACCTATTTGATTTTAACCAAACAGACAATTGGGATAACCAACTATTGGAGGCTGCTTGCAAAATATTACTATCTTGCCCTGAAAAAAATACGTTAGTATCGTCTGCATAGATTATAATGTTGTCTGCTGGACGAAGGCTGACGATATCATTAATATATAATAAGAACAACGTTGGTCCTAGAACGGAGCCCTCTGGCACACCAGACACAATCTGACCAATCCCAGATGAAATACCGTTAATGATAGTTGTTTGAGATCGGTTGTCAAGGTAGCTAGCAAATAAGGTTAAAGGAACGCCTCGTATTCCATAACACTGCATTTTTCAAGCAATATCTTATGGTTAACCGAGTCAAACGCTTTCCTCATATCAAGGAATATGCAAACTGTTAGCAGTTTATTTTCTATGTTTCCAATCAGCTTTTCTTTGATTTCCAGTAAGGCGGCCTCAGTTGTTTTGTTTTTTTTTTGAAATCCGTACTGTTGCTTGGCGATGACATGGTTTTTGTCGAGATATTGAGAAAGACGTGTGTTGATTGCAAGTTCCGCAATCTTAGAGAAAACTGAAAGAATGGAGATCGGCCGATATTTATTTAAATCATTAATGTCACCCCCTTTATGAATGGCAGTGACACGAGCTATTTTCAACTGATGTGGAAATGTGCCTGTCGTGAACATTAGGTTGACTATATGTGCTAATGGTATCGCAATGACATCTGCTACTTTCTTGATCGTGACTGGAGCTATGCCATCTACACCTGGAGCACTATTACTGCGTAAGGAGTGAATAATGGTAATTATTTCTGAGTCAGTGCATGGTAACAAAAACATGGAATTACTTTGTTTACTGGTTATATAGACTGAGGCATCTTGATATGGACCATCAGTTGATTTTCGTGGAAAAACAGATAAGAAATGCCCATTAAATTCATTCGCTAGGTCAGCGCCATCATAGTTCGCACCATGAATGTGGAGTGAAACGGGTGCGTTGGTTCTGTTTTTACCTAGAAGATCGTTAAGTGTATTCCATGTTCCCTTCGAGCCATCAGACATGGAGAACTTTCTCTCGTAATAATCACTTCTTGCTTTTTTAATGTCAGCGCCTAACTTATTGCGGAACGTTTTGAATTGACGGAGAATGTCAGTGTCTTTTGTTCTCACAAAACGAGAAAAAAGTCTGTTCTTTTCCTGTATGCGGTCATATAGTTGTTTTGAAATCCACGGCTTTCTTGATTTTCTATGAGTTCTGTGCGTTGCTTGCGGAAATGCAATATTATAGTGTTCTTGAATAGTAGATATAAAATTTGTGTACGATTGGCATGCATCCTCCTGTCTTAAAATATTACTCCAATCTGTGCTAGCACAAAGACACCGAAACTCTGATAAGCTGTTTTCATCAATTCTTCTAAATGTAGAAGTTTCCGGTTTACTCCTTTGTTGTTTTGGTTTACTCGGAACTATACAGAATATAGGCACATGGTCACTAATGCTTAATGTCAAAACGCCAGCCGGGACATCACTAGTGCAAATATTCGTAAAGCACACATCAATAAGCGTTTCCTGTTATGTTTCTTCAATTTTTGGTGATTTTATAATATTTATATATATCTAATATATATGACTGTTGGCTTCTCTCTCATATATATATATATATATATATATATACATGAAAGAAGCCAACAGTCACAGAAACAAAGGTGCACAGGGGAATGCTTTTTTATTTATAGTAGAGCACCGGACGCGATATTTGGAGGTCGTGGGTTGGGATCCCACCGGTGGCATGGTTTTTTTTTGCTGCTTTATAAGTATTTTTCTTCAAGCGACAGATAAATCGAAGTATTAGTCTCCCATTGATTGACACTACAAAAAAAAATAGAAAAAATTCCTTGTGCGCCTTGGTTTCGGTCACTGTTGACTTCCTTCATATGTTTGTCAAACAAGCCCCTCATTTCATTTGCCCAGTCTGCTAACGCACACGCACACGCACACGCACACGCACACGCACACGCACACGCACACGCACACGCACACACACACGCACACGCACACACACACACACACACACACACACACACACACACACACACACACACACACACACACACACACACACACACGCACACGCATATACAATTCCAAGTGCAAATAAAAGCAGTGAAATGATGAAGAAAACAAGCAACAAAAAAGAGATAAATATGTAGTAACACATTGTGATAAAGAATTTTTGAGGATAAAGCTATAATAAATATCGAACAGTACAAATATGCGCTGCTTTAACATTTTTTTAACT
The DNA here is from genome assembly GCF_052857255.1 of Amblyomma americanum. NCBI lineage: Eukaryota > Metazoa > Arthropoda > Arachnida > Ixodida > Ixodidae > Amblyomma > Amblyomma americanum. The sequence goes on from NC_135500.1 coordinate 20,294,213, forward strand.
ACAAAATACCATTGGTGATTTCAGTAGAGGAGGCAAATTATTCCAAGTGGGAATGGCAGCGGAGGAAGTCGTTTGCTCGCATAATTAGTCCCTACTTCTGGCAACACTAAATTGTTCTACAAAGCATAAGGCGTCTTATTATTAGTATTAAATAAGCTTTCAAGGAGACAGCTGAAATATGCTTATTGAGGACTTTGCAAATTGAAATCAGGACTTGAAATTTGTATAGTCTTTCAATGGGCGGGATACGCACTGACTAGAACAAAAGCGAAGATGGCTGAGTAAAAGAAGAGAAAGTGATCATTCGAAGCACTTGCTTCTGCATAAAAATCAATCTTGAAAGGATGAGTTCTGTACACGCTAGCCCATGAACTGCTGTAGTAGTAATTAATATGGTGGTGTATAAATACGCAATATATATGGACAGCAATGTATGTAAATTTAAAAATTGCCTTGTTCTGATGAGTGTTCTTATTCCAAAACCAACTTGATTAACTACGCAGGCAACACTACGATTAAATTTATAGTTCTAGTCAACGATCACTCCACGGAATTAATTGCAATATGTTTGCGGTATGGCAACGTTACTAAAATATATTGATAGGTCTGTAATAAACTTTCTTTGAGAGGTGTGCAATACCACAAAACTGGTCTTGGACACGTTGTGGCTGTGTGGCGCTATAGCCATGCCTTCTTTGTTTGAAACATAGGCACGGGCCAACAACGTATCGCATCCCGGATCATTTTAAGCACAAGAATGTTTACGGTAAGTGCTGAAAAGTTTAGTTTTTGTTTGCTTGGGATCAAGTGTTTTTTTCTTCTTTGTTTGGGAGCCAAGTGATTGTGTTTGTGTGCGCATGCGTGCGTGCTTGTATGCGTGCGTGCGTGCGTGAAAAGAATGTTTCTTAAAAAAGTACTAAACTTTATCAGTTACTAACAGTGAATATGTACGCGTAAACTGCGTTTGAAAAAGCCTATAACTACATTTAAAATAAAAGCCTGAAGAGAAGATATTGTAGTAGTAAATTATTAACGACAAAATGTCTTAACAATTGACCGCTCTTCTTGCTGCATCCATGGCCACGATTTTATATTCTGGACCATAACCTGCATTCGTTAGACATCTAGAACGCTGCTATTAACTCGAGTAATCTATAAACTGCGGAGTTCGTTGCCAAGATACAGATGGTTGAGGTAATTTATGGCTTATTGTTTTATGGGGGTTTAACGTCCCAAAGGCACTCAGGCTATGAGGGACGCCGAAGTGAATTGCTGCGGAAATTTCGACCAGCCGGGGTTCTTTAACGTGCACTGACATCGCGCAGTACACGGACTACTGGAATTTCGCCTCCATCGAAATGTGACCGCTGCTGCCGGGATCGAACCCGCGTGTTCGGTTCAGCAGCCGAGCGCCATAATTACCGAGCCACCATGGCAGCTTGAGCTGGAATACAGGACCGATATTTTGTTAGCAAAATTTCGCGCCAAGCACGTATACATCGCAAATATTCGAGACGTAGGCCTCGACTAGACGAGACGTAGGTTGACTCCGAGAGGGAGTTGCACTTATCAATGCCTCTTCGATTATAGAAGACACTGTGGAATAATTTGAGCCTCAAAGATTTTTCTTGTGGCGCTTAACGTTTCCCAGCCCAGCATGGCCTTTATCTAGGCAATACTTTGAAAAGGGTTATAATTATTGCATACGAAGCGTGCGGCCTGATTTTGGAGTTTTTGTATTGAATGTATCATAGAGTCCCGATATGTATCCCAAACAATGCATGCCTAATCGAGGATAGATGTAATGTGCAAAAAATAAAGTGTTTTTTAACATATTTGGACGCTTATTTGAAATTTACAAGAACAAAACATTTTACTCACCTTATGTAATGACTGCTGGATGTGTACGCACCATTTAAGTTTAATAAAACTTTTTGCTGTGTGATTTGGTTCATTTGGCTTGAGGGATGCTTGCAGAGCGACAAAAAAACAGACAAGGGACAGAAGATGAACGGGACAAGTGCTTGTCCCATTCATCTTCAGTCCCTTGTCTTTTTTTGTCGCGCTACAAGCATTCCCCCAAGACCATTTAATTTACTGTGTGAAATAAGCACCGAGGTACTTGCATTCTGATGCACTTTTTCTTGCTGTGTTTTCAACTTTCTATCGTGTTTGATGTTCTACCTTTTAAATGAAAAAAAAAACAACGGATGTGACTAGAGGATTACTCAAAATAGTGACTGAAGCAATCTGCAGGCCGTCGTCCTTGCTGGTTCCGTAGTAGTTGTACGAAGTACAAAGAAACCAACGCCGCTGCTGGAATTATTTCGCGTACAGTTGACAGGGACCGCCGGTGAGCAATGAGCTGAAGTCACAGGAAAAGGTTTCATCCGTTCTTAGGGAGGAAACTGACATCTCCACAAGCGTAGACAGTTGGGCCTGAAGGACCTCGTCCCAACAGGTTGCTTCTAACTCCTGACCGAAAGCTTCAAAGAGGGTAGGGGTTACAGGTCGATCAACAGTAAACACTTTATGGCGGAGGTTTGCTCGAGTACAGGTTCTTTTGCTGCAAAAGACTGCCAAGTGATGACAAACAGCATATAAAAGCACTTGTGGTGGCAAGGTTCGGATCATAATTGGTTATTACCCAATCTAGAATTGTTTACGTTGACGTTTTTAGTGCTCAGTGACGGAGAATACGCAGTTTACACAGCCATTAGGTAACAATTCATTGTGAAAACCTGTTTTCTTCGGAATATTGCTGGTCATACTAACATTAATGTAACCGGCAAGTATCAGATTGTGCCTCTTTTGGTTGACAAGTGACAAATGATTATCTAGAAACACAAGGACTTCAGGGCCGCTTCGGCATGCTCCAAAATCGGGCCTATTTCGAAAAGAAAGAGCACAGCGATTCAATCAGTCGTTCCACGACACCTACGTAACCGAAGGAGTTTAAAGAGCGAACCCATCGAACGCCTCCCATTAGGTGCGCCGAAAATTTCCTCGGCCAATGCTCCCACAGTGTGCAATTTTTTTTTTCTGCTTGGCTTCCGCTTTTCTACAGCTCAAGACACCATGGCTTGGCGAAAATTATCTTCTGAAGGGATAGTGGAATGCCTGCGGTCTCCAGTCCCGCATTTCAGTTCTTTGGCTCTATATCTACGAAAATCACTTTCCCCTGCTTGTCATTTGTGAACTGAAGGTACTGAAGATCTTTCGAATATCCGGTTACGAGGCATTTGCCTCACTTATGCGCAACAGAACCAGCGATGTCATCGTGTACATCCGACGTGAACTCACATATGTGCTACAAAGGCAATCAATATATTTAAAGAGGCGGGCCTAACGTTTACGCTTGTGGCTGCGTACATCGCGATATCGGACCGCTTCGACGCCGAAAGACTGAGGCATTGATGGCAGTCACATTCGGTCCATGGATAATTACAGGCTGCCTTAATGCACGCCACACCATGTGCAGAAGCGTGATGATGAACCTTAGGGAAAGAAAGCTTATGTCCTTCGTCTCCTTATAGATTATACTAGGACTAAATGAATAGAAATAAGAAAAATGTGCTCCGCCTTGCACCACCTCCGAATGTGGTCTTCAGTGACTAGATGACGAAACTCGATCTTATATTCGAGGTGTGACCTACAGCAGCTCTCTGGACTTGACTTTCGTGTCTCGATGCCTTACCAGCAGCGTCCGGTGGTTTTCCCATGTATAAACATATGGCAGCAACCATATTTCAACGTACCTGATTATTACTGTACATTCCGCACCTCCCTCTGCCGCACGTATGCGGCGCATCGACTGGGAAGGTTTTAAAGAACTTATGGAGGATGCTTGCAGCGAAGGCTTAACCACAGTTCTTGACGAAAAAAATTAAGGAGGCCATGGACAATGTAACCTGCTTCTTTAACGCTGTTGCAAACTACACCGAGTTCGATCTCGTATTACAGCGACTGCGAAGATTACGACGGAAGGCAGAACGATACCGGTGCAAGAACTTCACGCCTCGACCAAAGGAATGCAAGGCGCACACAGAAAAAAGATTAAGCGCAAAATTCAAATCCTGCAGGCACAACGCTGCAGGTCATTTTGCGAAATGCTCGATCCACAGAAGCCTCTGTCACACGTTTGGAATGTCATTCGCGGCCTCCGCACGTCCCCACAACAGCGTGACCCGTTCTAGTCCCTCGCCCTCCACCAAAGACGCAGCGAGGTCGAGGAAGCCGGGGATTTCTGCGCAAGGACACCGGGCTACTGAGTCCACCCGCAACGCTTAATCGCAGCGATGTCCCACCCTCTCTGTATCACGGATGGATCTCCTATTCTCCATGGAGGAACCTGACGCTGCGCTGGCTTGTTGTAGAAGGTCATCATCGCCAGGGCCTGACGGTGTGACGTGCTGCGCACTTTGCCAACCTTGGGAAATATGCCGAACTGGCCCTTTTGGCCGCTTATAAAGCCATGAAGTGAAGGAACAGTTCCTATGGAATGGAACACCGATCGTCACGTTTCACTTCTAAAACCGGGGAAATCACCACTCAAAATTACGTCATACAATCCGACTGCACTGGCCAGCGGCATCGGCAAACTCATAAAAAGAATGTTCCTAACACGCGTGGAATGGTACCTGGAGCGATTATTTGTTTCAGTCCACTGGGTGAACGAAGCAGCTTTTGATTACCTCTTTACTATTGCATCTGATGCGCAACCTTTAATATGGCTGAATTTTTCTTTCGGCGCGTTCCGTTCATCGGCAAAGAGCACTAACTCCGCTGGACATTTCGCTGCGGAAACCGCCACGAAGTGACATACTGCCGCCGCTCACACTCGCGACCGAACTGACATCCACTTCCGGCGTTTCGGCCAACCAGGTGTGACCGAAAATCACTGTTTCTAAAATGACGGACATTCGGAATACAGGCCCAGCTATGCTTGATCGACTGAGCGGAGCAAAATAACCAGTGACAGCAGAAAAAAGAACACAAAGCCTCACGTACAATGCTAATAGTATCCCGCCTAAAGGTTGAGCATGTTGCAGAATGTCTGTGCAATCGGGCATTCCACTGTACATGTGGTAATCGCATTCTATTCAGCTACCGTTAATGGAAAAAACGAATACGTCAGTCCTGCCGGAATATTCCTTTATTTTTCTATATGATGAGATCGCGGCGCGCGCCATGGTAACGAAATTAATGTATACATATCCTTGTCTAGCCCAACGATATCATGTACTTGAGATACAGACTGAAATACGTAAAATACGTGTATTTAAGTCGGTCCCGATATTGTTTTGATTGTATTGCCTCAAGGTTTGCATTATGAATAGTAACAATTGCATTCTAAATAGGTACTTGCCAGATAAAACAGTTAAATACGAACCTAGAAGATTTTCGCGCCACTTTTTCTAATTGTGTGACGTTTCTCTGGGTGTACGGGTCTGATAGTAATAATAATCCATACTCGAGAATTGACCTAATGAATGCCTTATATGCTAAAAGACAGACATTTTGTGTCGACTGTCTTAGCGACCTTCTGAAGAATCCAAGTTCGGATGTAGGTATGAGGTGTAGGTGTTTGTAGTTGCTAACCGGAGGTGGATGCTGGAAGAAAATTTTAAAGGCTTTCGTTTTTGCGTCACTCACATAGCGACCGTTTTCTTTGCATCAATTGTCATTTGTCATGCGGCGCACCACGCTTCAACCTTGGCTTATGAAGAATTTTAAAGGGCCGGGTGGGTCACTGAAGCTCTTAACTAATTGATATAATGTGCAATCATCTGCAAATACGTTATTGTAATGTTCACTTAGTTTAATAGGTGACTGACAAAGATTAAAAAAGCGGCCCAAGGACGAATCCTTATGTAATGCTCGACTGTACCGGGGCTGAGACGGATCCAAATCACCAAATTTCACTCCATTTATAGCTACTCTTTCGACGCAATTACCTAAGTACAGCGTTCCTTTCTCTCTAATTCGTCTCGCAACCACCACTGCCGAAATGATCGTTCCGGTGAGAGAGCTTTAGAATATTGTGTCCAGAGATGGGCATCCTCACGAGGGCGAGCCCTCATGAGGGCGTCCTCACCCTCACCTCATAAGGATTTTACTCGGTGAGGTGAAGGTGAGGGAGCATGGGTGCATGAAAATTCGTAAGGGCGAGTGTGAGGGAGGGAAAACATGGGGAGGTGAGGGCGAGGGAGGGAAGACGAAGAGGTGAGGGCGAGGGAGGGAAGATATGATCAGGTGGGGGTGAGGGAAGGCAAGATGCGCTGTTTGAGGGCGATGGTGGTTTCTTGTCTGTGCAGACCGTTGTGAATACCCATTTTAAAGTGCTAGTTCTCAGGGGGAAGGTTCGCGGGTAATACGTAGGTTCTGCAGTCTGGAGGTACACGAGGCGAACATGAAAGGCGGGGAGCCGCACGGCTCCTCTGTCACCACGATATACTACACCGCTGACAATACTATGCCGAAAAAAGATATTTTGTAAATCAAAAACCCTATTTTTTAAAACTGTGTGAAGTCATAGGTGAGACACCCTGTATAGTGCGCTAACAATTGGCACAGCCGGGCTGATGCGGGTGGCCGCCGGTCCAACGAGAACCGTAGCACAGCAGTCAACATTTTCATTATCAGCCCCGAGGCTGTCGAATGATCAGAGTGTAGAGTAAAACACGAAGAAATTATACCTAGTACGGTTGCTGAATTCTTAAGGTCTAAGTCTTGTTTCCCGGAACGAAGTCCTATTTCAGCTCAGTGAGATTTCAAGGAACTGGCAGCGGCGCAAAAACTACTTCGACGAAATTCAACTGTCACATTAAACCCGGTTGGCGGCGTTGTGTGGAATTTTTTTCATTCACACTGTGAGTAGATCAGTGCAGTCATATATTCTTTCTATTTTCGCTGGAATTGCAGAGGGGCAGCAATGTGGAGGGCAAAGCCAACCACTGTAGACTTATCATGGAAATACAGAAGCAGATTAACCACCTTGGTCTGAATCACGCTCGCTCTGCTTTGCATTGTACGATATGCTAAAAAAGAAAAGGTAGTACTGGTCTCCAAGTAGCAGGAACATCACTTGGTTTATTTCCGTCTCTGGTGAGACGTGTGACCACGCAATTGCGCGCCTGATTTTATGAACCAAATTTCTTCCAGACATGGTAGGAAATTGACAATCAGCGTTTGGGTAAGGCGTAGACGTGGAATAAGAAATGGCTGTGGTTTAGCTCTGGTTAAACCTGGAGTGACGCGATCTCTACATCTGGCCGAGTGGAACTCGCTCAGTCGAAGTGCAAAGTCAGTCTTTCGGCGCTCCGTTTCGCTGGGCGTTCCTTCTTCATCTTCGTCACACTTGACACGGCGCATTCGCGCAGCTGTTGCAGCTCGGTTTCGCCGGCGTGCCGCGCCGCCGGCAGCAGCAGTTGCTCCGCATCACGCGACCAACCACGTGACCAGAGGCGGTCAAGGTGGCCGCAGAGTGGCCACGCTGAAGGCTCAAAGAGGTGGCGTAATGCAGCTATCGTTACAAAAAATCGCGGACGGTTTAGCTTGGGGTTAACCACGAATTATGGTGCTTTAGCACCATTAGCCCTCGTTTTTCATGGTTTATCCTGACTCTATTCTTTTGCTTGATCTGAACTGGCTTACTTTGGTTGATATATTGCCGCGAATTTTTGCAGTGTTGGTTCGTTCTTCAAATCTGCCGCCCACCACTTTATCGCTTTGTTTGCGATGCAAGACGCGACTAGATTTATCTCGATTGATCACAGCCAGGCAGAGCTGATTCTACGTTGTTCTGGAATGTTCTAGTAAATTTGACCGCTATGTCTCGAAAGTTCGCTAACAGCTTTAAATTGAGCACGGCCGACAGCGGCGGGCATTATGTTCGACGACCGCTGAGCACGCATATTGCTACGCCGCCGTCGAGTGATTCAGTCCATTGTGGGCGCAAGTCAGCCCAATAAACAGTTTTCTTTTAGAAGACAATTTGTCCGTTTTCATCGCTCCTTCGGCTGCCGTCACCACTACGTGGAATCTGGTGGAGGTGGTGGGTCGCCTTCCATGTTCCGGACGCCCCCTTTAAGTCGTGACGCCAGCCCTCAGCGCTCCGCACCCGAGGACGAGCCAACAGCTCAACGAGCCAGCCGACGTCTCCAGAGGGAGCAGCCTGAGTTCGGGACCCTGCCGGACCACACCAGAAAGCGAAAAGACCGAAAAGACGCTGCTACGAGCACCGCAACCTCGCCGAAGATGTCGACACCGATCATACTGCAGCCTGCAGCCGCGGGTGCCGCCAAATTTCAGTGGATCCCTAGGGGAAGACCCTGAAGAATGGTTGGACCAATTTGAGCGCGTGGCCTCATTCAACAAGTGGGGTGATGCGGCAAAAATTGGACACGTATTTTTCTCATTGGATGGCTCCGCACGCACGTGGTACGAAAACCGCGAGTCGTCCCTTACGACATGGGAGCTATTCAAGAGAGAGCTATTGAAGGTATTGCCCAGTGTCGTGAGGAAATAAAGATCCGAACGACTCCTCGAGTCTAGGATCCAGCTTCCGAATGAACCCGTCCGTGGTTACGTCGAGGAGATGAAGCGCCTGTTTCTCCGCGCCGACCTTGAGATAACCTAGGAAAAGAAAGTCCAGTTTTTAAAGCGCTGCGTAAAAGAACAACTCTTTGGCAGCCTAGTCCCCAGCCGACAAAAACAGTCGAGGAATTCATGCAAGAAGCCTGCACGATTGAGAAGACCCTCGACGTCCGAGTTCGGCAGTATAATCGCCCTTCTGCATTTGCAATCCGTTCGGACACGACGGAAACCACCAGCGACAGCTTGCGGGAAATTATCCGCGATTGGATTGGATTGGATCAAACTTTATTTGTGCCTGCAGTTGGGCGCTCGCGCGACCCGACGAAGGCTTACGTCGTCTACGAGGTTGCCGTCACTCGGCGCGGGTCTCCGCTCGCCGTTGCCGGCTCGCAGGGTCCCTGCCTTTCGAGCGCCCCGAGGACCTGCTGGACGGCCCATAGCAGTTGGTCTTGGTCGTTGCTCTTCGCGGCTGCCTCCAGTCGTGGCGGGATTGTTCTTGATCTTGCTTCCTTTGGATTTTTGATACAGTCCCACAAGATGTGCGTGTGATCTGCCGTCTTCCTCCGGCAGACTATACACGTATCGGTCGGGTAGGTCTCGGGGTACAAGCGATGCATCAGTCCCGGGCTCGGTAGCGATCCGGTCTGGAGGTGTCTCAGTAGTACCGTCTCCGCTCGACTCAGCCTCGGGTGCGGGGGTGGGAGAATCCTGCGAGCCAGGCGGTAGGCCTTCGTGATTTCGCTGTAGTCCGTCATGCGGTCCTTGGCTCCGAACCACATCGGACGCTGTGTTGCCGGGGCGCGGTTGGCTAGCGCTCGCGCCGCTGCGTGTGCCGTCTCATTGTGGTTTTCACTGCGTTCCGACGCGTCGCCCGCGTGCGCCGGAAACCACTTGCCCTCTCGCGGAAACCACTCTTCTGTCTTGCAGTTTGGTCGCTCGTAGTACGCTCTCGGCCTCCCTGCAGACTTGGCCTTTGGAGAAGTTTCGCACCGCCTGTCTCGAGTCACTCAGCACCGTGTAGCAGTCTGCGTCGGCGATGGCCAGGGCGATGGCCACCTCCTCCGCTTGTTCCGCACCGGCGCTTCTCACGCTCGCTGCCGTCCTCGTGGCGCCGGTCGACGCCTCTATGACGACCGCTGCGAAGGCGTTCCGTTGGTATTCGGCCGCGTCCACGTACCGCACGTGCTCGCCGTTGGCGTGCAGGTCGATGAGAGCCTTGGCCCTCGCCGCGAAATCGTCTGACAGGAGCTACGCCGATTACTGCCATCCTCCCCACAGCCACAAGCAGCTACTCTGATGGATGTGGTACGGGAAGGAGTGCAGCAGGCACTTGGCACCCCGACGGTCACAGAACCCCAGGCCATGTCCTACGCCGCTGCAGTAAGGACTCCTCAGCCTCAACGACAACCCCTGCATCATGTCCGACATGAACGACTTGTTCCAGAACGCCACCTCCCTACCCCCGCCCGCCCAGCCTACGATCGACGCTCAACCCTAAGGAAATGCGACGCCTGGAGGACTTCCGACAACCGGCCGTTGTGCTTCCGTTGCGGTGAGGCCGGCCATATTCTTCGTCATTGCTCGTACCGACGTACCGGTCTTCGAGGATTTGCCGTTAACGCCCCACGACCAGGCTTCGGCTAACGTCCGCAGAAAATCGACGAGTACCTGCGTCGAGAGGAGTACACGACGAACCGCTTTTCGTGCTCACCATAATAATAATAATTGGTTTTTGTGGGGAAAGGAAATGGCGCAGTATCTGTCTCATATATCGTTGGACACCTGAACCGCGCCGTAAGGGAAGGGTAAAGGAGGGAGTGAAAGAAGAAAGGAAGAGAGAGGTGCCGTAGTGGAGGGCGCCGGAATAATTTCGACCACCTGGGGATCTTTAACGTGCACTGACATCGCACAGCACACGGGCGCCTTAGCGTTTTTCCTCCATAAAAACGCACCCGCCGCGGTCGGGTTCGATCCCGGGAACTCCGGTTCAGTAGTCGAGCGCCCTAACCACTGAGCCACCGCGGCGGGGCACCATCGCCATCAACCTTGCGCTTTGCGTCGCCACGCCGCAGCTACGCTGCCGCGGTACGAGGAAGGGCTCCCAGCCCCCGTAGGGGAAACTAAAGACAGCAACCTCTGGAGGTGAGGTTGCTCACGAGCGAAACGCCGAAGGTCCTCCATCGAGCACGCCCCATGAAGACGCTGCACCCGCGACGCCGCATGAAGAAGCTACACTCGCTGCACCGACGCCGCAAAAAATGAGAAACCCGACCACGACGCAGGCTGCCTTCAAAACGACGCCGCCACCCAGAAAAGCTTTGACCACACGCCCCACCGCGACTCGCATACGCGACGAAGCCGTGATGCGAGGCCGAGAGAGACATGCAATGCAAGAGGCAGGACCTCCGACTTATAAGTGACTATCGACGGCCGAAAAGTTACGGCTCTAGTCGAAACAGGAGCCGATTACTCGGTGATGAATGGAACACTCACTGCGCAGCTGAGAAAAGTCACGACGGCTTGGGACGGCCCACAAATTCGCACCGCAGAGGGCCACCTCATTACGCCATTAGAACGATGCACAGTGCGAGTGACTGTCAAGCGACATTCATATCCTGCGACCTTTGTTGTGCTACCGCAATGCTCCCGCGAAGTGATCTTGGGAATGAATTTCCTTAATGAGCATCAGGCTATCATCGACCTGCGATGTAATCTGACCAGGCTTTCGATGGACGAAGCCATCGCTTCGATGAAAACTCAAGAAAATCACGTTGCCCTGAGTATCCTGTATGAAGAAGAGAGCGTCCCACCCCGTTCAAGCGTTATCGTGACCGTAGGCGCCACGAAAGCCATTAACGCTGAAGCCATCATCGAGGGGAACATGCAGTGGCTTCTAGACCAAGGAATCAGCATCGCAAGAGGCATCGCACATTTCCGCAATAGCCAGGCCGAAGTACTGCTGACTAACTTCAGCGAAGAATACCGGCACATTAACAGAGGAACGATGATTGCTTTCTGCGACGAAATATCCGACGTACGAGACTCCTTCGTCCTCTCCGACCCATCCGCAGAAGATTCGCCTGACCAAGAGAACTCGCCCACTTTCGACATCAACCCAGCCCTGCACCGGAACAGACAAGACCAGATCCGCAATCTGCTTCGAAGCTACAGTGAGTGTTTTTCGACATCGCCGAAGGTCCGACAAACGCCAATTGCCAAGCATCGCATTATAACGGACCAACACGTCCGACCTCTCCGTCAAAGCCCCTACCGTGTGTCACCGCGAGAACGACAAGCCATCAGGTACCAAGTCGAAGAAATGCTTCGTGACGATGTCATTCAGCCTTCAAACAGCCCATGGGCGGCACCGGTTGTTCTAGTGAGAAAGACGGCGCACTTCGATTATGCGTTGATTACCGCCGCTTGAACAACATAAGAAAGAAGGAGGTCTACCCCCTCCCCCGCATCGACGACACACTGGACCGCCTCTGCAACGCCAAATATTTCTCATCGATGGACCTCAAGAGCGGCTACTGGCAAATTGAGGTCGACGAAAGAGATCGCGAGAAGACAGCATTCATCACTCCGGATGGGCTGTTTGAGTTCAAGGTGATGCTATTTGGTCTCTGTTCCGCACCAGCGACGTTTCAGCGAGTAATGGATACACTGCTGGCAGGCCTGAAGCGGCAAATTTCTCTGTTATATTTAGATGACGTCGTTGTCTTGGCCTCGAACTTTGAAGAGCACCTCAAAAGACTTCGAACATTACTAGACGCCACCAAGTTGTCTGGCCTAACCTTGAAAGCAGGGAAGTGCCACCTTGCCTACGAAGAGCTGCTGTTTCTAGGCCACATCGTTAGCAAGGAGGGAGTACGCCCAGGCCCGCAGAAAACAGCTGCTATTGAACAGTTTCCACCCCCGACCGTTAAGAAAGCAGTGCGCAGATTTCTCGGACTGTGCGCATATTACCGACGAATTGTGAAAAACTTTTCGCGTATCGCCGAGCGCCTGACCCAATAACGAAGGCAGACGTGCTGTTTAAATTGTAAGCGCCGCAAGCAGAAGTCTTCAAGGAACTTCAGCGTCGTTTACAGTTCCCACCGATCATCGCGCATTTTGATGAAAACGCCGATACTGAAGCTCATGCGGACGCAAGCAGCGAGGGCCTAGGCGCCGTCCTCGTTCAAAAAAGCGACGGGCTGGAGAAAATCATCGCATACGCTAGCCGTTCCGTTTTCAAGGCCGAGGCTAACTATTCGACAACTGAGAAGGAGTGCCTTGCCATCATCTGGGCTACGTCAAAATTCCGCCCCTACCTGTACGGACGACCGTTCAAGGTGGTCAGCGATCACCACGCGCTGTGCTGACTTGCCAGTTTGAAGGACCCCTCTGACCGCCTCGCTCGATGGAGTCTGCGCCTCCAGGAGTTTGACGTCACCGTCATTTACAAGTCCGGAAGCAAGCACACTGACGCCGATTGCCTCTCACGAGCCACTGTAGATGCGCCGCCGCCGGACAACGATGAGGACGCCTTCCTGGGACCCATCAGCTCCAGCTCTTTTGGCCTGCAGCAACGCTCGGACCCCGACCTAAAACGCCTCATCGAGTGCTTGGAAGGCAAAGTTTTTTCACCCCCTGCCTCATTCAAGCAAGGACTTTCTTCCTTCTGTGTACAGAAAGGGGTCCTCATGAAGAAAAACTTCGCAGCGAACAAAGCAGCCTACCTCCTTGTTGTACCTGCTTGTCTCCGTGAAGAAGTTCTACACGCTTCACACCACGAGCCGATAGCTAGACATCTCGGGTTTACTCGCACCCTCCGCCGCATTCAAGACAAGTATTACCCGCCCCGACTGTCTGCCAATGTCACTCATTATGTGAAAACCTGCCGAGATTGTCAGCGACGAAAGACCCCTCCCACACGACCACCAGGATTTCTGAACCCCATTGAACCTCCCTCAAGGCCCTTTCAGCAGATCGGCATTGACTTGCTTGGCCCTTTTCGAACGTCGACGCCTGGAAATAAGTGGATCATCATAGCGACCGACTACCTGACCCGCAACGCCGAGGCGAAAGCCCAACCGAACGGAACACCAGCAGAAGTAGCCAAATTTTTCGTGGAGTGCATTCTTCTTCGACACGGCGCCCCCGATGTGCTCATCACGAACAGAGGAACAGCAATCACGGCGAAACTAACGCAAGCCATCCTGCGTTACAGCCAAACCAGCCACCGGAGGACAACTGCATACCATCCGCAGACCAACGGACTGACCGAGCGCCTGAACAAAACCATCGCCGATATGCTCGCCATTTATGTCATTGCGGAACACAAAACCTGGGATGTCATCCTGCCTTACTTCGTCTTCGTCTACAACACCGGAGCGCAGGAGGCCACCCAGATTACGCCTTTTAGGCTCGTCCATGGCAGGGAGGCCACAACGACGCTAGACGCCATGCTGCCCAACATTACAGAAGAAGAGAACGTACCTCGCCGCCTACCTTCAACGCGCAGAAGCAGCTCGAAGGCTTGCCCGATTACGGAGCAAAGATCAGCAGCGGACCGACGCCAGACGCTACAACCTACGAAGACGCAACGCGGAATACAAGCCAGGAGACCAAGTCTGGGTTTGGACGCCTATTCGCCGCCGTGGATTGAGTGAAAAGCTTTTGCGCCGTTTTTTCGGCCCGTACAAGGTTCTTCGACGGCTAGGTGAACTGGATTATGAAGTCATTCCTGAAGCAATGACTGCATCCCAGCGACCCCGCGTACGACCAGAAGTTGTCCATGTAGTCCGTCTGAAGCCGTATTATGCGCGCTAAATGACGCTGCACTCCCATGCTCTATTTTCGCAAGACCCATTTTATCTCTTACTAGTCGCATTATTTGTTTTAATGCATCGGGTCGATGCTTCTTTGAGAGGGGAGTAATGCCGCGATTATTTGCACTGTTTGTTCTTCAAATCTGCCGCCACACCACTTTATCGCTTTGTTTGCGACGCAAGACGCGACTAGATTTATCTCGGTTGATCGCAGCCAGGCAGAGCTGATTCTACGTTGTTCCGGAATGGTCTAGTAACTTTGCACGCTTTTTCTCGAAAGTTCGCTGTCAGCTTGAAATTTAGCACGGCCTGCAGCGGCAGGCATTCTGTTCGACGACCGCCCAGCAGGCCTGTCGCTTCGCCGCCATCTAGGGATTCAGTCCATTGGGGCGCAAGTCAGCCCAATAAACACTTTTTTTTTTCAGAAGACCATTTGTCCGTTTTCATCGCTCCTTCGACTGCCGTAACCACTACGTGACAATATCATGATATCTGTTTGCGTGATATTTCATCATTTCAGACTTGTACTACAGAGAATTGGTCTTTCTCTCCATTCACAGATCCCCAGGAGTCCTGATTCCACTCCTGGCGCAGAGGTAAAACTGTTAACCTACGCGCAACTGCCTCAGATGGCAGCTGCTGCCATCGGTGAGGCTTGCGAGACTCACATTGTTCCTGAGGGATCTCTCGCGATTAACCATTAATTGAACTGCCACGGTGAGCACTTCGCTCACAGTCCGGTGGGAAGCTTGTAATGATGTCACAACGTCACGTGACCAAGATGGCCCACGTGCTAGAAGCAGGATTCGGAGGGACAGACGACCACTTCTCTAGCGTGGCTTTTTGGGCTTGTTGGTACATAGTTCCAATACACTGTAGCGCAGCAAAAGACGAGGACAAAAGAGACGACAGACGAACACCACGAGCGCTAACTTCCAACAAATTTTATTCTCCTGAAGCATCACATTTATACACCAGAAAACAGTAATCACACGTGCGAACAGTATCGATTTCTTAGAAAAACGAGCTCTTTATCTGAGAGGAGAATGGAAGGTGTGCTTACGCACGAGCATCCTGACCTATTTATCTTTTCGGCTTCAATGATTTCGCGCGTTAACTTTTCTCTACTTTTTCCTATTACAAGACTTTTATCAAAGAAAGGGTTACAGGATTTTGACTTGCATGCGAGAATGTGGTCAACCAGCGATCCGCCTTGCCCGTTTCTGACGTTGCGAGCGTGTTCCATTAGGCGCTCGTTCAGACATCTTCCCGTCTGGCCGATATAGTGTTTCCCGCATGACAAGGGAATTTGATATACAACACCTTCATCGCACGTGACGTAGGGCTTCTGGTGCCTAGTTGCGCATCCGCGCGCTTTGTTGGTGTTGGTTTTTCCCAGTTTGTACAACGTTGCAAGTTTTTTCGGCCCCGAGAACACGACGGTCGCATTCGCTCGTTGACCAATTCTTTTTAAATTGTGGGAAATCTTGTGTAGATAAGGTAATACAACAAGGTTTTTCCGTTCACGAGGAACTAGGTTTGGATTACATTGATTTTCTGGTTTCATTTTCTTAACAAGTTTTTCTGCAACAGAAACTTGAACATGGGAGGGGTATCCGGCATTAGTAAGCCTCTTGGACTGCTCTTGAAAACTATCGGTCATCATGTGTGGACAAGATTTCTGGAGGGCATTTCGAAAACATAAATTGACAATACCTCTTTTTATCAGTTTTGAATGAGCGGAGTGATATGGCAGCATCGGCTTGTTGCTTCGCGGCTGGTAGGCCCAGCATATGTGATGAGCGTGAAAGGCGAAGTTAATATCTGAAAATCTAATGGAGTTATTGATGGGCAATTCGCATGTTAAAACAAGCGGTTTAAAATGTTCTGTTATGGTAGTTAAAATGCTATGACCCTTTGACTCAAGTGAGCCTTGGTCACACTTAACAAGAATACAAAAATCATCAACAAATCTAAAGACCTTGATTACGTCCAAGCTGGCAAGGTGGCTGGAAACAGCCTTGTCAAGTTTTGTTAAAAACAGATTACTCAGAATTGGCGCTATGCACGACCCGATGCATATCCCTTCTTTCTGAAGGTAGGGTTTTCCTTCCCAGTTAATGAACGTTGACTGCAAGACAAGACGTTGACATAGGCAAGATACTGAACATGTCCTGACGTTTAGGTTTTAGCTTTATGTTTTCTTTCTTGTACCTATGATGATGTGTTTCCCTTGTGGTTTGGCGCTGCTACCAGTCTCACATGACTTTCCTATTCGTTGCTGGGCATGCCCGCTGCACTCTATATGTATTCGCTGTGCGCAGCAATAAACGTTGTTGAAGTCGGCGCATTGTGGTGTCTCCCCTCGTGTCCGTGTTCGTCTTTGCTCTGTGAATGTAAGCATGAAGTACCAACTCGCCCAGCAACTGATTTTAAGCAAGTTCATTTTCTCTCAGGGCTCTGTCTCTCTCAGCGACCAATGTCGCATTGTATCTTTGGTAGCGATGGCCTCTTGCAAGGCCAGGTCACTCGGTTTCTGCATCCGCCACAGGATAACCCCTCCCGATCTTGTGGCACCGTTCGGCGTCTCGGCACCGAATAGCCATAGCGTTAGGATGTGCAAACTCTTGCGCTCGGAATGGCAGCGACAAGCCCGTCTTCTCAAAGACCATCTACGGCTGTGGGCTGGCTCAGGCGGGAGCCCTGCGAGCGCTGGTTTCCGTTGGCGGAAACTTTCCCTCGAAGTTGACAGGACAACGGAATTTATATGGCAGCAAGAGCTTCCTGCGCTTCGGCGGATGCTTCCGCCAAGGACACCGCATCACGGAAACACTGTCCACATCGTCGGTGATGTCCAACTACCGTTTTATGTGCGGCAGGTGTTCAGCTGCGGACCCAAGTTCGCCGTGGAGCCAAAGAAGACAGCCGCCGAACGTTTGGCCATGGTGAGGCAAGTGTCAAGTCTGGCTCCTCGCTCGGAGAGTGGGAGATGCATTTCGGAGGGTGTAGGCGTTGTCTCTCGTTGTAAAGCCCAGTGTCATAGATTGCCCATCCAGAGAAGTGCCTGTTATTTGCGGGATAATTCTTTAGCGCTTCTAACCACCGACAAGGAAGGAGGCTTTGTGGTGCTGTCGGAGGTCACGTACGAAGCGAAAGCAGAGGAAGCGGTGTTCTCGGTGTTCGATAGAAAAAATGAGGTACGTCTGAAGCGTGTAAAGAGTGCGGCAAAAAGATTATGCAGCTCCATGAATTTGGATAAGCTTGTTAAGTCCATAGACAAGGCGGAAAAGGTTGGCTTGGAACTTTTCTTCGCTGCAAAAACTCATAAAGTGAACTGCCCTCTGCGGGTACTTCTTTTCTGAGAATGGGACATGGCAGAAGTCGCTTGCAAGGTTTCTGCAGCAAAATTTAAATGGTCTTAAAATTGACGACCCTTTCAAGGTGAACTCTGACGAGGTGATCCGATTTCTTAAGGAAAGGCCCAAGGCTAACCTGTCGGGTTTCTCAGTCGACATTAAAGACCTTTATTATTCTATTCCACAGGACAACCTATTGATCAGTATCTGGAACTGCATTGACAGACACGGAGTGATTTTGTTTCAGAACAGTTGTGGTTTGTCCGTAGGTTACTTTATGGAATTGCTTTCAACTTACCTCAGGTCTACATTCGCAGTTTGGGAAGGTAACATCGTCACTCAAAAAAACTAAATATGCATTGGCTCCTGCGTTGCTCCTGTTTTGAGCGACATTTTTCTAGCGCAGTGGGAAAGAGAGTTGAAACGCAGAAGAGAAGGTTCCAGTGTTGCAGGCATTTTCAGATACGTTGATGATTTTCTAGTTTTTACCAACGCACAAGATATGTCCGATCAGGCTAACATGTTTAGTGTCTTGCCTATGTTTTCCGAATGCCTTCATCCACTAATCCTGACGTATGAAGAGGCTGTGAACAAATTCATCAGATTTCTTGATATGGGCATTTATTTTTCTGCTGACCATGTGTGTTGGGCTTATGAACCGCGAGGAAACAAGCCTCTCTCTACTTTTGGTTCAGCCCACTCAAAACTAGTGAAACGGGCAATTGTAAAGTCTTGGTTCAGCCCACTGAAAACTAGGGAAACGGGCAATTATAAAGTCTTGCTTTTGCAGTGCTCTCACGAAATCATGTGATCATCGACTGGATTCTGCGTTTTATAGCCAGGTGACTCGGTTGAGCGGCTCTGGCTACCCATTTACACTCTAGTTATCGGTTACCGAGAACATGCTCAAAGGAAGAAGGGAAGTGGTACCAGACAACGGCAGGGTCCTCTCGGCGGCGGCGGCGCTGGGTCTCTGCTTGGGCAGCTCATTTAGCAGCAGCGGCAGACGAAGCATTTCCACCGGTTGCGTCGCTTTTTCTTCGGAAATAACTGGCTGATATAATTTTGTATTGTATGAAATATGCAGACGGTATACACCAGGAGTACAACGCTTTGCGTGGCGCGCAAGACGCGGTAAATCTGCCGCGGGCACCTCAATTCTCAGCACCGCCCGCAGATGGAGCGGTGCGTGGCGCGACAGCGAGGAGGGAGTGCTCGTGCTAGAGTCTTGCAAAGCTTGGAGCTCGACTGGAAGGGGGGGTGGTCCCGGTGGACGTGGGCGTCGGTACTGCAGATGCGGATATCCACTGTGGCGGCATGCCTCCTCGGTTGAGCGTGCCGTCGCAGACAGATCTCCCCTCCATTTGTCACCCTACCTCTGCTCATGCAGTGTTTACGAAGAACGGTGCGCACGCGCCAAGGCTTTACGGCGCCCTAGAGTTAGTATATATAGGCTTGGCCAGGGTTTCGCGCTTCTTTTCTTCTTTCCTCTCTTCGCCGCGTAATCTCGCGACTGCCGGACAACCCTCTACCACCGTGAAGCCAACCCTACAGGGCACTCCGGCCGCTTTGCATCGCCTCTCGTGGCGGCAGCGCGCCGCGCTGAGGGTAAGTCGCTCACATTTCTGTTTTGATGCGCTGTGTTCGTTTTCTATATACAGTGAGGTTTCATGCATTTCTTGCTTCTCGGGGATGTCTTCGCGACCAATATGCCAGGGTGTTCTGCTCCGAACTGCAGCAAACACTCGGAGAATGACAAACCATTTTATCCAACCTCGTACCTTGGAGAATCCGTGCTTCATAAATGCTTGCTGCGCATGGGCCACGAAAAGCCCATTTCAAGAGGCGAAAGAATATGCCAGGTAACTTAATTTCTTATATAAGGAGGCATGCACCAATTTTATACGTATGAAAGCAAACGATATATCATGGCAAGTTTCAACAAGGCAACCGAAGAGAGAAGAACCACAAAAAATTGAGACTGGTTGCTTGAGACTGCTTTTGATTTTCAATACAAAGGAGAAAACCGCTTTGCGCATCGCAGTGTTATAACCTTTACGACTCCCTAGCCATTCTTGCTGCCACTCCCCTGCAAAAACGGCGCATGGCTTCTCTGCTCAACTTGGTTGCCTATGCATGCACCTTCGCGCAACTCTGGGAAAGCCTATATTGTCACTGTACTGATGGATGGATGGATGGATGGATGGATGGATGGATGGATGGATGGATGGATGGATGGATGGATGGATGGATGGATGGATGGATGGATGGATGGATGGATGGATGGGTGGATGGATGGGTGGATGGACGGACGGACGGACGGACGGACGGACGGACGGACGGACGGACGGACGGACGGACGGACGGATGCATGGATGGATGGATGGATGGATGGATGGATGGATGGATGGATGGATGGGTGGGTGGGTGGATGGATGGATGGATGGATGGAGTATGTCCCACAGATACTCTCGAATAACGTTGTCGTAAGCTCCCTTAATATCCAGAAATGCTAGCCATAGGGGCCTGTGTTCCTGTTCAGCAATCTCTATACACTGCGGCAATGAAAACACATTGTCCTCCAACCTCCTTTTGTTTCCGGAACCCATTTTGTAGCTTCCCTAGCACCAACTCGTTCTCCACCCAAGCCTGCAATCTGTCCTTTATGATCTGCATCACCACCCTGTAAACCACAGATGTCACTGTTGTGGGACGGTTGTTACATACGTCAGCTTTGCCCCCTTTCCCTTATATATCATGTTCATTCTACTTAATCGCCATTCATCGGGGACATTCCCATACACTATCATTTTATTCGCTACCTGTTAGAATGTTTGCTTGGATTTTGGTCCTAGCTTCTTTATTAACATAATCGGAATAGCATCTGGTCCTGTGGACGTGCCACTAGGAAACTTCTCTGCCCTTTCCCATTCGCTTTGCTCAAGTGAAGCTATTGCAGTAACCGGTCTATCCTCCTTCGGTAAATTATGCGCAACATTTCTTTCTTCAAATTTTTCTGTCATCCTTGCTCCTATGTCTTTTATCGCTTCATCCCCTTCTAGTCGAATACCCTGACCTGTAACAATAAACCTTGGTTCTAGCGTAGTCTTATTAATCCTTGCAATTAGATGCTTCCAGAATTTTTGAGCTGCTTTTCTATCCTTTTTATTTACTTTTGACGTTCACTGGGCTCCCTTTCTTCTAATTTTCTTATTAATCAAATAGGAAGCTTCCCTTCTACACTTTATGAAGGTATCCCATTTTCTGTCTACTTCAACTTCTGGTTCCCCCCTTCTTGGAATATCTGTGTTCCCTGGACGCTTCCTGACGTTTCTCTATCGCCCTCTTGACCTCGTCATCCCACCAACTCACCTTAGCTAGCTCTATCTCCACTAATCGAGTTAATTTAGTATAAGTCCATTCTGTTTCACTATACTCAAAAATTACTTGCTCAATTTGTTTGGCTGCTGCTTCCAATTACTTTTCTGAGTAAAAATTCCCCTCTGATTGTTCATCTAGCTTCAGTCCTACTTTGGCTTCTCTCCTGAAACTCAACTTGATACGCTTGTGGTCACTACCTAGACTTCTGGAACCATGTTGATCTATGCTCATTACCCCTAATCTATTGTACATTCTCTGTGACATTACTGCATAATCTATCGTCGAGTGCAGACTCCCTGCCTGCCATGTTATGAGCCCTTCACACTTCTCGGTACTGTTGCATAAAACTAAATCATACCTGTCACACATGTCCTGCAGCATGCGTCCTGTCGAATCTGTGTACCCATCCAGGTCTTCTATATGTGCGTTCATGTCGCGTAATATAATTATCTCGCCCTATCCTCCTAGCTCATCAATGTCGCTTGCAATACATTCTAACATTTTCCTGTTTTCCTCTTTGGCGTTAGCTCCTGTCCGCAGATATACAAATGCAAGGAGTGTTTTCTCCCCTGCAACTTTTCCTTTTAGACACAAATGTTCCTTGCATACCAGTTTAACCCTTTGGAAATTCTTGCTTTTATGAATGAATGCCCCAATTTCACCCCCTTTCTGCTGCCCTCTGTTCTATTGCAATATTCCCATGCGCAGTCTGGGTTACAGGGTAGTTGCTCCATGTCTCTAAGATGCGTTTCCACGAAACCATATACCATTAATTCCTCCTGCCTTTAACAGTTCTTCTATTTCCTCCCATTTCAGTCTATTCCTGCCACCTTGCATGTTAATGAAACATATCTGAATTAACTTGGCCCTGGCACTTGTGTCTATTTCTTCTCCTATGGTTCCACCGTCCCTTTGATCTTGGTTCTTCCTTCTCTATACTGGTTTTCTCAGAGCTCTGGGTCCTCGAAGAAAGCTACGGCGCGCCACTCAGGCGCCATCTATGAGCCAGCGGCGGTACTATCGTTCGCTCGGTTATACCAACGGCCGCGAGGGCGACGCGGATGAACCCAATAACGGGCACTTAATAGCTGCGCTCTAAAATCAATCTGCGTGATTCACAGTTTATTTCTTCAGTTTTCAGTCATAATGGCGCTGCCGAGGGCTAATGTAATCCAGATGTGGCTGGCTCTCTATTGTAATACTCTCGCGAATACATGCCGCAAGGCCGCGGTGCTCAGCGCCAATAGGGGCCCAACGCTTGGGTCCCCTATTCTGAAGAAAATCTCGATTCTTCTGCCTCTTTCTGGGCGGATGGCGCTGTTGCCTATACCTTGTAAACGTGAGCCCGG